>NC_138919.1:600000-975633 GCF_965231255.1 Vanellus vanellus
TTACCTTTTGGAGGTGATGCCAGTCCTTGAGCTGAAGGTTGAAAAGCATTCCCTATGAATTAGACATAATTCCTGTTGGGCAGCTGTTTAAGTAAGGATAAACGTGCAGACTTTCATGCTGAAAGTCAGCTGCGAACACTGCTTTGCACCTCGAATTCAGAGGCAGCTGGAGTCAGTGAAAGCTCTGCTTTTGATCCCAGTAAACTTCGTATGAGACACAGGTAGGAGCTCTTGTCAGCCTGAGCGAAAACAACTTGTGCAGAGAGAAGCAGTCATTGACAAGAGATCCTCCTGGGAGTTTCAGTGGTCGTCTTTTGTCTTTAAGGATGAGCTGCTTCCATTTTTCAAGTGCTCTGTCCATCTTCTGATGCATCAAAGGGTAAGAGTAGGGTAACTGTGGATCTGGCTAGGCAATTCAGTTTGAAACTTTTTTAGGAGGCATCTTCATGTATATATAACATGCAAGTTCATAAGAATTAAAATGAGTATTTGAGTTGAAGAACTTTTCACACACTTCTTTCTGCATTGTTTCTAATGCTGTGTCTGTCATAAAACACGTTCTTTATACTGGCATATCCAAATGATATTTATCTGGTAATATATTTGTTACCATATTTCTAATCGGAATATGTGCCCTTGACATTGTGATGCTACAGCAAATCGCCTGCTACTCATATCAGTATTTAGACATGAAGAATTTACGCAGATCTTCTTCCTGCTGCGGTTGTACCCGTTGAAGAGTTCAACACACTTCACGTGAGCTACTGCCCTTCCCAGTTTGCTGGGTCAGCTGCTGCCGTGAACCATTTCGGTCAAATTCAGTGGGATAGACTTCCGTATTTTAAGATCTTTGCAAATGCGGTTCATTTTACAAACGTGTGAAAACAAGATCACTTTATTGTGAGGTTTGCAATCCACATAAAGAATGTGGAAGTTTGGCATTGAGGTGCAATAAAAATGAGAAATAATGAAAACATTTAGCACAAATCAAGCAGTCAAGTTCTCTCTTTTTGTTATGATTTTTAGGTTATTTACAGCGTCTCATTTATTTGCTTCCTTTTCAGGAAGTATTAGGTTTACAGCTCCATAGATTTCATCTTAGAACAGATCTGGCTTGAGGGTGTCGTGAAGGAAAAAGGTGGAAGGAAGTAATACAGAAATCAGGACCACATTGCTATCATGAATATCTTTGGCTGTATTTGCCAACGGCTGCTTTTCTACACTCTTCTCTGCATTAAGATTTTCTGGATATAAACCAGTCTAAAGTTGTAGCACCCAGAAACAAGAGGGAAGGTAAATGGTCTAACAATAGTTTGATTTCGGTTTAATAGCACAGAAATGAAAGTATGGATGAAGTCGGATTTCCTGTGATACGTTAGGGGTCTGGAGTGAAATACACCATCAGCAGAAAAACACGGTAGGAAAAGCTGGAATGCAAATGCTTGAAATTCAAGAGAGAGGTGAGATTGTAATTTGTTTGGCTCAGCAGGAACACAAAACTTCGTAATCTTTGGGATGTTATGTATTAAAGTAATTTAATGCTGAAAACAGATTGGCAAGAATATTAATCATTATGATTCAGGTTTATTCCAATCTTGGACTTTCAGAAACTAGGATGAGACCTAATGTAAGTGATATTTTATCCCCGATCTTCCCCATTATGTTTCTAACGTTTCACTCTAAAGTCTGTGAGTACAATCACCATTGTACAAGATCGGAGACTTGGCTAGACTCCCTTAAGGTCTGATCCAGTACTGCTTGTAGTAGTTGAATATTCCCTATCCTGTTAGTATGGATTTCCCTTTCCAACTCCCTTCTCTCAGCTCTGTTATTTGTCCTATATTCAGCACATGGAGTTTGTAACAGTTCCTTGGAAAAAAACAGAAACCCCAAAACCCTCTAGAGGGAAATTTCTGAGCATTGACACAAAATTCCGCATACAACTCTGGTTCCATTTTCACCACATGCTTTTTCCAAAGCAAACAGCTCACTTTCCTGTTAGCTGGGAGGTGTGAGGTTGCAGAGTGTCGGAGCTGTGTGAATCCCGTTGCTGTCCCAGGAGCAATGCTGTTTCCTCTCTTCTTTCCTTCCTCTTTGCTTCCTGGGGCTTTAGTTTCTGTCAGAGGTCCATCCTTTTTGAATGACTGTCAAATGCTTGTGCAGGTGCAGAAGTGAGAAAGCAGTGGAGCCTGGAGTCATTGCAAGCTCTAGTGGGATCAGAGATGGTTGATTTGAACTTGCGATAGGGTTTAGAGGATGATACTTGGTACACTTAGTTTTCTAAAACAAAATGGACTTTTGTTCAGACCTCAGGAAACTGTAATGAAACCCACACATAATATTTGAGTGGGTAAACTCTGGCTAAAAATAATTCAGTTGTAGGTTGACTTTGTGATTCTGATCCGTATACTCAAGCCTTCCTGCATAATATTAGATTTCATTCTACTGGTGACCATTGCAGTTCTCTTCAGCACTTGTTGGCATATTCCAGGGTGAAACTTAGAGATCAAACAGAAGTTGGAATGAATCAAGATACTTTTTTTCTGAAATTACTGACAGGATGAGCAATTGCAGAACAATTCTCTAGATGTAGGATTTTGAAAAAGAAAAACAAGAGGTGGGTGCTTGCGTTTTTCAGTAACGTATTTGAAAGTGTAATAAATAGAAACTACCCAGCCAGTACTCAAGAAATATTTAAGATCTAAGAAATCTAAGATCTATATTTAGGATCTATATCTAAGAAGTATTTAAGATCTAAGTATGCACATTCTAAAATATTGTTTGCTCTTCTCACACAAATTATCTGTCTGGCCTGAAATACTTTAGCTTTGACCCTTAAAATGAAGTAGGGGAGAGCTTCACGCTGATTTCTCTCGAGCTGTTTTGGGTGGACAAAGTGCTTTTAAAGACTAACTTTGTATCCACTGTTCTGATGTTTTTTGCCTAATATTGCTATTTTACTTTGAAAATAGAGGAGAGGTTACCATCTTGGAGTGGAGGCTCAGAGGCACAGTATTACTTGTGGCTTATAGGATAAGGGGCAGCCACTTTCCTCCCCTTCAATAAAGAAATCTTGGTCTCTAGATGTAGCAGCAGTCCTTCATCAGAGCAACAGAAATGCTCAACTTGCTCGGTTTGCATGTGTTTTGTCTGATATCAAAGACATTTCAACCATAATGGATAAAATGCTGTTACCTGGGCCAAATCCAGGGAATTTGGTGGACAGGGCTGATTTTTGTGGCCAGTTTGGGTGGCTCAACATTACAGAGCACGCTCTGGGCTCTGTGAAAGAGGAAACAGCCTCTTCTGTCAGTGCAAGCTGTACTCTGAACCGCCTGTCCTGTGAGTGCAGACCCTCGATTACCCAGGTAGTCAGCCGTTGAGGTACCACTGTCCTGGAGAACTAGGGAGGTCTCCAAGAAGTGTATTTTATAGTGGGATAATGGCAGGTACGATAACTCCTCTTTTTTCCCAAAGTATACATTCCAGAAGACTTCAGCTGGTTGTTGTGGATATCGGGAAGGAATTTGTTTAAACATAAAACTTTCATTAAGATAATGAGATGTAAATGATTATCATGTTACTGACTGCAAAGCAGAAAACCAGCTGATGGCAGTGAAGGAGAGTGTGACATAACTGCCAAGGAGGATGGGGTAGGGGGGCAGGGATAGGCACCACAGTCGTTGCATTATTTCTGCAGATGGGAGACCTTTGGTTCATAGAGCGCAATGTCCGTCTTTGAAATTGTCCCGAGCTGCCACATCCATCTCTTCACACCTTTTGCGCACAGCAGGCAGATGAACTCCTTGATTCAACAGCTTCTTCAGCCATTCTCATTAGTGTTTTGTTAATCATCCTGGCTCTGGCTTTCCTCCCCTCTCCCCTCCCAGCACTGGGGATTTCAAGGTTCAGCTTGCATAACAGGTAATAGCAGGCATTTCCTTCTCCTGTGTCGGGATATCCTGGCGCCCTTCAGTCTCTCTCTGACTGTGTTTAAAACAGACTCCAGCACAGGAAAAAAAAAAAAAAGGCAAAAAAAAAAAAAAAGCCCAGTCTAAAATTAGCAGCCTTGATAGAAGAAAGGCACACGGCTGTCCACTGTGCTGTTTGTCAATGAAATAACACATCTAAACATGGCCAGAATGCATTTCCCCTCTGGGAAAAACAGACCTGTCGAGTTTTGGGGAGCATGGGAGTGAGAGTAAAGCAGGCATCACACTGACGATCAGGGAGAACTATCCAGAAGATATCCAGAGTTACAAAGCCCATGGTGTACCTGACGAGGTTGTAGAGAGGCAAGGCTATAGATCTGTCTCGTGGTACCACTGACTGATGCTTGAGGGCCTCGCTGCACCTGGAAGCTGGATCAGATACTTTGAGAGTTATAGAACCTCTGTTGCAGTCTCCTCCTCTTGTTTGGATTTCAGGTTCATCGTCCTTCATGGGTATTTATTGCTGTGATGACCGTATTTAAACGACCTCGGCTACATTCTGATCTTGCAGCAGGGTAAACCTGAGGTCTCTTTAGGTTTATACCATTCTAAATATTCCGAGTTTTCAAAGTTGGAATTAAAATTTAAAATAAAATGGTGTTACTTTATTATATCCGGTTCGTTACATTAATACATTTTTTTAATTCCATCTTGTAAGCAGCCTGAATTTTGTACTCCATTAGTGACAGTTTCGTGCATGGATATTTTATAGGTTTGGACTCTTGATGTAATGAATACTGAGTGACTTACTTTATGTAGTAAAGAAAGGTATTATTGCAAAATGTTTATAGTTTGTTGCCACTGCTGTCAGTATGGAATTGTGATAAAACCATTTCCTTCTTTCCTCATTCCTTTCTGTATACAGTCTGTGTCCAAGAGAATTACTGTGGGAATTTTATTTATAGCAGTCAATGTTATGAATTGACTACAGCTTTCTTTGCTAGATTGCAGACGTGTCTGTCTATCAAAATCCAGCTGACACTCATTGAGTAAAATTTAGTTAGCTAAAAGCAAATAATCATGTTTCAGCAAGACTTCAAAAATTCCCTTGGCCCTTCTGCTCGGCTTTCAAACAGTTCCTGTGGTGTGTTTTGTCCTGCTAAATTGTGGGATTACATTGCATCCAGTTTATTTCTTTCATGTTTGCCTTCCTGGTTTCATAGGAAATAATAAAGGTTTGTTTTTCTTGGTTGGCAGAAGACTCATTCTGATATATGCAAGATAAAAGCTTCTATTCATGCACTGCAGAATCTCATGGGGACAGCTTTTAAGAGACAATGAGCTTACTTTCAGATTTAGGCCTTTTTGCTATTCTTTGTCGCTTGAAAGATTTATAAAGTAAAAAACTCTTTTTCCACCTGGATTTAATAGAGACTAAATATTTTTCCATCAGTAAAAAGAAGTAGACTTACTGGCAAGTTGGAACACGGCAGCTATGGCCTCCTCCCACCACTGAGTATCCTGAGAAATGATGGGTAGCTCCATCAGGCCCAGGACGAAGATGAGCTGGCCAGCAGTCAGAGCAACAGTGGCGATGAGGTTACAAGCGCGCATCATGTCAAACTGCACTAGGGAAACAGAAGAAATAAGCATAAAGTTAAAATGGTATAAAATCGAAAAAAGGAAATCCTGGCTGAGCAGGTATGTAAAGTTTGTCAGTCCATAGAAAATGATTCTCAGGCACTATTCCTTCTCCCAGCAGTCCCGTGCTCTAACTGCATTCCCTGTGGTCTGATGAGGAAAAGATTTTCCTTAGGATGTGTATTGAATCTTTCCTTTAGTTATGCAGCATCCCATATCTATTGCTTCAGTGCAAAGCAATCTTGTATCAAACCAGCTAATTTCCAAGCATGGCTCGCTGGAGGTGCTTGACTTTTGCCCAGCGAAGACTCTACCTATAATTAATAGCCATAATTGTTTGGGGCAGGAATGGTGTTTGGTTTGGGTTTGTGTGGCACTGGCTGAAATGGCAACTTAGTTCATAAATAGGTTTTCAAGGCGCTAAAATGATGATCATCCCAAGGCCAAATCTGTAACACCCTGAATTTCTTTTTCACTTAGTCCATCTGTATTGTCCTAGAAAACATCCTGTGGCCGTTAATGCTAACATCTTATTGGTTTAAGGAAGCTTTGTATAGTGGATTCTTAACTTTTCCTTCTTTTAACATTTATTAATCTTTTGGATGCACCAAAGAGATTCTTGTGTAATAAGGGAAACCGTTACAATGAAGATATCAATGCTTGGCAGTTCAGAATGAGGTGTTTTGGCATAACTTAACATGTATAAGTAAAATGTTACATTTTTTAAATATACATTCATATATTTTTTAGTGGACGTTGTGGGAGTCTACTATCAACCACCCAGCTAGGACAATGACACCAATGACCTATTCTACAAGGAATTAAGGGATATCTCTAAATCAACTGCCCTTGACCTTATGGGTGATTTTTAACTTCCCAGACATCAACTGGGAATATCATACAATGGACACAAACAGGTCCAGGAAATTTCTGAAGCACGATGAGGATAACTTCTTGATGCAGATACTGAGGGAGCTGATTGGGAAAGATGCTCTCCTAGATTTGTAGTTTGTAAACAGAGAGGGACTCATGGGCAAAGTGGTGAATGATTGCTGGCTTGGTCACAGTGGCCGCGAAGTAGCTGAGTTTCAAATCATTGGCGGCAGGAGAAAATCTGCCAGCAAAACTTTGACCTTGGATACGGGGAGAGCAGACTTGGGGCTGCTGAAGGAGCTAGTCAGTAAGGTCACCTGGGAATCTGCTTTTGAAGGTATTGGGGTCCATGAATGCTGGGGACGCTTATTCTGGGAGTTACTGAAACACACTTGAGAGGCCATGCAGTCATTGGTCATAGCCAGCATGGGTTAAAGAGGGGAAAATCCCGCTTAACCAGCTAAATTTCTTTTTATGACAAGGTCAGCCATCTGGTTGACCAAGGGAAGCCAGCAGATGTGGTGGGTTTGGAATTTAGCAAAGCTTTTGATACTGTTTCTCACAGTATCCTCCTGGATAAACTGTCCAGCACACAGTGAGACACGTCCATCGTACGTTGGATGAACAATTGGCTGATGGGTCGGGCTCAAAGGGTTACAGTAAATGAGGTGACATCAGGCTGGCAGCTGGTCACCGGTGGGGTTCTCCAGGGCTTAATTTTAGGGCCAGTGCTCTTTAATGTCTATATAAATGGTCTGGACGCAGGAATTGAATGTACATTAAATCAGTTTGTTGACGATACTAAACTAGGAGGAGCTGTGGACTCCCTTGAGGGTAGAGACGCCTCACAGAGAGATCTGGATAGACCAGAGAGCTGGGCAGTCACCAACTGTATGAAATTTAACAGAGCAAGGGCTGAATTCTCCACCCAGGACACGATAATCCTGGTTATATGTACAAACTGGGGGACGGGAGGCTGGAGAGCAGCCTCATGGAAAGAGATCTGGGGGCTTGGGTTGATGGCAAGTTGAAAAGGAGTCAACAGTGTGCCCTGGCAGCCAAAAGAGCCAACCGTGCCCTGGGGTGCATCAAGCACAGCATCACAAGCTGGTCAAGGGGGGTGATCGTCCCATTCCACACTGCACTGGTGTGGCCCTGCCTCGAGTTCTGTGTGCAGCTTTGGGTGCCTCAATCCAAGGACATCAAACTATGACAGTATGTCTAGGGGAAGGCAACCAAGATGGTGAAAGTCCTTGAGGGCAAGATTTTTGAGGAGCAGCCGAAGTCACTTGGCTTGCTCAGCTTGGAGAAGAGAAGGCTGAGGGGTGCCCTCATGGCAGTCTTACACCTTCCTGAAGGGGGACAGCAGAGGGGGGGGCTGATCTCCTCTCTAGTGACCAGCGATAGGATATGAGGAAATGGAATGAAGCTGTGTCAGGGGAAGTGCAGGTTGGACATTAAAAAAGGTTCTTCACTGAGAGAGTGGTTGGTCCCTGGAACAAGTTTCCCAGGGAAGTGGTCACGGCACCAAGCCTGTCAGAGGTCAAGGAGCGTCTGAAGGACGCTCTCACTCATATGGTTTATTTTTAGGTAGTCCTGTGAGGAGCGGGGAGTGCGACTCTGATCCTTATGTTGGGTCCCTTGCGACATGAGATATTTTATGATTCTATATTAAATATAAAGAACAAATACAGAAATCGTTACAGACATAGATATTTGGAGTCTTGGCTAGAAACCTGATTAAAATGTATCTTCCAGCTGGCTACGGAATGGAATATATTCATCGCAAAGTTGCGTACTTTTAGTCAGGCTTTTTTCCTGCATTTCCTGTTAACCTGATAGATGTCCTGTTTTCATCCTTTTCCTTCCTCTCTAGCAAAAGGTGGGAATTGTAAATATCATTGTGCCAGTTCAACATCTCTTGCTAATACGTCGTTGCTATTCTGAAATAGCAGCAGCTCAGTGTTTGAGTTGGCATATATTAGAAAAAGAAAAGACTCTGGACATGAACATTCATCAGTTTTTCAAAAGTGACTTAACTGGTTATAAGTCTAGTGGGTGCACTCACCACCGGAATTTGATTCACGATCTTCCAAAGAAGGAAGTGCAGAAAACAAAACTTGATATAAACAAGCAAGGGTAAACTTCATCGTGGTAATCAGTGAGTCTGGTCTACTTTTGCGAGTCATAAAAATGAGTTTACCCTTTATTTTCCCCTCAAAGGTCACCTTTAGCTTCCAGTGTTATAAGTAACAGCTCAATTAAAATTTAATAAAATATGGTATTGTATCTGAAAGAGTTAGTTAAAAACCATAGTCCATTAACTTTTTCACATTGAATAAAATGTTAAGAAGATAACATGCTAAGTATTTCTGGTTTTTCCTGGTGAGTTCATCTCTGACCAGAGAGGAAAATTATTTCACTCAAAAAATAGTTTGCTCTAAGATTTTGTGTTTAGTCCTTTCTAGCATTGGGAACATTTAGGTATTTTTGCCATGTTGAATGCTTACAGGTCATGAAGCATGCTGGCTGATAACAAAATCATATTCAGATGTCTGAGCTTTGTGTAAATATCAGTAAAATCTTAAGCATTTGGAGTGTTTTTCCCCTTAAATGGACTTCTGTAATACCTTGAGGGCCGATGCTTGCTGGAGAGACAGTCATGGCTTTCAAAGGAGAAATGTACTAAATAAAGAGCAAGCTTGCAGCCATTATTATTAAAGGACTTTAATTTGTTAACGGAACTATCTGTAGTGTCAAATTAAAAAAATAGTTGAATGAATTCTGTTGCCTTGTCTGTATAGACTATGCGTGAGCTTTTTTTTTTTTTTAAAAAAAGCCTTTGTTATTATATACCCTCTGAATGTCTGAAGCTTATCCCCAAAATACATACCACGCCTTGACATAGAAACAAACACCAAACTTTTGCCTTCGTTGTTATTCATGACTTCTTTTTAACACTCAACTGAATTATAAATTATTTTGGCGCTGCCATAGATGATATTATATCTAGCATACTACAAATAGTAAGTTTATGACTGAGCCAACTGAATTTGTAATAATTTAGTCTTTAAATAATGGTTCTATGATGGCTGTCCTCTCTTGCAACTGGAGAGTACAGTAGCATTGAATGTTTAACACCAATGATCTTTACTGCTGTTTGCAAGAACTGCAGAGTCAGGGATGCTTATTTGCCTAATACACTCTTCAGAGAGATGTACAAATGATGCAAGTGCTATTTTGCATAGCTGCTTCTTTTAACCAAAAAGAAGGTCGAACGCGGTCCAGGCTGGAATCGCAACAGGATGATGATAGGTAGGATAAGGAGGAAGCAGCTGGTATGATTTCATTAAATATGAAGACAGTTATTTTTTATGGAATAAGGTATTCAAGAATTGAATACCTATCCGTATTTCATATTAGGATATTGTTGTTTTATTGTAACAAGTTTAATGAACGAACTGTCAGCTTTTGGTCGTGTTCTAGAATCGTAATGATTCCTTTTCCTCAGAGGGGAAAATAATGTATATAAAACTCCATTCTTCTTGCAGTGGAGTTTGTTCATTGTATTCAGCCTGAAAGTGCCACTCCGCAGCTGACTCTGATTTCTTACTCATAGCCATTGTACCTTTGCACGTTGTCAGCTCAGCATGCGGCAGTTCCATTTTGTACATACGCAACCCTAAGCTGAGCTTCTGCAACACGAAACCTCCCACCCCAAAAGGTGGTAGGCGTGGAAAGCAGCTCTGGCCTCCTTTCGTTGAGGACAACCAATGGACAACGCTGACCAGGAATGGGAATTGAGGGTGCAGTCATTCCTGCTTGAATGACTGCTCAATCCAGGAATAAATATCTCTCAGAAAATCGGCTGCAGTATAGTTTTTGTAAGAGCTGTGAAATTTAGTGTTTGCCTTTGTGCTCTTGTATTCTGCCTGTTACTAAATATGTAAACCAGAAATTCCTCAGTAGCCAGCTTCAGTCCATTCTGGTGTGTTTTCTATACACTTTATAATTAGTATGAATTTAGAATCATCTGTTCAACCATTTCAAACATTTCTGCTTCATCTACAGTAGCCGTGATCCTGCTGTAACTTTCTGTGGCCATTGCAGACTTCATCAGCTTTTGCGGAATGATTTACGTTAGCTGCAATTTGTTAAACAGGAGGTATGCAATGATTATAGTGTCTGCACAATTACTGGTGGCATTTGTATTAACCATTAGCTTCTAGAATCTATTGTCTGAGACTGTCATGACATAGGTATTTTGTATTTTGGGTGCCCCACTTTTTTTGATTTGAACTCATTATTGTTAAGGTCGCCTGTCTCCTGAAGTTTAGCTGCGAAAGGGGTTTCCCATAGCTAGAGGTGGATCCTTCCAGCAGAACAGAATGGGACGCTGCACAAGTGTTTATTCCCTCGTGTGTGTCTGACACAGGTGAAGGAGGGAGGGCAATCCAGAGCGGATCCCTGCTTTTTACATACCTTTCCTTCACCTCCCTTAAGATGCAACTTGGCTGTCGAGAACTGGAACGCGTTAGACACTGAATGGCTCTGAAACTCTGCTCTAAGCAGCTGTTGTTCATCAATATAAAATACTAGTCTCTTTGAATTTGTCCTTCTGGAAGACCATCTTGATCCCAGTTTACTCTGAGAAGAGTTAATTCATGGGCAGGGTATCCTGCTGGGTCTCTTGTACAGCCGGCGGTACTGGCTAATGAATTCTGCTTTGTTTAAAATGCAGTCATCAGTCAAGGGTCAAAACTCAAACTCCAGGGATGAGACTAATTCAAATTCCTTGTTGTCTTGCTCACTTCCTAGACCAGATGTATCCATCTGGATTAGAAACGTTGATTTGATTTTGTTATTTGCAAGCAGCAATTTTGTTTTGTTATGTTCCATGATAGCCCCAGGACTATTTGTGCATTGCAGAAGTAGGTTAGTCATACTGGAGAGTAATTTGCAGTGTTTTGGGATAATGAGGAAGGATGATCTCACTGAAAAATCAGATTATGCTAATTGCTTAAAACGTGAGGTTTTCTTCCCCTTTTCTGTCTGCATATAAGGACAAAACAATCATAGATGGGAATTCAAACTTTTGACTGATGAAAGCACAGAGTGCGTATGATGGAAACTAAATGGCCCGAGATATTTTAATATTTCTCTAAAACCTCCCCTGAGAAATACCACTTTCGGTGAACAAAAATTTTAGTGCAAACTTAAGTCCAGCTTCTGTAACTTATTAAATTACCAGTCCTGGAAGAGTCCAGTGACCACACGGTGACTTGCTGCCTGGGAACCGCGCTGGCTCTGAACATCTCACCCCGGCTTCACCATGGCCTGCCGGCCAGCTGAGCTGCAGGAGCTGACTGTCAGCGTGCCGTTATCGTATCCCCGCTGTGGGACACAAAATGTTTTACATCCAAAAAGCGCTATTTAAACTTTGCAATTAGATGGGCAGGAATTCATTGTGCTTAGCTGGAGGACACCGTAGATACCTTTGGCTGCGGCGAAGTTGATGACATCTATCAGTTTATCCATACTTTAAATCTCCTGAGGAATTTTGCTTCCTTGTTTCTATTCATTGTTTTGATGTTAAACAACTACTTCAGTTGCGCTTAACTTCTGTTTTCTTTTAACCAAAAGTTACCCTTTTAGGTATCGATTTTAAAAATTATTCCAACCCACTAGAGTTCTGAGTGTAATAACCTTTTCATCATGGACTTGCTTTTAAAACATTGCTCTGTTGTTAACCTTTTTTCACTGTCAGTATAAAGGCAGACTTTATAGGAGGAATTCAATGATTGCTATGTTCGTGATGAAGGGAATTTTTAAAGAAAAGTATTCTATCCTTCCTCTTTCCTTTTTATGGTTCTTGAGTTTATAGATTATAAATTTACATGTATTTATTGGGTATACATTCTGAGATGTACTTGATTGTCTTTATAAATGCTTGATGTTCAGATGTGACTTTATTCCGGAAAGGAGGATAAGTGGTTGCGTTTCTGAAATAGAGATTTCTGAATAATTATGGATAGAACTGGTAATACTGCTTATGCTTAAGTTGCTTCGCTTATTTTTGTCTGCAGGCTGAGGTCATATTCTGCTGTTAAAATGTAATCTAACTAGGTCAGTAATTAGGTTTTCTCTAATATAATCGAGAGATTCTAACTGAGTACACGGTTTTCCTCTGGAACTTGACATTTTGCTGAGGTGTTCTCCTGAGCTAAGGGATGCATCTCCTGCTGTTCTATTAATGCTCGCTCCAGTAAGTAATCTGATAAGTCTTAGTATACACTGCCTTAATGGAACCACAGCCGGCAACTAAATCCTCTGAAAGCCCAGCAGCACTAGGCTCATTGGTCCCATCGTGGCTCTGTTGTCACCGGCAGTGGATATGCCACGCTGGTTCCTCCAGCCACGGTGCTACCAGGCGCTCCAGAGCAGAGAGCAAAGAGCTTGTTCTGTCCAAGCTCAGAGCCCTCGCTGGGAGGCTTCTCATTCCCGCCCCAGTTACAAACCACTTGGAAAAGAAGTGACAGTTATGCCTGTGCGTTAACCTGCAGGTTTGAAGCCTGCCCATGATTCAGTCTGGGCTTAGCGCGTGGTTTTGTATAGCAGAGTTCCGCTTTGTCAG
Source organism: Vanellus vanellus (assembly GCF_965231255.1). Taxonomy (NCBI): domain Eukaryota; kingdom Metazoa; phylum Chordata; class Aves; order Charadriiformes; family Charadriidae; genus Vanellus; species Vanellus vanellus. The sequence continues at coordinate 613,081 of NC_138919.1, forward strand.
CCTTTTGGAGTCATTTTTTAAGTCCACCTCATAGGGACTTCAGAAATGCAAAGCCAAGCATCCAAACATTGGGAAAAGCCAGAAAAAAAGCCAGAATAGTACACTTTTACCTAAATTTACCTAAATGGGCTGATACTGTTTTTTTCATGGAAGCTCTGATTCATGCAACGCATGAAATTAGTGCTTTGCAAAAAAGCTGAAGCGGTGCCGTTCAGACCGGCTCTCTATTTGACTGTCTTGCTAAGTCTTACTCATGGTCTTGCTGTTAGTGAAGTTGAGTTCCAACCTGGAGAACTGAATTCTGTATTAATAAATACTTCTAGAAGAAACCCTTCTTTCTAATTCTAAAAAAATCCACTTTAGCCAAACTTTTGGCAAGTAATTGTGTGTTTGCCTTGTTTTGGATGTCAGCATTGTCAGCAAAGACCAGATGTGCAGAAACGGTCTCTGCAGCTGACATGGAAATCAGCTGGAGCTGTGCCTTGAATATCAAGAGCACTACGAAAATGCAAAGTACGACACAGACATAGCAGATTCAGCACTTACTGCTAAAATAGTTAAGCGATAATAAGGCAAATAAACAGAATCGCTGTAATTATTTATTGACGGTCAGCATCATGCTCTTGTGCTCTATTTATGAAGTCTTTGGACATTTAATTTCTGCTGCTGATTTAGATTTGTGGTATTTACGTTGTTAACCTCTTGAGCTGTTCTTTTGGAGTATGAATTAGGAAATACATTGAAACACTTAAAAGGCATTTGTGAAGCAAACTCAAACAAATGCTGGCAGTATCTAAATGTACCTTTGCATGAGGGAGACCATGGGAAGATTAAATTAAATTAAAGCAGTGGTTCTTTGATGCAGATATATTTTGATGGTCTGAATGTACACTAATTTCTTAAAAGGGAAATAGATCTGAATCTACTTTTTTCTTCATCAGTTTATCCCTTTCTATGTGAGGATGTTGTTTGCATGTTTTATTGTAAGGACAGGACTTTATCCTGGAAAGGAAAGTCTTTCCCTCTCTCTTTTCTCTTTAAATCTCCATAAGCAGCCATATAGCTTTCAGCTACAAGGAGTCCTCTGTACATTCTGTTGCTGGATGGGTATCTTAAAAATGAGAATGGTCACCTATTTGGCTTGGTTTCCTCACCTGGGTAGCTTTCTGAAGTATGCAATTTATTCTTTTTCACTTAAAAATAATAATTAAAAAAAGGGGGGGGGGGGGGATAAATCTATTTCAGCACAATTGAAACAATGTTCTGATGTGACAAACTGGTGCAATCTTCCATCCCTTTAGGTATTTTGGAACTTTATGAGCTCATCTTAGAGTGAAACTTCACATTTGAATATTTACTTTGAAAGGCATACAGATCTTGTTTGGGGAAGAAGGGAAACGTGTGGTTGGTTGGTTGTTTTTGTTTTTTTTAACAGCTTCAGTTACTTTTGGAGTGAAGACAGCTTCATCAACCGTTTTCAACATAAACAAGTGCTTATGGGGACCTTTCAGACTCAATGTTCAGATCACTTCTATGCAGTGATCAGTTTTAACAGATGAGGCTGTTACATAGTTCCTGTTATGTTCCTTGTTTACATGTTATGGTTTGTCTCTTTATAAACATCAGTAGGGTATTCAGCGCTGGTGGCTGTAATAAATGCATTTAATCTCAAATTGTCAAAAGCTCCATAGCTGTTTTCACTCTTAATGCTTTAATTGAATTCAAAGTCTTGATACTGAGAGTAATCAAACATTGATTTCTCTGATAGTATTTCTGTGTGCTGCATGTGAAGGTACTGTGTTGAAACATATATTACATTCCTCTTCCTATCCTGAATCCAAAAATATTTGAACTTTTCCAAAATAAGTACACAGCATAGTAAAATCCACATTAAAGTGATCATTCCCTGTAATTTGAAGAGCCAGACCTCTTACAATTCACCTCCATTGGCCTCTATTGTTAAATAAATACTTTGTCTTATTTAAATATTGATCATATAGCAGATGTTAGGAGGGGAAACCACAAGCCCCGAGCTGCCAGCTGGTTGCGCTGCCTCCATCTCTGTGTAATGGCCTGAGCCGTTTACCAGGCAGCCGTGTATATAATAAACTTTTGGGCTTTTTTTTTTTTTTTAAATCTGATAGTCGTTCCTGTCTTCTCCAAGTGCAGTGGGCCTCCTTTCTTGATCTGCAAATACCGAAAAAGGAACATGTGTCTACAACAGGCTCAGCCGCTTGAGTCAGCCTGGCTTCCATCCAGACAAATTTCAAAGAAATGTGTGGACATTGGAAATTTGTGTGAATGCAGTGGACACGGGCGCTCAAGCAAAGCGTTGCCTCTGCGAGCGAACGGCGGCTCCTTGCTCCCGCGCTGAGCGGCGTCCTGCCATAGCCACCGTGTCTCATGGTGTACATGCGTTTGCATAAATGGCACATTTAGGCTGGAGGGGTGCTTTTATTTGGTCCCTATGGCAGTCACGTAGGCACTTGTGATCCTGTGCCTCTCCCTGGCACTGGTTATACTCCCTTGTAAGACCGACAATTAACGAGCGCTGTCTTGCTCTGGGCATCTGTAGTTGAAATACGCTTCCCACGGTTGGGATTTTCGTTATGTCTTCTGGAGCCCTGAAAAACCGAGCAAGGTTTTTATATCTTTTTAAACCCCTCCCTATTCCTGCGTCTCCACATTGTTCAAAATGTTCTTTAGACAAAAAAGGGACAGACTGTGACCTCGGCTAATGAATAAATCAGCAACATCTGTCCACCCAGAGATAGCCTTGTAGCACAGTAGGGCTTAAGGGCATGTTTGTACCGTACAGCGTGGTTAAAAATATCTCAGCTGATTCCGAGTAATCTGGTATGTTCACCCAGTGCCACGTGGTATCACTGGCCTGGTGTTGGACCAGGACGTAGGTAGTGGTGGCTTTGAGCAGGGCTGGTTTGCTCCGAGAGGGCACCGCTGGTGGTGTAGTCAAGTCTTCTCGCTGCTTGAGGCAGCTGGTGTGTCCCTGCATGACGCTGGTGTGTCCCTGCATGAGCATGGAGTACTCCAGACGCGCTGTCCTACCCACAATCTTACTTCTACTACATGTGGTCTTTTTTGTGAAGGGTTGAGAGACGCAGACAAGAGCATAATCTTCTGAAATTCTGCAACAGCTCTGAAACTGCATCTCCATAACCTGTGGCAAATTTCTTTGCCCTCGCTCAGAAGACCGGAGAGTTAGGCTACCTGGCTAGGTTTCCTTGAAGTGTTTTGAAGAGGGGCCACCTGAGTTCTGGGTGAAGCCTTTATGTTCGTATTGTCTAGTGGTTTGCCCATGTTGGATTGGTGCCCTCAGAACGGGGCCCTGATGCCCAGCATAAGCAAAGATTTCCGATCTTTGCGCTAGTTTGCTGCCACTAAAAAGGAGCTGTGTCACCTGTCATCACACTTGCATCACTCAGCCCGTGTGAGAAGCAGTACCTCTTGAACTCCTGATACCACCGCTTAATCCAACAGAAAAACCACCATGCAAAAAAACCCCAACCCATCCCATTTCCACCGCCCCACAACCTTCCACTCCAAACCTGGGTATTTTCTTGCTGTTAGTAACTTGAACTGTCTCACAGAAGCTTTTTAGCATCACAGATGATTGAAAGAAGGGTACAGGACTGCACAGAGAGGTGGAGAGAGAGACAGATGTGGATACGGGCGGGTGGAAGGGCCGGAGGTCTCCCCCTGCCAGGAGCAGCGAGCCTTGAGCCTGAAGAGCAGAGCTGAGGCGCTTTCCCCTAGGACCACGTCAGCCCTGTTTCTTGGGCTATGCCTTGCTGAAATACTTCACACTGAGACGCTTCGTTTCCGTAGAATATTTTTAATATTATTTACTCCTGTCCCTGCCTTCTTTTTATATTTTTTTTTTTTTTCACATTTCTAATCTTTTTTTTTCTCCCTGCTACAGCATCTGTAATCTCCCCTTGTCTTTTATGTCACTTGGTGTTTACACCAGCGGTCCTTTACTGACACTTTGTTATCCTTGATGCAGTGCTTACATCACAGGATTTGCATGCAGAACACCTTCATTTTCCTCTTGCTCCAGTGGTCTGTGTTATGGTGAAATAATGCACACAGGTGTCCTGGTAGTGGGGAATTGGATCAGGGAGGGATTTGGTGTGGAATTTGTGTGTTTCCGGAGAGGCTTTTGGCAGACATGCTCCATCACATTGATGACTTCTGTTCATTCCCTGCACGATCTTTTGACTATCGTTTACTATGACTTTTACGCAAAATATGCAAAACTTCCATTATTGTTTGTTTCAATTTGCTGTAGCTTATTTTTGGTTTTAGCACATGCAAGTCCTGACACAATGAACTACTTCCGTAATTTTTCTTGCAAATCATTTTGCTTGAGCTGTGCATGTGATGAGGGGAAAAAAATCCACCCTGGCTTTATTGCGTGCCCTGAAAAGGCGCATTGCCAATGATTTCAATGGGAGAAGGAGCAGGCAGGGAAAGTCAGTGAAAAAGAGGTTTTAAGAATGTGCTTCTCCCTGCCGGTGAGGGAGCCTGCTTAGAGCAGTGCGTTTAGTTGGCTGATATTTACATACTACTTATACAGTATATGAAAAAGCAAATTCTCAAAGGTTTTACAGTTTTTCTTTTGAACTGTGAGATAAATAGCTTTGTCCCTAAATGTGTATGTACGTATATATAATTATTATTTTTTTTTTAATATGAGTGAGATTGTGGTCTTTTTTTACATTGCTATTGGAAGAGCATATTTTCTACTTATTGTTCTACAAATGGCATCCAAAATACTACATGTTAGCTCTTACCATTGAGGAAGGAATTTCCGTGTTCAGAATGTTATTTTTTTATACGTATGTATATACACACATACATGTTTGTGATTTATCTACAACCGACAGATGAGGATTGCCATATATATTACTAAAATAACATGTGATTTCTTCTTAGAGAAATTTTTTAAAATGGCAAAAACATGGATGCAGAATCAGGCTCATACTGACTATGTGTGCAATCCATGGAAACATATTTGTCTTAAAAACATATGCAACAGATTTGTTTCCTCCTTAGGTTGTCATGGCACAGCTGCAGAGGTGAGATTTTCTTTTAAATGCTTTTATAAAGATTCAGAATTGGTCTTTTGCTTACTATTTGTTCCCAGATTAAACAGTGAATGGATGCTTTATTCCTATACAAATTGAGTCACTGGGCTTCAGAGTCCTCCTTTAAATTAGAATTTTAAAGAGTGTTTTTTAGAGAATTCTTCTGGGGACTTGATCACGCTATAATTATTACTTCAAAATTTTAAAATTTTCTATCATATTTTGCTGCTATTTGACGTAAGAAATCGCTGCCCGTACAATTCTGCTATGAAACTAATACCTCTGTGCCAGTCTTTATAGCACCACCCATCTTCTGACCTGGGCACAGCAAGAAATACAAGTTTGGGTGTTTAAAATGCTGCAGGAGCCAAATTCAATATGCAGGACCTCATTCTGGCTGTTGAATATGGAACAGATACTTTTAAAATTTATGAATGGTATGCATGTTGTTCAAATCAGAACATGGCTTATAAATATTAACTGGGGCAGCGATTCCAGTGATGAAGTTGCAGACACACATCAAGGAACTTCTTCAATGGTCTCACCCTTTTTATAATGATACGTCATTACAAAAGTTCTTTCTTTCAATTCAAAAACAATTGAAACTTAGGTGTAGGGCTTTATAACAGTTCAGAAGCTTTCTGTTTGTGATTTATGCAGGTTTCATATTAGCAAATGTGCAAAAAATGGTACTACACAATTTTGTTGGAAAACGGGATATAGAATGGGTCCATGTTGAAGCATTTTTTAAAAAGAAATTCCTCTCGTATTTCTTTGGTTTTGTCTCCAGAGGGATATAAGAGACTTTGAGGAGGAGCAGAGCATTTTGCTCTTTCTCCACATTTCAAACCATGAAAAAAAATATCTATCTGAAATGACTCATGTTACGAATGCTCCTGTCGTTCGGAGGCACCAGAGCTGTTTACGAGCGCTGTTTAAAGCTCTGGAAAATCCTCGTGTTTGTCAAGGCATGAAGTTTACAGACATTTGTTCTGTTAAATTCAATTCCTTGAAGGATGCAGTTCAAGCGCCGCTGTGGCTGAAGGCACGGCCCCCGAGGCACCGTCGCGCACGGCCTTGGCCCGTCACCAGCCATGGGAAGCGGGGGCGCTCGGTGGAGCAAACCCCTTGGCACCGTGGCTAGTTGTGGTCACAGCCATGGTGTCCGAGATGACCGCAGGTATTGCAAGCACGGTTCTGCTCTGGTTTCTCAATGACAGCAGGGTCGCACCGTTAACTTTATGAATGGGATGAGTAAGGTGCACTTTTTGATTATTCAGCTTTATCTGTCTCATCCTCGGCTTAAAGGTTTCATCTTACCCAAAAATTCTAACTAGCTCAGTTTAAGCTATGTGCATTCTTCAGATCCCATGACTGTGAATTTGCAAAATGAGAAATACACCGTGCTTAATGATTTTCATGTTCCCCAGGTAATATATACTGTTTGTGTTTTTTTCACCGAGAATAATAGCTGCATGCATTAAGGCCTATCTTGATTTTACGTGTTTTTACCAAAACTATTTCTGTCTTTTTCACTCCTGGCACTTCCAACAAAAGTAAACAGAAGGGAGAAATAACTTAGCATGGCATCTAAATACTTCATTTTGGGTTTTTTTTTTTTTGTTGTTTGGTTGTTTTTTTTTTTTAATTTTGTGGTATTCAGAGCAAGTGTGGTGGGGGTTTAACGCATTGAGCAGGAAGGGATATGCTTATAGCAGGAACCTGAGAGGGAACAGAGAGCAGCAGATGTCTCAAAGCTTTAGACTTACACTTCACAGATTATTTTTTCAAAGTACATCATTCTGTACACTGTATAAACCAGACAGCACAACGTAGGTTACTGCTTTTGGGGTGGGAGGAGGAGGAGTTCAGTTCATCACTGGTGGACATAATTACTCTTATTTTTCCAAATTCACTTATTCGGGGATGAACGTTAAGAGATGTTCAGACTGAAACAGTTAACAACGATTTCGGGATGCTCTGCTAGGCTATAAACCTCCTGGGGACCAGGTACACCATATAATCGCAACCTCACATAAGCAGCGAAGAGATTGAACTTACGTTTGACAGTGCTGCGCGACTCCTGGAACCCGGCTGACTCGGAACCCCAGCCCAGGGCTTCACACTCGCGCTCCTCCCCTTGCCCATGCCTGGCACTCGTGCTTGCACCTCCTCTGCTCTTTTCTGCCAGCCAGCACATCTTCCAGAGCCCCACGCTGCGCTTACGCCCGTCCTCCAGCGTCTGGTATACCCAGTTGGGAGTAAAGGCGGCTGCGTTGTTAAGAATAAGCGAGACCAGGGCTACCAACACAGCTGTGGCTACCAGTTTCTGGACAGTCATATCTGACTGTCAGCTTACTGCCAGTCTCTATTTGCAGAAGACACGAGGTGTCAATCAGCTGCAGCACATTGAACTTGGACTTGAAACAGAGGCAGCTTCGCTAGGGTGTTATGAAAGGCTAGAGGACATCACCGTTCATTCTCAAAGTCAACTCCAGAGGTGTTTCTGATGAAGGAAATGAGAATTTTGTGAGGTAGGTAGGAGAATTCCATAAAATAAGAGCCCAAAGAAGCTTTTTCAGGTCCTTCCCAGCTTTGGCTTATCCACCTTCTTGCACTTTGATAAGTAATGCCAGTCCTGTGATGAACTGAACGATAGGGAGGTCCATTCCTTGTGAGACGAGGCGAAGCCAGAAAGAATCCAGTCTCGAGGCGGGAGAGCCTGAGCTGCTGCGGGGGCAGAGGCGGGGATGCTCGCCAGCAGCGTGCTGAGTGCGTGGAGTCCTCCGAGTCAACCAGCGCTGCTCCAAAAGCCTTTTTTTCAGGTGCTCACTTCAGAATATCCTGCAAACCGTGACAAATGTCATTCTCTCAAAGCCAAGCCGAGCTGGAGGTGAGTGCTGTCATCCCAAAGGAGCTCTGCAAGTTTGGAGTATCTGGAAGAGTTTTGCTGTGCCGTGCCCCTCTCTGAAGATTCGAGCTGCGAGTGCCGGGATGGGAGAACAGCCACTGCTGCGAGGAAAAGGCCCCCCCACCTCTCCACGAAGAGGAAATGGCTGTTTTTGTGGCTGTTTTTGGTGAGCTTCAGGGCGTAGTCGACTGCAACAAACAGAGCCACTGCCACGGCAGTCAAACATTAACAGGATGTGTTTCCTGAAAGGAAAAGACTATGGAGACTTCTAAAGCTGTACCTCCTCCCCTCGGAGAGCCCCCCCCTCCCCATCCCGCTCCTCCTCCCTCCCGCAGCACGGCGGGCTGCGCATCACCGGGACCCCGGGGGCGAACCCCAGGGCCTCTTGTAAAGGGAAAAATAATAAAAAAAATCCCCAGCCTCAACCCTCGGAGCATCAGGTCTGCAGAAACGGGTTGAGGAGAGGGGATTTTTGAAACGCTTTTTACCAAAAGCCGAACAATATTGGGGTTGGCTGTTGAAGAGTGTGACAAGAGCGGGGGGTGGGTGTTGGGACCACTGGTGTCCCCCTTCCTCTCTGCAACCCCAGAAGGGAGCACGGCACAGAAATAGAAAATATAAATTCTCAACCTGATAAACAAATTAATTTGGGGGTGTCTGAAAAGGCCGTTGCAAGTGTTATGCTGTGAATGAAGTGGAAAATCGCTGCACTGCGACTTTGCGGGGCTGGGCCGGCCCTGAGCCCCGCGTCCCCCTTTGCTGTGGAGCTGCGCACGGCCCCTGAGAAGGCCGCCCACCTCCTGCCAGTGCCCGGGGGGTGGCAAAGCTTCTCCAACCTGCTTCATAAAATGCCTCTGGTCACAACCCGGTACCCTGCAGCAAGCCGCCACGGCAGCGCTGGTGCTGCAAAAGCTGCAAGGAAAGCAGCTCTAATAAACAGATTTACTGAGGACGTTTCAAACTGTCCCTGAAACATGGGTGTTTCCAGAGGGGTTTTGCTGAGACCAAATGGCTGCACCATGATTCCATCAGCTGCCGGAACAGGTTCTGCCACGGGGCTGAGGGCAGCGATCCCGTGTGGGCATTGCCCCGCTGCAGCTGCCGGCTTCTCCGGCCCCCACAGGCGTTGTTATTGCCTGTGGATATGCCTTTCCTGGATCTGAGCCTGTCAGAATTCTTTAGGCTGAAAAAATACTGTGCAAGGTGTAGGACTAAATAGTATATTGTGAAATGAAGGTGTGATGTTCTTGTCAACAGCCTGGAGAGGGAGTAGTGAGAAGTCACGGCGGAGTACCTGCATCACCAGCGTTGCTGCTCCTCACTGACCCCACCTGAGATGTTGGCACAAGAGTTCACCTCAGTGTAATTAATAAAATTAGGTTAGAAACTGATGTAACTTTATAGCAGCTCTGTCTTACCAGCTAAGTTACTTTGTCCTTAGTCAACAGACCCATACTGACCCAATACACGCAGACAAACTGGTTGGAAATTTTTTGAAAGGGAACGTTTTATTTTCTAAGACTCGTTGCCGAGAGGAATGGAAAATATTTCAGTGAAGTTCATATGCCCCTATAATTAGGTTTCAGCTTTTGGAATTGAATGTACAAATTTGGCTATGAATTCACCGCTCCTCTGCGCGCTTGGTTCATTTTTAATCCTTAAATGGATTAAGTTTTAGGTACTTTGAGCATCTTCATCCTCTGACAGCAGCACAGCATCTTTGGTTCTTTTTTTCCTGTGATTGGTCATGTTTCTATACATCTCTGGATTTAGAAGTTTCAATATAAATAACACACTGGTGTCCGCCCTTCTTCAAAGGAATTTCCTAAGAACAATGACTATATCTTCATATTTTACAACCTATGGTTTATTTGTTATTATTTTAAGCCTGCGATTCGGCAGCAAGGCTGAATGTTCATACACAGAGATTTACCTTTAGGGAAAATCTCTTCTATACAATCACACACCTGCTTTTGCCCCCTCCTGTCTTTGGTTTTTGTGATTTGTTGAAGTCTGGGCACGTATTTTCAGAAGGGCACAAACTTTGTTTGCATGTTGCACAGAAAAAAAAAGTAATTGCAATTGTATTTTACAAAGGCTGAACAAATCAGTGTAATCATTTAACGCTTGGTCACATCTCTTCCTCTTTCCACACCAATTATTCGGTGTGAGAATATTCGACTTCTTTTTTGAATTCCGTCAACATTAAAAATAAATCATATTCTTCCCAAGTCGTACTTGTCTTTGAGTGTCAAAGGGACCAGGTGGTCTAAACATCATGCCATTAGTTTGTTGTTTGAGATATAGGATACTTGAGAAATTCTTCCTGTTACGTTTGCAAATCCATGCAAGTCAATGAGTTTGCATTTAAGGCGGCTTCCCCAGAGGGAAAAAAATAAATCTCTTTAACCCAATTGCCTCTTGTTGTGGCCACCGGAGGGTGGGCAGCCATGTAGTGAGTTGCAGCTGGGAACAGATGCAGATGAATCAGGTGGATGAGTTCATTGGCGCAGGAAACACAGGAGAAGGCACTGGGACCAGTGACAAAGTTGGCCTTAAATCAGGTGCTTCGTCTCTTTAGCTATGGTGAGGTGGTCATCTCCGAAAAGGCTGCGGAGTGCTGAGTCCACATTATCTCCCTGTTGTTGGGTGCTGCCACGTCTCAAATGATTTAGGAATTTTAGTTTTTGTGATGATGGAAATTTTCCTGGGAACCCCGGTCAGGGCTTACAGAGCAGAGAGGGCGCAGCACCGCACTCTTCAGCCTGCCCGGATAACACGGGGGGAGTGTGGCGAGCGTCTGAGGAGCGATGCACGGCAGTCGTAATCGCTGGCTGCAGTCGTTCAGCGAGCACGTGGCGGCTTTTTTTTCCCACGGTAAAATTTCTGGTGGATGTTCTTGTCTGGAAGTAGCTGTTTGCTAATTGTTCCATGCTAGGGAGCGGTTCTGCTCGGCGGTAGGTTAAATTACTCCATACAATTTGCGTAGCAGCTTATAAAGCATTTTGGGTCTTACTGGGTAAGAAATCAGTTATGCAAATGTAATTTTACTTTCAGAATCGCAATAATGTAGATTATATCAGCTCACTAGGTGGTTCCATACTGATTTTGTCCATTTACTACCTAATAAATTCTGTTTACAGTTGTTTATGCAGGGCACAACCATTTTTCTATTACTTTTTACTAGGCAAATTGCTTTTTATCATTCTATTCAACTAATAACAATATCTAAAGATGTAAAATTGGGGAATTCCCCAAATGAGTAGATTGCACTAATTCAAAATTAAATGAGTTTTGCAAAGATCTGGAATTTTTCCTGGCCTGCTTATACCAAAATGGCTCAGTTATTAATTTTTGTTGCAGTTTTAATCAAATGGTTCTTGTTGGCACGTTCACGGTCAGTGACATTCTCTGTCTTCACTCAGAGATCTTGTGCTTCCGGTACAAAACGGTCCAGGAATCCTTCTGATCCTTAAAAAAAAAAAAAAAAAAAATCCCCTTACTGGACACTTCTGTACTGCTAAAAGTGCAGCTGTATATTCAGTTGCCGTTGCTCGCTGCATTCCTTAGCGCCAAGAGTTTTGCTCGATACTGAGTTTTGCTCAGTTCACACTGAGCAATAGCTTGGTGTTGATTTTATCAGGATGAGTTTGGGATAGACGAAGCTATGTATATAATGCGGTTCTGTAGATACTATTCTGTAAAGGTTGTGTTGCTTTATCAAATATTCTGCTTCTGCCAGAAATAATAATCTAGACAGCTTTCAGTGTTTTGAGTACACATGAAAAACACCTGACACAGTCCTCAGAGAAGCCCTCATTTAATATGATTAATGCTATCAAGAATCTCATGGAATTATTGCAACTTTTCATATATTATTTAGTTCCTTTTTATTGTTTAGTCCCACTGGACAGGGATAACCAGAATCCCATAAATGCATTTTGGAAGCATCTAATGTAATTTAGCCACATCAGATCTAACTTCCTTTTTTCAATTCTAAGTTTTTTCCAGGCTACAAGAGAGCAGACAGTACGCCACCGATTTTGACATTTTAACTCTCTATTTAATATTTTGCAATGGTTTGAAGATAAGATCAGTGTCTGTTTTTATAGAAGTGTTTAAAATTTTACATACGACTTCTAAACAATGAGCTTTTCATCCCTGCTCACCTCAGGTGTCACGCGGTTTGGCTCATTTGGCCGCGTCCCAGCCCTCCGAAGCCGTTATGGGCCACAGCATGATGGTTTTATATGACCGGTCTATCAAACCACATGTATGTAAAGTTGATCCCAAACGAATTATCTGGTCAGAATCACCCCCTGTTGCACATTTCAGCCAGATGACGTTATTCTAACACGTTTTTTCAGGGGCTCGAAAGTGCAACTTTTAAGTTACTGAAATCCAGGCAAGGGATTAACGTTTGAAAAACGGTAATAGACGTTGTTAATTTTCCTTAGGAAGCAGCACCTGCTTTGTCCCATCCTTTTCCTTTGCCCGGAGCAGCACGTAGGCAGTGGGTGGAGGCTGGGGAAGGAAGGTGCCCGCTGCCCCCGCACCCTGCACACGGCAGTGAGTCTTGTAGGAAACACTTTGCACCGGCATGGCACGGCTGGCAGAGCAGCCGACAACCTGCTTCGAATTTCTGGGACGGTTTATTTTGTGATAGGGAAGCGAAGCTGCCTTGTTCCCGCTGTTGGGTCAGCAAAAGCTCTCCCACTTGCTGGATTTATTTCCATTTTTGACAGCCCAGGCTGTGCCTGAGGCACCCGGGGACATCCATCCAGGCAGATGTATGCATTAGGGCCATAATAATATATTATGATATGTTATATATTATATATTTTATATATATAATATTATATATTATATTCATATAGTGGTATAGGGATCTAATAATATATTCTTATATATTATATAGTGTTATAGATATTATATCTTATTTTAGTATTTCCCTTTGCATTATACAGTAGCCTTTTAAAGCAGAATGCTTAGGGTCCTCTTCAACAAAATGGGGCCCAAACTGGAAAGAGAGATTCCTCCTTCTTTTTTCTCCCAATCAAGGTATTTAAAGGCAAGAGACGGAACATACGTTCATTTTCCAAATATACCGCAGTAACTAGAGGGAGAGAGATTTTGTAGTGTAGTGAGATGCTTCAGACATATAAATCTCCAGCACTTCTAAATAATAATCAATTTACTGGATTTTTTCTTTAAATTTTCATGCAAAATGGGAAATGGAAAATATATATATGAACAGAAGGGGTCGTAAAATCAGACTATTAGATGCTATAAATACAGTCTCATGGAAAAACAGATGCAAAAGATGGGATAGAAAGGAATAAAAACTTTTTCGTCAAATATGTTGTAAAACTTGTGTCTGGTTTTACGAGGCATCAAAGTTTGCTTCCCAACCCCGCAGCGCTGTCGATGTGGCCTGACGCCTGGGAGTTTGGGGTGCGGGAGCGGGTCACTTACTGCTGGGCTTCCCGGGGAGGCAGCGCTCCCCCGGGATGCTCGGGGAGCGCGTTCCTTCCCATGGCTCTGCTCGCGCTGTGCCTGCTCCTCATTAAGTTTCCAGCTTGGGCTGATGAAGTACAGATGCGAGCAGCTTTCCAGGGGGGAGAAAAGGAGGAGGAGGAGGGGAAGAACAGGAAATTCCCAGAGCATGAGCTGGGGGCAGGGTAAATCATTACTTGGCATTTTATGTGCAGCAGTGGGGCCAGCCCTGGAAAGAAGGGTTGCTGCCTTTTAGGGATGCAAGGGCAGATCCGTCTTTCTCGCTACGCTAATAACTGTTGAGAGCTAACCGGTGGTTCTGCCTGGGATTTAAGTGAGCCTGTGCTGCACCTCCTGGTCCTTGTTCCTTAACTGGACCTGCATTTGTTTGCCCACATTCCCCAGGATGGGCAGAACTCTTGTGCTGGTGCTGGGGGTGTCTGCCTGCCGGGGAGGTTGTGCTATCCCAAGGCCAAGGCTGGTCTTCTTGAGACATGGAGAAACGTGGAAGCGTGTTGCTGATGCTTCCCGGATGGTTCTCTTCTCTAAACCCATCCCTTGCCTGCAGGGCTGCCCACTCCTGCTAGCAAACCTGCCGGCTGCCTCGTGCTCAATGATTTGCGAGGGAAATCCCGAAAAACCAATTTGGTGCTATAAAAAGTGTCTATTCTCTCTGATCAGCCATGGTGTGGAGAAGCTGGAGGTGCCTTTTGAGGGTGAAGGTAAAACAGGTTCTGGCGAGAGGTCCCTGGTCTTTCCGCAGGAGCTGTGCGTGGACCAGTCCCAGTGTCCTGGCCCCAGTGTGGGAGCGTGGATCTGCTGCGTTGTACCCCTGTGGTTTCGGTGAGACACAGTCTGTGCCCTTGCCCAGCTGTGGCTTGGTTGCAGTGCTCTGTGGTGGCCAACAGCTCTGCGGTTCGTGCCTCTGCTAGGCAGTGAGACCTTCTCTGGGTTGTGCGGTAGTTTATTCTTGTAAAGTACTTTGGATCTTTTGCATTTCACAGGGTGGTGTTACTCTGGTACCTTTCTAGTTTTTAAGTAAGATATAGTAAACAATATATTAAAATAATAAATGCAATCATAACTATTAATAAGTACACAATAGATGCACATGAAGATGGTCTTTGCAAGCAAATAGCATGTTGCTGTGTCAGAAATACTTAGGTACCTTAACAGCAAGAATATGGAGCGTGGTGCTAAAATGAATGGTCTCTCGAAGCAGGAACAGTTTTCTAATATTTTGCTGCAGGAAGGAAGTTGAAATAGTAACACCTTATGAGAGCGGTGTCCTTCTTGTGAGGGACACATCTACTGGAAAGAACCAGCCTCCGCTGCAGCTCCACCTGGGGCAGGGGAGAAGGTTCGGCTGTGGGTTCTCCCCCTTGCAGCTGCTGACAAAGCCGTCCGTGGCTCCCGTGGGAGAATGGGGACTCCTCTGTGCAGAGCAGCGCCAGGTTCGTTAGGGGGAACATTCCTTCAAGCGCTTCTGGAGGGCAGAGGCAGGAGAAGAGATGCTCAGAGGGAGGCATGTTTTCAGGTTTCGTGGGTACTTGTGCTGGTGAGCTGCTTTCAGCCTGTCTCTTGCTTTGGTCCCTGCGCTGGATGAGTCCGTGCAAACGCTGCTGTACCGTGAACACTTCCCAATTCAGTGTCTTTGGTCCGGTTTGACCACAGCGCTGAATTCTGGTGTGTGTTTACCGCCTGCCCACTGTCGGGAAGGCAGTGCTTGCCCAAATAAAACTAAAGGCAGAGGACACGTTTCTTCCTCTTTGTGTGTTGCATCCAAGCGGTACCCGCTGCTGGAGCCCCTCCGCTCAGTTTTGCGAAGGTTCGGAGTGGAGGAGGAAGCGGAGGGATGGCAGAGCTCCAGCTCCTCAGGGCAGAGGTACATCTGGCGGTGTGCTGTGTACGGCTGGCGTGGGTGCCGAGGTGGCCCGGGGACAGGCTGCGCGTGGGGCAAGAGCTCCCAGAGGGGCACCCCTGGGGTGGCAGCTCCCACCGGGTTTTGAAGTTGGCAGAAGCCGTTGCCGTTCAGGAAAGCCTAAAGCAGCCGATATATGATGAGTAGCATCTTCCAAGTCCTGCGGTGTGTCTCAGCACACTGTTGTCTTTTAACTTTCTATTTTAAAATACAGTATTTGGTCTATTTTCTTTCAAAAGTTTCCACTCCCTGTAGTCTAAATAAGATTTCATAGAATCATAGAATTGTCTAGGTTGGAAGAGACCCTTGGGATCATCGAGTCCAACCATCTACCCTACTCTACAAAGTTCTCCCCTACACCATATCCCCCAACGCCACATCTAAACGTCTCTTAAACACATCCAGGGATGGTGACTCAACCACCTCCCTGGGCAGTCTATTCCAATGCCCGACCACTCTTTCTGTGAAAAATTCTTTCCTAATGTTCAGTCTAAATTTACCCTGTTGGAGCTTGAAGCCATTCATTCTTGTTCTGACATTAATTACCTGTGAGAAGAGACCAGCACCAACCTCTCTACAGTGTCCTTTCAAATAGTTGTAGAGAGTGATGAGGTGTCCTCTCATCCTCTTGTCTGTTCAAGCCTCTTCTTGCGCTGAGGGAAGTGCGAGCTGTCAAAGCTTGGAAAAATAAAGACTTTGAGTTCCTTTCAGAAACTTGCTATTAGTCGGTTTGACAAAGCACCGCACAGGTGCGCATTCCTTCACCCAGAGTGAAATGGCCGGTGCCAACTTCTTTTGGTGTGCTACATATTTTGGAAAATACGTTTCTTTTCCTTGTGTGTAGTGAAGTGCAGACATGCCCCCCTCCCCCCCCCAAGATTCGACATCTTTTACTAATGACAGAACCCATTGTCCTTGTTGATCAAAGCCAGGTGACAATATCTAACATGACTTAAATGTTCTTTAACGGTGTTTTTTCTGCTTTTCCCAGTTCCAGATACAGGCAGTGACTAGAATAAAAGAGAAAATAATCCCCACTTTTTAAAAGTTAAGATGTCCACATCTTCTGCCGATACGTCAGCTTTTCTCTATTGCGTGGCGATGCATAGGCTTACACCCCGAAGGGTCTAGTGCTGAAGTTTATGCAAGGCCTTTCCAGTTCCAAAATTACTGTGCTGGGTTTCAGTGGTCCTTCTGGCTCCCCAGTCTGGGGCACGTGGGCGCATGGGAGCATAGCAGGAGAGCAGGCTGCGTTTGAACCACAGTCAGCATGGAAGAAATTCAGGAAAAGATTCAGACAGGCATTTTTTCTTTTCTAAGCAAGGAAAACTTCGTAACTAGCTGAAATTTGCCCCTGATTTATCGCTTTTGATCCTATTTTATTTTCTCTATGCTGTTTGGCCTTAATGAAGTGTTTATGTTGATTACTACCTGAAACATTTATAACAGTAGTACTTGCAAATAAAAGGTGATCTAATTGTAAAGTAAATTAGGAAAAGCATTTGTTTTCTGCCTTTCTTTATTGTATGTGTGTGACAGCACGTCGTGTCTCATCTGCTTCGCTGCTTCCCGGTTAGTCACTTTCCCCTGTTTGTGCAGGGCTTTCCCACAGCAACTGGGAAGAGAAAAACATTTTAATCATAGGAAAACTGGAAGGGCATTTGCTTGCAGATGCAGGACCTGAAGTGTCATTGAACTCATTTCTTTTTTTTCCTGCTTTTATCACTTAGATACTTATTTTGTGCTGTGGTGGTGTCTGAGAACCGTGTGGACCATACCTCGCTGAGGTTCACACACTGAAGAAAAAACATATTTTGAATTCTTATGGCTTCTATTAGTCAAACATACTGCAATTTATTCTGAGAAGCCTCAACTGTAAACAGAATGTATGAAAATCTTTGCTTGTCACCCCATGTAATGCTCAACTCTGTCGTAGTCCTCCTGCTGGGCCACGCTGCCTGCTGGCACCTGCCGCTCCTGCACGGGAGCGCGGTGCTCGGCCGGTCCCTGCCTCTGGCTTGGCAGAGGATTTTGCAGGGTTAAGTGTAAGCTCTTAGCCCCGAGGAGTTCTCATTCTGAGCATCACAAAGCTTTTCTGTGTGCCATTTTTTACGCAAATTTTAAATTAGAACATGGTAGTTTGGTCAGTTGTTTCCCGCACATCATTCCCTGTTGTTGAGTGCAGCTATGAGGCTGTTAATAGCCGTTCCATGTTTGAACTCTGCAGGACAGCAGCAGGACGTTTCCAGTGTAAGGGTTATGTATATAAGACTTTTCTCATCATTTTTCTTTTGAATTATCAACATCAACGTGGGAGTATTGTGAATGTCTGTATGTTGCAGCTACAGCAAGAACCACAGTGGCGGGTGCATGATGATGTTTATATATGTGCAAACATAGAATCACAGAATGGTTTAGGTTGGAAGGGACCTTAAAGCTCATCCAGTTCCACCCCCCTACCATGGGCAGGGACACCTCCCCCCAGCCCAGGTTGCTCCAAGCCCCGTCCAACCTGGCCTTGAACACCTCCAGGGATGGGGCAGCCACAGCTTCTCGGGGCAACTTAACTGCCTTCATTTAGTCATTGGTGTAAAACAAAACCTGCGATATTTCCTTGAGGCTGTGGGCATTCAGCTCCAGAACTAACCATTATGTCTGAGGCCTATTTCTGTTCCTCTTCGCTCTCCACACAGCAACTGGAGTGGTTTCGTTACATCCAGCAAGTGTGCAATGCACTGATGGTTTGCCCTGTCACGCTCTCCTCTTCCTTTGTGTCTCCCCTGCTCAGTACCCAAGCCGTAAAGGTGACACCATAACAGCTCACCGTTTCGTTCCCATTCCTCACAGTGAAGCTGTCTGGGAGAACATGGCTCGCATGTGTGTGAAGACTCAGAGGCTCGACGTTGCCAAAATTTGCCTTGGAAAAATGGGTCACGCAAGAGGAGCCAAGGCGTTGAGGGAGGCTGAACACGAACCAGAGCCGGAGGCCAGAGTGGCTGTGCTGGCCGTGCAGCTGGGCATGCTGGTAAGCCCCGCCGGCCGCGCGCGTCCGGGAATCTCACCCGCTGAACCAGGGACAAAAATGAGAAACTCGGTTTTTTAAAATTCTGAGATACAAAAACCTTGGAGGGGAGTAAAACCTATTGCCAGGCTTCCGGGGAGTGATGAAGAATAGCTCTGACTATTATTTTCCTGAAGTGGAGTTTATCCTAGGGAAATAGGCATCTCCTTCGGCATTGCACAACCCCGTTCTGCGCGATTCCTGCGTGACACTGATGAGGGGAGGCTCAGCAGTCCCCTGAGCCCTTTTCGTGTTCCTCAAAGAGTAGATGAGAATGAGGGTGGCAGAATCTGATACCTGGAAGTAAGAGTGCCAGGAGCCATAGCTGTGTAAGCAAATTAATTTCTGTTTTTTCACTGCTGTACAGAATTTATATGGGAGTTTTACTCCCATATGAAAAACTGCTGAGTGAAGGAAACCGCTGGGTGAAGGAAGCATCTTTTAAGGATGGTTTATGTGTGAAACGTTAAACAGAAAACCTGTTTTCTTGGGGCATAATTTTTCCAAGCTTAATCATTCTAGATTTGACTGGATTAAAAAAAAAATATATATACTTTAAAGTATTCTAGCTAAAATGTTTCAACAAACATACTTTAAGGTCCAATATGGGAAATGCAAGTTCTATTTTGACGCGTTTGTTTCTCGAGTGACAGGCTAAAGCTGTGTTCTGGCAGAGAGTGAGGGCTGGCTTAAGGCATTTAGGCAGTTTATAGAATCATAGAATCATCCAGGTTGGAAGGGACCTTTAAGATCATCAAGTCCAACCATCAACCTGACACTGCCAAGTCCACCACTAAACCACGTTTAGGCAAAATTGATGTTTCCTGTGGGGTTGAAAAGCTCTGGGCAGTCCCAATTGCTGCTTGTGCTGTCCCGGGGATGCCTGCTCTACTACGGTCACCCGGATTTCCATCCCGGCTTCTCCTGTCGTGGGAGCAGCAACTCGCTGGGATGCAGCACAGCCAGAGGATGCAGTCAGGCTGTTTTCCCTGTACTCTGGTGCGTGGGGCAACTGTCCCTTGGACCTGTATCTGGAGCCTGACTGGGCAGCCAATACACACCAAAATGGACCTTGTCTTTCCCATGTGTCTTTATTGTAGTTTGACCCCGCTCCCCTTGATCAACGAGAGAACTGAGATCTAAAACAGGTTTGAAAGCAGCATTATGATGTGGATGAAAACTGACTGGAGCGCTGTTGAGTTTGGTGAAGGCTAAGAGCATGTATTCCACTTGGTTCACTTTTATTTAATGTCTTCATCAACGATCTGTAAGAAAACCAGGATTTTTAGTTTGGGAACCATAAAAGATACGGGGACATGATCTGTAAGAGGGAAAAACCGGGAAAGGAGAATTGATGAAATATGCCACAGTTCATAGGGAATCATGAATTAGATAAAAAATGGCAAGGTGCTATGACAGCAAAAATCTGTTTGGGGCTGCGTTTGAGGAGACGCCACATCCTGGGGCTTTGATTTGATAACTTCTGTCTATGTATTTGTTGCAGCTACAGCTGGAACATTGACTTCCACCCTGAAGTATCTCATTACCAGAAAAAAATGTTGCTGCACTGGAAGAAGTTCAGAGAAAAATCAGTGCAAATCTCTTGAAAAGATTTCACAGACAAGGAAATCTTTAAGATGGCCAAATAAGTAGAATTTGGCTTATAAAGGTGTTTAGCAATCTACAACTATTTTAAGAGTATAGATGCTAGAGACATAGAGTAAGTATTCTGAGTTGAAGTGAAGAAAAAAAGGAAAATGCAAACTAAATGTTTGGAAAAGCTTCCTGGCAGAGAAAGCTATGAGGCTGGAAAGTGTCAATATGCCTTCTTTTGGCTATTTGGATCTATTTGGAGGGGAAACTTAGCAAAAAGAATGCAGTTTTGTTGCTTTTTTTCATCTCGTATAGAATCATAGTGCAGGCATCTTCCGTCGCTACTTTCGATGCTTTTTTGAATTTGAAACAATAAGAGACAGAAACTATTTTTCTGTCTTGGACAGATAATCTCAATTTACTAAATATAGTGTTCAGCTGGACAGCAGTTGGGTGGGGCAGGAAAATGCTCCTTCCACAGGAGTACCTCTCAATGCACAAAAATAACAGTTCCAAATTTGCTTGCCCTTGCGTCAGCATCGGCAAAATCCTCCTTCTCTAATTCTGTCTTAAATTAATAGCATTTCTTCCCAGGAATGGATGCGAGTTATCCACAAAGAGCGTTGCTCCCTCTGGGACCTGCTCGGAGGTCGCAGGGGGTCCCCTGGCACGTAACGCCTTCTTGGCAAACCCCCTCGTGCCTGGGACCTTCTCCTGGACCTCTCCTTTGGGTAGGCAGCGTGGCCGTTAACGGTAGCCCTGCATGAGCGTATCTCCCCTTTCTGAAATGGTTTACGCTCCTGATGACAGTGTTTAATTGCTGATGGCTTGCTCATGTCACCCCCCAGTTGATGCTGTACAGTAAATGCCAGGATCTGAGTGCTTTCCTTATTTTCACATAAACATCCTGTTTCCCAGTAATGTGCTATTCCAGGCTACGTATATTTAGTTGGTTGAACCCCCTGCCTGAATTATTGTTACTTTAGTTGCATTACAGCGACCTGCACTAATAAATGACTCCGAAGTGCAGCGTCTGTTGTGAAGGACACCTATGAAACTCCGGTTGGAGCTAACAAGGTGTTTGTATGCTCTCCTTCCAGGAGGATGCCGAGAGGCTGTACAAGGCTTGCAAACGCTACGACCTGCTGAACAAGTTCTATCAAGCCTCAAACCAGTGGCAGAAAGCCATCGAAACAGCAGAAGCTCACGATCGGGTTCACCTACGCACCACCTACTACAACTACGCGAAGCACCTGGAGGCAACCGGCGAGCACGGTCTTGCACTTGCCCAGTAAGTGCCAGCCTGCAGCACCCAGGGGATTTGGAGCCGTGTTCTCCTGGGAAGACTGGAGGCAGGCTAAGGAGGATGTCTGGGGATGACTACTAATAATTAATTAAAGTCTTTTCCTGTTTCTGGTGCTTTCTAGCTCATGGAGCGAAAGCATTGTTACTTCCCAGCACCCTCCCAGGCTATCGAAGCTTAGCGTCAGGAAGGTTAAGTGTCTTGTTGGGGCCAGTAGTTGAACCCCGCGAATATCCAATCCTGTACTTGTCTCTGGAAGACCACTGCCCTCTTTTCCTTCCTTTTCCATGACAAAAGCCACTTGTTTACTTCTCCTGAGAGTCCCAGACAAAACTGCTGTGGCAGAATTTAGCCTGACTTGGGTGCTTCTGGCGCCTGATCCTCCCCTGTGACTGATGAGTCCTTAAAGAAGTTAGGGGAGGTGATTTTTTAATGATGTGTTGTATTTTTTGTTTGAAATCTTGTTTTTACATGAGTTTTACCATATGAAAGCTCATGATATAATAGTAGTAGTAGTAATAATAATAATAACAACAATAATAATAAAAAAATAATAATATGAGGTCACTTCTGTTCAGAGTGAAAGCAGAGCTGTGATGTGATCAGATGTGAGATGATCAACGGGGACAGGGAGGTGAAGAGAGAGTCTAAGGGTGGATGGTGGTGGCGGTGCAGTGACCTCCCGGTGGCGGGAAAGAGGCTGAAGTTGCAGTGGATGGCGGAAGAACCAGGCGAGATGAGGAGCCCCAGGCTCTCGTCACCTTTCCAGCCAGTCGCGCAGGGATGTGCTTGATGTTCGGGGAGCTTTCTGCCTCCCTGATTCCAGGTGCCTTGCAGGACCGTTGAACTTTCTATTTTTGGTGGTGCTGGCAGACTGCAACTGGTCCCACAGTGAACGTACTAATAGAAATGAAGCGGTGTCACCAGTGTTGTCACTCTGTAGCTGTCAAACAACCCTAAATGGATTATTTTTGTTATACAGGAGGCGAGCTAATGCGAAGGTAGTCATTTCACATCAAATATGGTCTTTTTCTCTACAGCTACGAGAAGTCAGACACGCATAGGTTTGAGGTACCCCGAATGCTCTCTGAAGACTTACAAGCCCTGGAGAACTACGTCAACAAGATGAAAGACAAGTCAGTGCTACGCTTGTTCCTTCTCCCCAGTGGGACTTTCAGGTCTAAAATACAGCTTGTGAAGAGAGCAGGGAAGGAGGAGTGTGAAACCTCTCAGCTGCAAGTTCAGCCCCTGCCTGAGCCGTTATGATCCTCCTGCAGCTTTTCAGGATTATGCTACCTCTTGCTCAAGAACTGCCACAGTAGATATCGAGGCTGACCTCCTTTATCGTGTAGACCTTTGAATGTCACCCTTGAGCTGGGGGTAAAGCCTTGTCTGCATTCTAAAGAAATGTATCTAGTCTTGAGTTCAAGATCTCCAGGAGTGAAAAATGCAGTCTCTGGCAGTTCTGTTACTGCAATTAATATTGTTGCTTTTCTAGAAGCCTGTGGAAATGGTGGGCACAGTATCTGGAGAGCCAATCAGATTTGGAATCTGCACTAAAATACTACGCGCTGGCTCAGGATTATTTTTCCCTAGTCCGTATCCACTGCTTTCTGGGCAACATTCAGAAGGTAAGGCAGCCCACTCCCATCTGCTTCCAGAGACTTCTCATTCCTGGGATGAGTATGGGCGCGCAGTGAGGCTATATGGTTTCCTTTTCAGGCTGCTGAAATAGCAAATGAAACGGGGAACTGGGCAGCATCGTATCACTTGGCCCGCCAGTATGAGAGTCAGGATGAAATCAAGCAGGCTGTACATTTCTACACCAGGGCCCAGGCATTTAACAATGCCATCCGCTTGTGTAAGGTATGCAAAGAGGTGCCTTTATGTCCAAAAGCAAAGTAGGATTCTATCCTTCGGCAGCATACAGAAGGCAAGCGATACAGGTTGGTTGTGCCCATTCTCTTGCGAGACACCGCTTGCTCATATACAGCCCACTGCGAAGATACTCCTGGTTTCTGCCTGCATCTTCTACAAAAGAAGATGCAGGGACTTTATTTTCTTGTACGGGACTTTATTTTCTTGTATAGCTCAACAGAAAGCTGCCTGAAACCAATTATCATCGTTGCAGCTCACAGGTACCTGGGTTGGTGTAGGTTTTACACCCAAGGAGGTTGATGGGCTGCTATGTGGCAGTATAAAGCTGTAGGCTTGCCGGGAGACAGAATTAGGAAATCTGTTTGCTGCACGTCTAGAGCCAAATCTTTGCTTTTTGAATAGGAGAACAATCTAGATGATCAGCTGATGAACCTGGCTCTTCTGAGCTCTCCCGAAGACATGATAGAGGCAGCCTGCTATTATGAGGAAAAGGGGGAGCAAATGGACAGAGCTGTCATGTTATACCACAAGGTAAATGTCTTTTTCGGAAAAAAAACACCAAACTTTAAACTGAAGCGGTTCCTACAGCAGAGGAACATTAAATAAACTGTAGTTTTTACTATATGTACTGTTTATTAGTTATTTCTTCATGGTGGGTAATGCTTTATTAATCAACTCTAGGATATCCTGTAAACCGGTTCTGCAGTGCTTATTTTAGCCTTTGAAGACTCATTCTTAATTTTGCAGGCAGGACATTTCTCCAAAGCACTGGAGCTAGCCTTTGCCACGCAGCAGTTTGGGGCGCTACAGCTAATTGCCGAGGACCTGGATGAGAAATCAGACCCAGCTCTGCTAGCGCGCTGTTCGGCGTTTTTTATTGAACATGCTCAGTACGAGAAGGCAATGGAGCTGCTACTGACCGCCAGGAAGGTAAGCTCCAGCCCCTCTGCGCCCTCCATACACAGGTAAAAAGGAGCACAACAGGGGCGTACGTGCATGCACATACCGTTGTCTTTGTTGGTAAACAGATATGCAGGGACATTTGTAAGGTTTAAAGGTTCCTCCCATGCCGAGGGCTCAGGGGGTGGTAGCCCGCTGGCTCAACTCTACAAATGGATTCCTGAGTTCTTGGCTTATTTCTGGCTTAAAATCTGTGATTATACGCTCTCGGGAAAAGAAAAACTCCTGTTCTCTAAATGAACGGAGCTGGAGACAGGGAAATTATAACATCATCAGCCAAAAAACCCAGTGCTATCCCTCCTGTCATACTGCCAATGTAGTTAAGGCTCTTCGTTTCTCACCTTAAGTTTTACGCACATCTACCTCACCCTCATTATTCTGCCCTACCAAAACGCTGGCTACCAAAGCAGTCCTATACCCACTCCTCCTTAACGAGCTCCTATGTCTTACTTTCTTCCACGTTTTGAAAGGGTACAGTAGCCCTTTTCTGGGCTGAAAGCTATTGTATACTCTACTCATAATTTGTTCCTGTATGAGAAGTAGCAAAACGTTTAACAAAATCTTTCAAATGCCTGTATTTATTTTATTTGTATTTGCTAAAATCCTTAATATAATCCAGCACGCCTAATAAAGTGACTCAGATGTCTCTGAGAACGTCATGTTCAAAGAGAAAAAATAGATGAATCTTTTGTGCCACACCAGTGTCCTCTCAGAAGACGGGTGAGAAACAGTGGTCTTCATGGAAGAGCAAACACGTTCTTAGCAGAGCCAGCGTGCGCTTGGGCAGGAGCTGGTGTCGGGATGCTTAACGACACAACAGTGTTCTAGACAGAGCATCCACAGCTGCTAGCATTTGTGCGCTCATATAGCTAATTCTTTACACCACAAGCAACGTGAAGTATCACTGTACCTTTTGCAAGTCTCATTGCTTTCTCACGGCCATTAGTACCACGAAGCTCTGCAGCTTTGCCTGAAGCAGAACCTGACCATCACAGAGGAGATGGCTGAGAAGATGACGGTCTCGAAGGACTCCAAGGACCTCTCTGAGGAGTCGCGGAGGGAGCTGTTGGAGCAAATTGCTGATTGCTGCATGAGACAAGGCAACTACCACATGGCAACCAAGAAATACACGCAAGCAGGAAACAAACTAAAGGTCAGACTGGATAGGTAGAAGAAAAAAAAAACAGTTGAAGAGGCTGAGCCTCTTACCTTTCCAAGATTCCTCAAAACAAGAGCGTTTTGAGAAGTAAATCTTGGAACAGTCTTCTTAGAGTAGACTACCCGGACAAGGCTTCCTAGCCATCTTAGCATAGCTTGTGCTTTTGCTCTGACAGTGATATTTTTCCCTCTCTTGCCCCATGCCTCCCTTCCCATCGCTAGGCTATGAGGGCACTGCTGAAATCTGGCGATACCGAGAAAATTGTCTTCTTTGCGGGAGTTTCCAGACAGAGGGAGATTTATATCATGGCAGCCAACTATCTACAGTCCCTGGATTGGCGTAAGGACCCCGAGATTATGAAGAACATCATTAGCTTCTACACTAAAGGAAGGGCCCTTGACCTGCTGGCGGGTTTCTATGATGCATGTGCTCAGGTACATCCCCCTTCTGTGACTGCTGAAGGGGTTTGGTGTGTTAGCTCTGGAGCAAGACTTTAATCTCATTTCTCCTCTTGCAGGTAGAAATCGATGAGTATCAGAACTACGAGAAAGCACAAGGGGCACTGACTGAAGCATATAAGTGCCTTTCAAAAGCAAAGACGAGTCGCCCTCTGGAACAGGAGAGCAAACTAGCACATTTGCAAAGCAAGATGACCCTCATTAAGCGCTTCGTCCACGCTCGGAGGTGAGCTGCAGTATTCAGAGCATGTGAGGTAATGACAGAAATAGCATACAAGAAGAAAAGTTGTACTAGTGCCTACAGTTTAACAAAGAATTTGCAGACTCGTTTCTAAAAGCTGCTGTTACATTTTTCCAGCAGAGAAACCATTATGTGATTTATTTATTTTTTAAATGTGCTGTTTACATTAGAGACGAAAAGGTAACCTGAACTATGAGTAAGTGCATTGACTGAGGAAAGTGTAGCTCTGCCAGAAAGGCCATTATGAAACATAACACAGTAAAAAAAGTATCTATCTGCCGTGTTCTTCACCTGACAAGCTGAATGCTCTCCCCCAGATTGTGCACAGGTTTCTTTTGCTCTTTTACTAGAGTCTACTCTGAAGATCCCAAGGAAGCAGTCAGACAGTGTGAGCTTCTCCTGGCTGAGCAAGATTTTGACAACGCCATCCGGCACGGCGATGTCTTGGGATTTCTGGTCAAACATTATGTACAAGCAGAGGACTTCCATATGGTAAGTTAATTCTTTCAGTCTACAGAGCCCATATTTGATATACACCAGGGCAGCTTGGTATAGCACGGTTCTCTCATACGGGAAGATGTTCCATAGTAAAGATTCCTTTACAGGAGCTAACCTGCTCGGCAGGGTGTGGTAGACCTCAGGTACTATACCCAAATTAATGTATTTTTCATTTCATGGGACTGAAGAGGGGAAAAAAAAAGCTCACAGGACACAGAGCAGAAACAGTGGTAGATTCTTAAACATTCACAGTTATTAGATAAGAACAGGAGGGTCTGTCTGGGTGCATGTCTCAAATCCTCCTAGAAACTCTGCTAAGGCACATGCAAAATAAGGAGGTGACTGGTGACAGCCAACACAGCTTCACTAAGGGCAAATCATGTCTGACAAATTTGGTGGCGACCTATGACGGTGTTACAGGGAGGAGCAACTGACATCATCTACCTGGACTTGTGCAAAGCATTTGACACTGTCCCGCATGATATCCTGGTCTCTAAATGGGAGAGATATGGATTTGACGCATGGACCACTTGATGGATAAGGAATTGGCTGGATGGCCGCACTCAAAGAGTTGCGGTCAATGGCTCGATGTCCAAGTGGAGAGCAGTGACAAGCGGTGTTCCTCAGGGGTCAGTATTGGGACCAGCAGCACAGTTTAACATCTTTGTTGGTGACATGGGCATTGGGACAGAGCACACCCTCAGCAAGTTTGCCAATGACACCAAGCTGTGTGGGGCAATCGACATGCTGGAGGGGAGGGATGCCATCCAGAGGGACCTGGACAGGCTGGAGAGGTGGGCCTGGGCAAACCTTGTGAAGTTCAACCAGGCCAAGTGCAAGGTCCTACACCTGGGTTGGGGCAATCCCAGCACAAATCCAGGCTGGGTGGAGAATGGATTGAGAGCAGCCCTGAGGAGAAGGACATGGGGGTGTTGGTGGGTGAAAAGCTCACTGTGAGCTGACAATGATGTGCACTGGCAGCCCAGAAACCCACCGGCATCCCGGGCTGCATCCCCAGCAGCGTGGCCAGCAGGGCGAGGGGGGTGATTGTGCCCCTCTGCTGCGCTCTGCTCTGGGGAGACCACCCTGCAGTGCTGCTTCCAGCTCGGGGGGTCCCAACAGCAGAAGGACATGGACATGTTGGAGCGGGGTCAGAAGGCCACAAAGATGATCTGAGGCCTGGAGCCCCTCTGCTGGGAGGACAGGCTGGGAGAGTTGGGAGTGTTCAGCCTGGAGAAGAAAAGGCTCCAGGGAGACCTTAGAGCCCCTTCCAGTGCCTAAAGAGGCTCCAGGAGAGCTGTGGAGGGACTTTTTCCAAGGGCATGGAGTGATAGGATGAAGGGGAATGGCTTCAAGCTGGAAGAGGGGACATTTAGATGAGATATTAGGAAGACATTCTTTCCTGTGAGGGTGGTGAGCCCCTGGCACAGGTTGCCCAGAGAAGCTGTGGCTGCCCCATCCCTGGAGGTGTTCAAGGCCAGGTTGGACGGGGCTTTGGGCACCCTGGGCTGGTGGGGGGTGTCCCTGCCCAGGGCAGCGGGGTGGGACTGGGTGATCTTTAAGGTCCGTTCCAACCTAAACTGTTTTATGACTGTATGAATTACACGGTACTTCGTTTGCCACCTGGCCCAAGAAGAAAAGAAAACTGTAAATTACAGTCATTTGAGGAAATGGTGAATCACTTCTTGAGGGCAGAAGTGCCACACACAGCAGTGTTTGGACCAAACTGTAACCTGCTGCTATTATGAAACGTAACAGTGCCAAGTGTAAGGTTCTCCGGCTGTGCTGATTAACTTTGTTTTTCACACACTGACAATGCTTCAGCTGCCAGGAGAATGTAAACGCAGCTTTTCAGACCCCTTCCTTTTTAAACTGCAAAAGATAGAATTGCCGCAGGTCGCTGTGAAAGAGCAGCTACAACTTCTGGCTGAGCGTTAGTACCCTTCAGCACTGCGCTCCCGCCAAGAGCTCAGCCCTGCGCTAAGGGTGATGCTTTTCACTGCTGTGCACCCCCGTAACAATGATCTCTGTGCACTACTTCAGGCTCACCGGTACCTGGAAGAGATGCAGAAAAGAATTCCACCCGCGAGCCTGAGCTACTACGTGACTCAGCAGACCATCGAGGCAGTTCACCGAGGAGTAGGTATTCCCGTAAGCCGAACGCTGATTCCAGAGCAAATTCACCACAGCAATATGGAGAATAAGGAGGTGGAAGAAGAAGTGGCTGATGAAGAGGAGGATCCTTAACAACTTAAACTTACCAAATGCCAAGTTGACTTTAATACTAGGTCATTTATTCTGTCCTCGTTAGGGGTCATGTATCAGTCAACACACTGCCACAAAAAGGCTTTTTGGTTATTACCAAGAAATTTATTTTTCCTGCTTGACTGTACAAGCACCAGTATGGAAGTTTATTACATCAAACACTACATACAAAGATTCACATATATATCTTGTAATGAAGCTGGTTTTAGTATTTTAATAAATTTGAAGGAGGAAAAAAATCCCAAGAACTGCATATTGTAACTTCACGCCTTTTTCCAAGTACAGAAAAGAGCCGAGTAACTGAGGTGGAAACTCCTGAGTTGACAAAAGTCTTCAAGTACAACTTTGCTCTGCTGAGGTGCTAACTGATTTGTCATTCCCCAGAAGTCAGAACTTCTAAAAACAATCTCTGTCCCATTTGGGTAGGAGCTTGGCTAAAAGTCAAACTACTCCCTTACTGCAGAATGAAGGGGGACTTCCCCCAGCCCAGAGCTCTGGATTTAAATACATCACAGGGTCACGTAAGCTTGAGCTCCCCTTTACAAAAAGCTGGACTAAACCTCAGAACCATGGAATGGTTGGGTTGGAAGGGACCTCTGGAGGTCACCTGGTCCAATTCTCCCTGCTCACGCTGGGTCACGTTGAGCCGGTGAAGCTTCGTTCTCACTGGGATGCTCCTTTTCCAAACCCCACAATTACATCAAGTTGCTCTGTACTAGTCAGATTTTGGGATGTGGATTTCTTCCCTGGCACAAGTAGGACCATGAGAAGTGAAGCCCAACGTAAGCGGCCAAGGTTTTACTCACCCTTAAGCCTGTCACTGTGCCCCACAAAGGGCTATTTGTAAAGTCACTCTCCTACATTTCATACCAACCAGCCCTTCAGCCTAGAGTGACTGTTCTTCTTCCCGTTTTGTGACTAGCTTCAAAACTTGGGGTGCATAGGGAGTTTTTAAATTGTATGCTTTCAGGGAAGAAAGGGGGGGAGATTTTAAGGCCAAAAATCTGGATGTTAGTTATCCTTTAATAGGAACTTATTTCTGTACTAAGATTATACAAGAAGAATTCCTGCTTTGTGCCTGCCTAAGCACAGTACAGATCTAGCTCAAGCCATCGAGGTCTGGCACGTTTTCAGAACTTCAGTGTAGCTCTTCAGTTCTTACATCTCATCAGCGGTGTCACTCCCTACCCCTTCCGACAGCAGAGCAAGAACTGTTCTGCCAAACGCTGACCGCTAGAAGGGACGGGAGCCTTCGTTAAGGGCATCTCACAGACTTTGCCTTGGGAGGTAAGCAGCCCTTCTCCGGCCCTCCTGTTTTTCTGACAAGAAATCTGCTATGAGATCTTCCCTGTATTTTTAGCAGAGCGCTCAAACCTGCCAAGGTTATAAATAGCCGGGGGTGGGGGTGGGGAGGTGCGGGGAGGACGGCAGTGCAAGCCTACCTTCCTGCATCTGTACACGCCGTACCGGATAGCAATAGCTCACTAAATTGGCCTCCACTACAAAGTCCAGATGTCAAGTCAGGTTCGCTGGCTTACAGCTCTGCGCCCTTCCCCCCTTCTTCCTCTCCTCCAGCCAGGTGACTGCTGAAGAGGCCCCAGCAGCGCCTGCACACATCCAGCTGGCAAAAGGATGAGGTAAAGGTCGTTTCTTTTACCCTTCAAGCTCGGAAGGGACAGTTTTGAGTTTCTTTTTCAGGTTCTCCATTAGCAGCAGGTTCTGCAAGGCCAGCCTCCTGCAGTCCCCATCTGGATCCTTCTCCACCACATCTGTAAAAGAAGCAGCCGCTGTTAGCTGGGAAATGGGGAAAACTGCCCTTCACCTAACGCTTCCCTGCTCTTCCACTGGCCATCACAGAACAGCACGAAACGCAACAGCAAATGCAACTAAGTCTGGGCTGGACATCGGCACTCGCAGGAATTGTGTTAGACCAGAAGGCAAAAACGCCCAAACCTCATCATCTTAAGCACGAGTTCAGCTGAGCTCCGACTGTCACGTGTACAAACGCTCAGTTCACTCTCACAGTCTGTTGGGTTGAAACACTACAGAAACTGTCTGACCTTGCATTCCACGGGATAACCTCCATGCCAGAATCTGTACCGGTGCCCCTGAGCTATACATAACCTTTCCACAGCTGACCTACTGGCATGGATGCAGTTTGCAATTAGAAATCTGCTTGCTCAAAAGCCTAAAGTCTCCATTCTGCCAATTCCTGCAATCTAAACAAGTGCTCGGTGCTCCCCCCTGCAGGCTGTGGTCACGCTGCCCTTCAAACGGGGGAAAGAAAGAGGCAAGCCCCAAGTTTCAATGCATTCTCCGTTCTGAGAGATCACTCTTCTGATAAACCAGCAGTTCTTCCACGCTTTATGCGGCGTGTAAGGGAGGGCACGAAGCTGCTTCCAGCAGCTGTTATTTCAGGGGCCCTTAATGGGCCTGCAAAGTAAAAACCAGGATGCACGCAGGATGTCTGAGCAGGGGGAGCCTGGAAGAGCAGAGAGTCTGTGTAAGGATATCCTGTACGCACAAGCAGTGTGCTCAGAGCCCGGTACTGTCAGCCCAAACACATGACTCATTCAGATGGAGCGGGGCTATTTATAACCTCGGGGAGAGCTTCAGCATGATGTTTCCATACTCCCTCTACAGAAGGCAAAAAGGGGGAGGCTACAAGAGGGATCGGTACAAGCTCGAAAGCCAAGAGACTGATGTTGGCACTGTTTCTAATCGCCAGGAGCGTGGACCTTGAGCTGCTGCCACTGAAAGGGAGGCACAGGGCACTGGAGTATCATTCTGGTCCTCACTTAAACCAAACTTACCTATGACACAGCCCTACAGCACTTGCAAGGGGTGGGGAATTCCCTCAAAGGCAGCTGCTGAGGAATCAAAGGAACTGTTTCCTAGAAATGTTTAGGTATTCCCTCCGTCCCCCGGGAAAGATCAGCAAACTCAGTAGTAGGTCCTGCATGGCACTGAGGGCAACGACAGACAAGTACAAGGCGGATCCTAGCCTCCCTCCCCAGCTGAGACGTCCCAAACCATCCACTGAGCAGACAGTACCATGACAGCAACTGAAGCAGTTTCTTACACCACACTGCGAACACTTTCCAACGGGGAACAGTTCTAGTTACAGCCCAAAGGCTGAAGGGCTGGAACGGACAGTCATATTCATGGGAGGAACTACAGCAATCTGCATAGGCTGCGATATAATAACAGACCGGAGCAGATTTGTAGCTTTCTACTTCATGGATAACATTTTCCAGCCCACTGTTCCTCATTGTGTTTCACCCACAACAGGAGAAATGTAGATGCTTTAAGCTGAAACCCAAAGTGGTGACGCTTGTCCTGGCCATTAGGCACGGCAGCAGAAGGCTCGCGCGCTCGGCGTTTTCCCCAGCTACAGCAGCAGATCTAACACATGACACCTCTTGCAAATCTTGGCTGGAAGAGTCACGAATCAACAGCAAGTCCGCTAGCTCAAAACCACGATTCAGTCCCAAAAGCAGGTCTCGAGTGACTGACTTCACCTGTTGGGGCAGCAAGGAGGAGCCTGCTACCTGCCTGTGATAGCTCTTTCACCAACAACCTTACAACAAAGAGCAAAGGCATAGCCCAGGGAGCTGTATTGTTTCAGGAAGCAGCTCAAGAAGGATGCAGGTTTTAAATTGCACTTACATCGTATCTGACCAGATAAGGAGCCGAGTTGTATTCTTGAAGGTTTCCAAACAGCTCCTAGAACCATTTCCCCTTCTCTACTAAACACACAACTGTGATCTTATCCTGCTCTCATTCCCACCAGGATCTACCATGTAATTTTCATGCTAAAGCACTACACGTAAAGAGATGGGCTATTACACTGCCTACAGGCATAAAAAGATGCCACTAGCGCTGTTGTCCTCCTCCTTCCAAAAATAACTCATTAAAAACAGATTATGCGGACCCTCATGCTGAAAATACATTTATAACATTCCTGGAAAGGCTTTACTTGGTAATAGCAGTGTTAACTGCAGAGACAAGCAGATTCCTCAGAGCACACCATGTCATGGGAAAAGTGAAGTTTTTGGCCCCACAAGGCAGCTCTCTTCCCTTTCAAGGGTACAGAGCTCCACAACCTGCAAGGAGCAGAGGGCGGCTGTGTCAGTGTCGCTTCCTGCCCGCTCCTGGTGGGAAGGCGACTCACCAAGAGTGAGAATGGTGAAAGAAACCAACCCAGGGAGTCACACGAGGTCCACTCAGAAGACAGAGGGGGCTTCAGAGCTACAAAGCACTCAGTGTTATTTCCCCATGTACTTCCAGCACCCCCCCAAACCTGACCACCGACTTGTGCGGTTCCAGCCTACCAGAACCCACAAACATAGCCTGTGTTGATGTAAGGTGCGTTGGGTGCAGCATTTGCTCTCTGTCGTAGGTTGTTCTTTCCACCAGCAAGAGGAAGTTAGGAGATGGGGCCGTGCTCTTCTTCCTCCTGTTTTTAGCACTGACAAGCCCCATCTTCTGTGCACGTGGTGTGAACGAGCCATACAAGCTGCGTACGTTACTGCTGGTCAAAGTCACTGCCTAGATGTAATATGCGCCATGGCAATACTTTCTGCAGCTTCAAGAGATGGGTGGTTGCACGCTTGGACAGAGACACACAGTGTGGTCTGGTATTCGCCCTAAACTTACAAGTGAGCAATAAACATGTTTGTTGTGCAAATCTCTGGTGCGCAACACTAGGACTTTACTGCTACCACCAAAAAGAGATGCTGCACAAAGACTGGACCACTAACCAGAAAAACACTGGCGTACACCACCACATCTTACCTCCCAGCCAGGACTGAGTCTCCAAAAGCTCTTCTGTCATGTCTTCCAAAAGACGCTCCGTAGGGACACTGAAGAGCACGGAGGAGATACAGGACAAAAGACCCTGGCGCACATACCTGTTGGAGAAAGACTGAACTGGTTAGAGCCTGCAGCTTCATCCTCTACCCTGACTTCCTCACCTCAGGGGCTCTCCAGTTTCAAATGTTTGTGATTATAATGACTTTTGCCATATTCCGACCAATTGGGAGTGTAACCACGCACCAGCTGGCGGAGAGCCCACATACAGAGCCCCTGCCGTACTGCGGTGCAGGGAGTCTAGTGTAATTCACAGTCCCGGACAAATCTGAAGTAAAACCAGAAATTTTTGACTACATGTCTTTATTTGTTTCCAGGGCTGAATGCTGGAATCGCATCTAAAGTTTTCTGAGGTCCCTGAGTCCCTGATAGATGAAACTATCACATGGATAGTTGATCAAGAAATCTGTCATGCTTTCTATAGGTAACGACTGTACCTCCGTATTAGAGGACACTAGCCAAGTTCATATGTTGGCCTGAAAGTAAAGCAATGCCTTCGTTACGTATTCTTGCAATACTCAGTCATACGAACACAAGGCTGGAGGAGAGCACAGAGTTAATGCATTAAGTCACTGACATCCTCAGTCGGGTGCTAGTCTTGGACAAAGACAAAGCATGGCTGGAGACCGGCTCACAGCTGATCTTTAAAAACGAAAGCATACAACTGCAACTCACGAGTCAGTGTGGAAACGCAGAGCCCAAACAAACTCCAGCAGTGCCTTTCCCATTGCAGTAACCGCCTGCAAAACAGGATTATGACAAAAACACCGAATACCTTCACATTCACAGCGCCCTACAGAACTGGACCTTGAGATACACTGTTGTGAACATCATAGCTACAATTAACTTTATTTTACAGAGATTTATGCAGTAAACGGTGTGCCCAACCTCCCATAAAAGTTGATAGTTTTTCTACCAGAAGCAGCAAAAGATAGTGCAGGGGCGTGTGAATCCCATGTCTCCTTTCTGACCGTTTTTTCTCAGCCCTTTTTGCAACTTCTCAGCACACGCGACTCCAACTTGCTGCCAGTCTACATGTAGCGGGCCCCAGAGCACACTGCGGTTTCAGAAGGCACCTCTGAGATCCCAGGCTGGAAGTCTCTCCTGTGATCCGCAAGGTCACGCAGGCTTTCTTACCGCAGTGTTGACAGCCAAGTACATCAGAACGGCTAAAGTGTGGACCAGTCTTCCAAGGACAAAGTGATCTTCCCCCAGGAGATCAAAGGTTGTCAAAGGCCTGCAAGTGCAAGACACAGAGTCCTGTAGCAGTGAGAAGGCTGATCAGCGCATCTTTGGAACAGTCAGGGTGGCTACGCAGGGTGAACTGTCCCTCACAAGCCCCAATCCCTAAAACAACAGTCATTATACAGTCATTCCCAGCTTAACACAGGCCACAGCTGTCTGCTCTCATCTTTGCTCCCAGACCTGTAACCTCCTCTACTCTTACAGCAGCTATCGCTTATTCTACCAACAGGCTTTATTTAGAAAGAACTGCATGCAAAAGCTCGTGCCACTGCCATACCAGAAACAAACCATTAAGACTGGTATTACAAGAATCCCGATTCTCATGGGATCAATTACTCAGCCTTCCTTAGGTAAGCAAAGATCACAGTGATTGACAATAAACTGTGTCCTGTAAGGTGGTCACAAGGACAAGTCCAGGTGACAAGCCCAAACCCGAGACAGAGGTAACTCTGATTAAAGACTACTGTCTGAGTTCTGTGGTTTTGTGTGACCCTCCCAAGGTGGAGGGTCAGCCAAGACAACTGGCTTGGTACTGCCAAAATCATCCGCCTGTGCACCTGCTGACAGGTTAACGTATCTTCGCTTCCGCAAGGTCTTACATACTCTGACCCAATAAGACTTCATAGGATAAGCCCAGGAGACCACAAACCCCTCTGCTCTAAGCTTTATGCATGAGCCAGGCACCAGCCTGGTGTCACTTGGGGTCCTGCACAGCTTCTGGGCTTCCACCTGCTGCTCCGCGGCAAGCACAACAGGCAGCGCGGTTCACTGGCAGCTGCCAGGCCCACATCCCAAGGTACTCACACTCACCTGTCAAAGTGCTGAATCAATGGAAAAAAGAAGTGCCCAGCCACGGAATTGAACTCATTCGGGCCGGAAGCCAGTTCCACTTGAGACTGACCCTGTTCAACAGAAAAATGAAGTCTAGACACAAGATGCTGCATCCGACCCTTCCACTTCACTGGACACTGTCAAGACTACGGGTTCCTTGCAGCCATCCCATTGTCAGCCACCGCTTGCTTGTACGCCTGTGGCTACTAGTTTCCGGACTGGATGGCTCACGTCCCACTTCAGATCCTCTCACACGTACAAATATTTCAGTACAATATAGCTCAGTACCGCTTGGTTAGATATAAGAAACAAGAACGTGCAAGGGATAAAGGAGTTTCGGAAAGTAAGTTCTCCAGGATGAACCACAGGGGAGTTCTGGGAACTAGGAAACTGGCATCGATTTATCTCCCTGAAAAAGAGGAAGGCTGAGACAGTCCAGCCCAGAGGCAGCTAGACTGATGGAGGAGGCTCTGGGATCCACGAGGTGCAGTCACAGCTCCCTACAGCGGCCAGACAAGCTCAGAACAAGCACAGAAGAGCAACAACTATCCCTCGATGCAAAGCAAGGAGTTCAAGGTTTATTTTCCTCTCCCTGCTGGGAGAGGACTACAGGATTCAGTACTCCTCACCAAAAGATTCAGCCAGATACTAAGATAAATTTATATTTTAAGTTACACAGTCTTTCCTTTGGATTGGGCCCAATTTCACAGGTATTTTGCTCTTTCCAAATAGAATGACAGCAACTCCTAGCATCCCTGTTTTTGCTGGATTTGACATTAGTCTGTTTCTGCCCTGGCCTCACCGTAGCAAATCTCCGAGTCTTGCTTTTGATCCTCTCATCAACAATTCTTCTCCAGTCCTTAGAGCTCTCACTTCCAGGAAGGAGCTGGATACAAGGTTTTGGGGCACCAGAATGCTTGGTCTTCCCATGGGATTTAGGACAGGACAGTTCCTGAGCTGCCAAAACCAATACCTAGAAAAAAAAGAGATGGAGATTCTGTTAAAAAGGGATAATCCTTGTACTAGGGAACAACAACAACACTCACCTGCACCCAAACTGACAGGAACAGCACGGCAGGAAGGCACAACAGGTTTAGAGTGAAGAACAGGGAGGTAACTGACCCCCAGACAACTGACTGGTTCTGAGGTACTGACCAAGCACTTGGTCACTTAGCCCTGCAACAGAGCAGCGACTCCTTCTTCAGACACAGTAAGGGGAATGTCTGACTAATGTGATAGCCTTCTACGATGGCATGACTTGGATGGGTAGATGAGGGGAGGGCAGTGGATGTTGTCCACCTTGACTTCAGCAAGGCTTTTGACACTGTCTCCCACATCATCCTCACAGGCAAGCTTAGGAAGCGTGGGTGAGATGAATGGACAGTGGGGTGGATTGAGCAGTGGCTGACAGATAGAGAGAGCTCAGAGGGTTGTGGTTAGTGGTGCAGAGTCTAGTTGGAGGTCTGTAGCAAGTGGCGTTCCCCAGGGGTCAGTACTGTGTCCAGTTCTGTTCAATATATTCCTCAATGACCTGGATGAAGGGATATAGAGTGTACCATCAGCGAGTTTGCTGACGACACAAAACTGGGAGGAGTGGCTGACACGCCAGAAGGCTGTGCTGCCATTCAGCATGACCTGGACAGTCTGGAGAGTTGGGTGGAGAGGAACCTTATGAAATTCAACAAGGACAAGTGTAGGGTTCTGCATCTGGGGAGGAATAACCCCATGCACCAGTACAGGTTGGGGGCTGACCTGCTAGAGAGCAGCTCTGGAAAGGGACCTGGGAGTTCTGGTGGACAAAAGGATGCCCATGAGCCAGAAATGTGCCCTGGTGGCCAAGAAGGCCAATGGTATCCTGGGGTACATCAAGAAAAGCGTGGCCAGCAGGTCAAGGGAGGTCATCCTCCCCCTCTACTCTGCCCTGGTGAGGCCACATCTGGAGCACTGTGTCCAGTTCTGGGCTCCCAGGGTCAAGAAGGATAGGGAACTGCTGGAGAGGGTCCAGAGGGCTACAAAGGTGCTCAGGGACTGGAGCATCTCTCTTATGAGGAAAGGCTGAGGGACTTGGGGCTTTTTAGTCTGGAGAAGACTGAGGGGGGATCTTATCAATGCTTATCAATCCTTCGAGGGAGGGTGCCAGGGGGATGGGAACAGTCTTTTTTGTAGTGCCCAGTGACAGGACAAGAGGGAACGGGCACAAGCTTTACCATAGGAAGTTCCATCTAAACACAAGGAGGGACTTCTCTCCTGTGCGGGCAGCAGAGCACTGGCACAGCTGCACAGAGAGGGGGGGGAGTCTCCCACTCTGGAGCCATTCCAAACCTGCCTGGATGTGTCCTGTGCCACTGCTGGAGGTGCCCCTGCTCTGGCGGGGGGTGGCACTGGGGCCGCTCCAGAGGGCCCTTCCAATCCTGACCAGTGTGTGATTCTGTGAATTCTGTAGAAGGAGTCACAGGCAGATTGCCATCTTTCAGAAAGTGAAGATATAACAGACTGATGACATGTTAGGAAACAGTGGCTTCTCCTCGACAAACGATCATGATATGTTTTGCATTCTGTGGGGAAAGATCGCTGCAGAATCGGAGCGTAGCAGGGTTATGAACGAGAGGGGAATGCCAGGCACAAATACTAACGTAACAGATTCCCATGCCTCTGCCTCCTCCTATAAGGAATAAAAGGTCACTCCATAACCTCTCAGGGAAACAGCACTGGTGCAATGAAGACACAAGGGAAGTGGGAAGAGAAGAGAGGAGCACTTACATCGAGAATGTCCATGCGCTGACGAAGACTGTAGTTCAGCGAGTAGAATTGGGAGGTCAAGTACTTTACTACCTGTACAGAAAAATAAAAGCATAATGAACACAAACCCCGGCTGGAAATGGCCTTCCCACTAATTCTAAACGCACTCCATTGCAGGAGGAGTCCTGCTTCCTGTCAGTTAAGAACAAGCACCCAAGAGAAGGGAAGAGACACGCTGTGCAAAGAGGGGAAATTCAGACACTTCCACTTCTAGATTCTCCCAAAGCAAGTAAATGACAAATACCGTTCTTCTCTCCCTCCTGTGCAGAGGTACCCAAACAACTGCCATGGCAGCTTTGGCAGTTTGGAGGAGACCTTATTGTGGCCTTCCAATACTTAGAGAAAGATGGAGAGAGACTTTTTACCAGGGCCTGTACTGACAGGATGAGGGGTGACAGTTTTAAACTGACAGAGGATATATCTAAATTGGACATAAGGAAGAAATTCTTTACTCTGAAGGTGGTGAGACACTGGAACAGGTTCCCCAGAGAAGTTGTGGATGCCCCATCGTAGGAAGCGTTCAAGGTCAGGCTGGACGGAGCTTTAAGCAACCTCATCTAGCAAAAGAAGTCCCTGCCCACGGCACGGAGGGTTGGAAGTAGATGATCTTTAAAGGTCCCTTCCAACCCAAACCATTCTGCGATTACAATCACCAGTCAAGTCGTCTTCTAGAGAAGCCCTTTGTGCCTCAGCTTCCCTCTATGTGAAACAATCTCCCTTCAGTGAAACAAGTCCTTAAATAATTTGCCTTGTCAGGTGTATTCATACTAACAACCTCCAAACAGTTCCTCCAGTCCATCCTTGGCAGATTCTGCAGTACAGTGCCTGTCCCTGCATAAATGCTGCCAGACGTGAACTAGGTATTCTACCACACTGACAGCTGCTTCTATCAAGCTAGCAAGAGACTTCGGCCGCTTAAATTTTTCCCTGTGTCTCGACTGGAAAAAGGAAAGCAGTAAGAGCGACTCACAGGTATTGGATCTGTGGTTAAAACAGCTACTTGAGCTCTCTGACGGAGCTCTACAAAGCCTTCAATGCTGGTCTTCTCCTCCAGATGCAACAGTATTTTTGCCAGCTCCACGCTAACCTGCTCAAAATATGAAAACAGGAATCAAATCCCTGCAGGTATTTTCTTGCTCACAGGATTTACACAGCAGCATTCATTTTCCATTTCTAACGTTTAAGCAAAGACAACAAGGGTATGGAACACAGGCAACGTGTCCATTACTCAGGAGGGAGAGAAAACCCAGTAAGCTAAACGCTATCAAGACAGATTGCTCAAAACACTGAACAAACCCTTATGTTGATTTCTCTGTCCACATTCGCTTTCGCTTTCTGGACAAGTGGTGGTATCATGAGACAGGAGGACTTGTGACTATAACTAATGGGTGAAAGGATACAGTACCACACCCAAAGCCCTGATGAGCAGCTGGAAGAGGCCCGCACCTCTGCCACCTTCAAGTGTTTGCTAACAAGTGGTGGTGAGCACTCATCACTCTGGTGACCTTGTCCCAAGTTCCTCTCACCTGAGCTTTTCACCTTGACCAGTACTCTGGTACTGGTACACCTGAGCTTTTCACCTTGACCAAGTACTCCCTCCAGAAGACATTATGCTCGTACAAACAAATAGGGAAAGTCCATTTGATTTTCTCCCCATTTTATTGGGGAGCAACAATTAAATTCAATTTCAATTCAAAATCAATTAAATCCAAAATGAAGATCAATGGGTCTGTGGAATTTGTGGCTTCTCTGTTAACTGCATTTCTAACATTCTGCCCAGCACAAAGCACAGAGCTTCCTC
This sequence comes from Vanellus vanellus, assembly GCF_965231255.1. Classification (NCBI taxonomy): domain Eukaryota; kingdom Metazoa; phylum Chordata; class Aves; order Charadriiformes; family Charadriidae; genus Vanellus; species Vanellus vanellus. Next base: position 653,481 of record NC_138919.1, read on the forward strand.
ACGTTACTGGTCAGCGCTACTTGCAGTGCATTTCATTTTCAGCGCTGGAGCTGCTAAATGCCATACTGTTGCCAGCACCTTTGCCTGCTTCTTTGTTCCTCTGTAGCCTCACACACATTAGCCTGACCTGCTGCTCTGTTGGCATGTTTATTCTCCTCATAGTCAAAGGGATAATCCTGTATCCAGCCCTGGGATTACCAGCCCACTGGTAAATTAGCTCATACCACTTCACCTCTCTTGTTGCTGCTGGATTCTTTCGAACCAAGCTCTCAAGAGCCTTGACCGTAGCTTCCCACTTGTCCACATCTTCAGAACCCGTCAGGACTGAAAGTAATCAAAAGACAAAGAAAAGCTATTAATAAAATGGCTGGTTTTGGGTATATACCCCCAACTTCCTTCTGCCAACAGTTTGTGTTGTTATAGGCAGATACCACTGACCCAGCACATGACTGGCATTAGGAATTATATTAGATTGGATATTAGGAAATTTTTTTTCACTGAAAGGGTTATCAAACATTGGAAGAGGCTGCCCAGGGAGGGGGTGGATTTGCCATCCCTGGAGGTGTTTAAAAAAAGGGTAGAGGTGGTACTTAGGGACATGTTTAGAAGTGGTTTTGTCAGGTTGGGTTAATGGTTTGACTTGATGATCTTAAAGGTTGCTTCCAACCCCAGCAATTCTGTGATTCTATACATTGAAATTACTCAGCAATTACAGTTCAACACTTGAGCCCTACGCCTTCTTCAAATTAGCTCAGAAAAATATAAACCTACACAGTGATGACTCTCCCCAAACCAATAAGAACCAATAAAGACTCAGCCCAAAATCAACCTTCAATACAGTCTCGGATATACACAGGAGCCTTAGTCTTTAGTTCTTTATCCTCTGACATGTCGTAAGGGATGAGGTCATCATCACTGTAAAAGGAATAAAGGCGGGAGTTAGTCTGTGGGGTATAGACGTTCTTCCTTTCCCCAGCTATCCACGCAGAAGGGAAAGAACCAGCATGTGCACTGTGGCAACGCTGTCACTCCTGTGCTGCCCGGCAGCACTGCTGCAGCCCAGCCTTAAAGGGCTCCTTGGGAAGTTCTAAGAACTACTCTGAAGCTCAGTGAAAGAGCAGCTCCGTGACCAGATCTGGAACTGGAGCTCTGAGTCAAGTGCGGGAAGGACTCAGCTGACCCAGAGACCAGAAGCTGATTCTTGGTTTCTTTATATAGTGGTAAAGTGACAGAATAAGGCAGGTCCACTATTAAAATAGGCAGATAAATCCATAACTGCAGAAAACGTAGCTAAGTCAAATGGAATAAATACAACGTTTGCACACAATGTGGGCTTTGCTCAAACTCCTAACATACTTGCATGCAATTTCCTACGCAAAGTCCTATTCTGCTACACACCACTCAGCTCAACAAGGTCAGAAAGCGTAAGATTTGCCAAGAAACACAACTACTGATAGCTCCCTTCTCCCCGTGTCTGCTCTTAAGAACCTGCCATTTATTTTCCGTTTCTTACCGGTTTCTTGCCCCTTACCTGTCAAGCTCAGCATCCGACTCCTCATCTGGCGTCACAGGGGCCGCTGCATGCGATTTCTTGTTCTTTTCCAACTCCAACAGCAGTGCAGCATCTGCTTTCCCATTCCTGCTTTGAGGAACAAGAAGTATTAAACCCAATAAAGCAGCAGTACTTATTCACAAGCAAGAAACCACCCACGCCATCACCCCTCGCTGCCGAAACAGAACGGCAGATGATTTCTGCCGCGGTCTCCCACCTGGGCTGGCCGACACAAGGAGCAAAGTCCTGGGACGGAGAATGGGGCAAGGGGAGAAGAGAAGCAGAATCTCTTAACAGAAGAGCAACGGGTCACAATAACTAAGCGAGCTAATTCGTTGTGTTCCCCCTGCACTAATTTGTACCTAGGGAAAGACTTATCTGTGATAAATGGATCCCACTGGCCTGCACCATATTTGAAGCTGCGAATGAAACCGAACAAATGGGGAAGAAACATCTTTAATCGTTGCTAGTGGGATGAATACAATAACAGAGAAATTTTTTTCTGCACCTATTTCTGTGGACTTTGGCATGTCCTTTCAACTCTCTGCTTCCCAAATGCTGTCTATGCCGATTATACCCCTAAAACGGGAGCAATAAATCTTCTGTATTTCACTGGGGTGCTGGATAGCTTCATTTGCTAATAACATGAAGTGCTCCGTTCATCTGCTGATAAAACTAAGTGCTTCAAAGAGCCTCAGCAGACACTGTGGAAGTTAAGAGCATCAGAGAACCAGTCTTTAGGCTGACAGATACATTTTTGTTATGGGCTGGGCACATAGGGCCCAAATGCCAGATTTCCCAGATGCGAATAGAAGGGCCCATTTGATTCTACCCAGAGGCACATAAAACCCCCAGAAACTGCAGCTTCACCACATGCAGCTACCAAACAAGCAATTTTAACACACGCTACCATTTGAATTATGAATGACTACAGTGCATTGTAAGAACAAGGTGCATTACAATGCTTAAGAATACGTAAGACATCTTGAATACTGTTATACAGTTCTACTGCGTAACTCAAAAAAAAAAAAAAAAAAGGTAAGGAGAAGAGCAAAAAGACGGCACGGAGATGAATAGTAGCAGTATCTTACTCATCATCTGGAACGCCGGGGACAACACAGGATGGTGGAGCCTGCACCAGAAGGGACTTCAATTCTCTTGCTTCATCATCTTCTTCATACTAGACATTCAGAATAACTGTTACCGCACTCTATTTGATTGCAAATATGCCCAGCGTTCAACATTTGACCCCTCTACTGCGTGCAAACGAAGACCGAGTCATGAGCAGACAAACCCACACAAATCCCATTCCTTGCAATCACTGCAGTAATGTGTTTATGCTGCACAGCGACCTGTGCCATATGTAATCTTTGTCCCTATGCTTAATGGTAGTACCCGATCAGACCTTGCCTGAATGTTATTTACAATCTTTAAAACATTTAATAAATGGCAGCCAACATGAGGGATGATGCAGGTTTTTTAAGAATTAATGTGATTTAATCACACAATTTTTATAAACTCTACTGGAGAGCATATATTATATATTATAATTCTTATAAACTTCTTATATGTATAAAAATATATAAAAACGTCTTATATATTATATATATATAAACTTCTTATATATTATATAAATATATATAAACTTCTTATATAATATATATTATAATTCTTATAAACTGTACTGCAGAGCATATATTCCCACGTCAGTCTTGAAAAATCTCAATGTAGAGTAGGTCTTCCCACCGTGTCAGGGACCGAATATTCACCACTGGTTTAAGTTTGACGTTCCCTCTCAACTTCCATGGGTCAGATTCCGATTCCCTCATGCAATACGATAATCCTCTAGTAGTCCTTTATTATCACCAGTCTACCCTGAACTTTGTCATCACATTACACTCCTAAGGTCACTCTCAGCCACCTGGCTATTTTCTATACAATTGTTTTTTTGTCAACAGATATCCTCTTGTTTTGAAGGTGTTGCTGCCTTTCCTTATTCCCAGATAAGCGTTAGAACTTGCTATAATGCCCTGGATCATCTGGTGGCCCTGCACACCAGACGTAAATTTCATTATAACCTTTACCTGAAACTTCAGGACGGGCCCATCAGTGTTTATTTTCGAACTAATGCTCTCTGCCACAATCATTCCCAGACGCCGTATTTGTGGCAGATTGCTGTCCAAGTGGCATTTCACACCCTCCATCATGCTTGTGAGAAGCTCTGAAACAAAACCCAAACCACCAAAACACTAAACCCCAAACAGCGCATGAAACAATGACAGAAACTAACATCCACCTTTACGCCGGTTCCCTGAGAGGGCGCCTTTAGCCACGCACCACCCAGTAACGGGGCAGAAATATAGGAAGGGCCCGTGCAACTGTGACTTCTCTTTCTGCAGTGGCAGTATTGCCCTTCCGCACCAATACAATAAACGCTTTTTTTTTCCCCATGGGGTACAAAGTCAACAAAACATTAAAATTTATTCTAAATTTGGAATATTTCGGTTTTCACTGAAACAAAAAAGGACGGTAAATCAAGATAATCTTCAGCTTGTTCTTAGAGCCACTTAAGAGAAATGCCATGTTTTGCGGAAGCTACAAATTCTGACCAGTGCAACAGTCATGGAAGGAGACATTTCCCTCACCCCCCAGATAAGTTGAAACAGGCTGATAACAGCAGTATTTCTCAGCCCACAGAGAATGATGGTTGCCAGCTTTACCCGGCAGGCTTACTGCTGTTAGACTGACCTCCTTCAACTTGGAAAAGCTTTGCTGAGTGCACCCTCAGCGAGTTTGCCGATGACACCAAGCTGTGTGGCGAGGTAGACATGCTGGAGGGGAGGGATGCCACCCAGAGGGACCTGGACAGGCTGGAGAGGTGGGACCGTGCCAACCTCATGCAGTTCAACAAGGCCAAGTGCAAGTTCTTACATCTGGGTCAGGGCAATCCCAAGCACAAATCCAGGCTGGGCGGGGAATGGCTGGAGAGCAGCCCAGGGGAGAAGGACCTGACGGTGCTGATTGACGAGAAGCTCAACATGAGCCAGCAGTGTGCGATCGCAGCCCAGAAGGCCAACCATATCCTGGGCTGCATCAGAAGTGTGGCCAGCAGGTCAAAGGAGGTGATTCTGCCCCTCTACTCCACTCTCATGAGACCCCACCTGGAGTACTGCCTCCAGCTCTGGAGTCCCCAACATAAGAAGGACATGGACCTGCTGGAGCATGTCCAGAGGAGAGCCAGGAGGATGATTTGAGGGCTGGAGCACCTCTCCTGTGAGGAGAGGCTGAAAGAGTTGGGGCTGTTCAGCCTGAAGAAGAGAAGGCTCTGGGGAGATCTTATTGCGGCCTTCCAGTACCTCAAGGTGCCCTACAGGAGAGCTGGGGAAGGACTTTTTAACTCGGGCATGTAGCGATAGGATGAGGGGGAATGGCTTTAAACTGGAAGAGGGCAGGTTCAGATGAAACATTAGGAAGAAGTTTTTCCCTTGGAGGGTGGTGCGGCACTGGAACAGGTTGCCCAGAGAGGTTGTTGAGGCCCCATCCCTGGAGGTGTTCAAGGCCAGGCTGGACGTGGCCTTGGGCAACCTGGTCTAGTGGGAGGTGTCCCTGCCTATGGCAGGGGGGTTGGAACTCGATGATCTTCAAGGTCCTTTCCAACCTAAACCATTCTATGATTCTATGATCTTTTCAACAGCTGTCAGGCAAAAATCAGATAATAAAACTACAGTAATGTTAGTAAACAACAGGTCACTTATTCACCTAAAGAAGAATTAAATCTAGAATGAAACAGGTCTTGTAAGTCAACCTTCTCCCCGCAACCCCCAAAAGCCATGCACGCAGAGCAGTACCTCTAGACATTGGATTATTTTTTTTTTTTATTCCAACGGAAACAGAAATTTTAGACCAGGACCCCAGCGTGCTATGCACTGTAGGAATACAGAACTGGAGGCCCTTGCCGCTAACTCACGATCCCTACTCACCTCACACTGAGGGGAGCAGAATGACATGGAGGAACGCGCATGGATAGTCAAGAGTCCAACCAAACAGCTTTTTACCCTTGGTGTACTTTCCCCTGTCCCCCTTACTCATGCTCCAACAGTAAGCCTAGAAATTGCAAATCACAGCATTCCTCTAACCAGTCCCAGAGTCAGTCCTGTTTCCCTGTGGTAAAACTTAAGGGTTCCTTAACCACTGTTCAGGTGAGGACCTTAGTTCAAAGATACGCTTCTCCAAATTTCATAATTTAAAGCTATGCGCTTGGAATTATATCGTATCAGCACCAAGATGAAGACGGGACAATTTTGTTTATCCATAGATGAGAACAAGATGTTGTTCTACTCAGTCAGACCTTCTGCTAGACAAACCTATCCCCTGCTTCTCCCACTGCCTCACCTTGTCTGCAGCTCTCGATTTCAGGCTCCTTCAGGTGGGAGAGGCAGATAAGGATGGCCTTGCTAATATACTGCTGCTGCTCAGGGGGAGAGTGTTTCACGGCACTGTTGCTGCCCCAGGTCTCCAACAGTTCTTGCAGCACCTGAATCGGAGAACTCATGTTGGCTTGAAATGGATCTTTTCTACACACAAGAAATCTTTTTGAAGCACATTTCAAACAGAACACTATATATTCTGGTGGCCCTTTGGTCTTCACGCTTCCCAGTGAACTTTACACTCCCTACAAACAGAGCTAACCTTGTATTTCAGGGCCCAAAATGTACTGTGTTTGACCAACTGAGAACTCCGCACCACCTTCGTTTAATATATTGTTAAATATAATGTTTGGGGTTTTTTTTTTGTATTTAAACCCGATAATTATATGCAGAGCGATACGTATTATTGTCAAAACCCAATACCATAGGACATGGTTTAACATGTTTTTAGTCCAATCTTACATTGCTGCCAGTACTTCCAGATAATAGAACATGTAACCAGTGCAAAAACCCAAAACTGAAAAAAATCGACAAAACAGGATTTCCAGAGATACAGATTTCCTAGAAGTTCCATCAGGCTGCTGACTTGGAGAGAGAAAATATCTGCATCCTCACTGAGGAAAAGGTAGATGAGAATGATTCTGAAGCATGGACCATTTGGCATGCAGACACCTCTCAACCAACTTCATCACTGGCTGCCATCTGCCCAGGCACACAAACAGGGGATGACAGAGGAAGCTGAGAAGGATGGAGGACATGGGACACCTGTCGGAATCCAAGCCTCATGAGTTTTGCTACTTGGCAGACAATTTGCCAATTAAATATGAAAAACTAACACCAGCCGTGCAGAAAGTGTTCAATTTGTATATGGTGATACGGTAGAGCTTCCCTCGCTCTCGTGAACAGTAAGGAGTGTCTTCAAGAAGTACCAAAATTGTGCACCCCGCAGACACACATACACGCACACTCACACAGTAGAATTTTTTCCATCAGATACCTCACCATCGATGTTACTTAACCTTACTTTGATCAATAGGGCACGCCGAAGGCTATCCAGGGACAGGTAGCCAAGGAGGTTCTGTAGCACTGCAGTCTGCAACGAAAACCACGAGTCTTGCTTTAACCGGCCATAAAGTTGTCATCCAGCAATGAAACTGTGTGTTTTTACTACGCTAAACTTTGCATTCTAAGGGACTGGTTGGTGACATTCAGAGACAGAAAAGTAAGCAAATTTAAGAAATCAACCAAACTCATACATGCAGTTGCTGATGAAATCCACGACAAAACAGGACCGAAGTATAGTATTTTTACCATCAAAACCAGAGCAACACAGTCCCAGGCAAAAACAGTCTAGAGAACATCCCTCACAACAACATCACAAGCCACAGAACACTTCCTAACACCCTTGTGACCAACTTAGGTGCACAGGAAAAAAAAAAACAAAACATCCCAGTCCTTGTCTCATCTCTTCAATCTAATTCTTACCCCTGAGGGTGGGTCAAGGCTTCTTCAGTCTTTTCTTTCAAATTCTAAATTAACTAGATGTCTCCAGCTCCCCAGAACACTGAAATCGTGCAAATAACCATTTGGTTCCAGAAAAAGAGTCAGTAATTCCGCTAATCGCCACCAAGCCTGAGAGAGCACACGAATCCCATGATTTCATAGCAGTTGTTTACCGCTCCCTCTTCGTTACGTTCAGCTGAGGGGATGTAAGTGAGCAGCTGCACAGCTCAGGTACACGTGGAGAAAATGAGGGCTGATTTCAGAACAAAGATTGAAATCTTACTCAAGAAGGTCTGGAGCTCAGCTAGAAAACGCAGTGGCACTTGGGAAAACCAGGCGTTACTACACCGGTGTTGAACGCAGAGTCCTTACCGTGTGGCCATACTGCAAGAGCAGCACCTTCTGTGTCACCACAAACTGAGCTTTCTTGTTTTTCACAACCAGGTTCCCCAGCAACCTAGACAAGGCATCTGCCCTAGCAAGACAGGTCAGTAGCAGAACATTAGGAATGCATGTAATTACTGTCGCGTGGGCACTAATCATAGGAAATTCTGTGAGTGGCCATTTGCAACAAAGTCTCTAAGCCACCTCTAAACTTTAAGAGTGAGACAGTAATTGCAAAGAATGTTTTCACTTGTTTTTTCACTGCATGTCACGACACGGATCTTTAAGGAATGGTGCAGGTTCTACCTGAGAGGGAACCATCAACTACTTTACCCCTAGAGTCTCTCAGGAAATAGCACTGTAAGAAACCACCTACACAAACGCACCCACATCAGCCTCTTTCAGAAACCAATTCTGCAAGTATTTGTGAAAAAATTCCAGCTTTTGCTCTGGATCAGGGAGGAAAGCAGAGTTCTTACCCGGGTGCTCTCTGCACAAAACCAAGGACCACTGCTTCCATCCAGCGGTCTGGCACACATTCAACCAGTCGCCAGCATATTCTTTGCCAGATGCAGTCTGACTTGGTGAGATCGTTAAGGCGGGGTACCAAAACGCTCAGAATTTCCTCTGAAGTGGAAGAGAAAACAGGTCAATACACCAGATGGACAGAACTGGGGCAATGGTGCTCAAGCTCAGCCCGCAAATTTCGAGATCCTTACAAGATGAAGAAATACAATGTACAGTTTGCAGTTCTAAATTGTTCCTGTGGCAAGATCTAACTTACACAGCCTAAGGAACTTGCAAGTGTTCCTCATCACAGTAAACAGCTAGAAAATCTTTCCTCTTCTTCCGTAGCCCTGTTACCTACTTCCACATTCAGCGGCTTCAAAGTCCTAAGCAAAGCCAGACTGAAGGCTACTCATGTGAGAGGGTTATTACATACAGGCAGTGATTTATGCTGGTATTTAGAAGGCACTTTCAGACCACTGGATGAAAAGCACTAGAAGAGCATTTAATAGTTATGCCCCAAATGGCAGGATGAGAGGGCTAATAACCTCAGCAATTTTTGAGAGGAGAAAAAAATCACATTCACGTGAGTGGACAAAAACACATTGACATTTATCAGACACATGGTTGAGCAGCCCCAGAAAGCAGGGAGCAGCCTGTACAGTCCAACTCACAAACCCCCCAACGTATTAATTGGTCAGTCTTCCACTCCCTCTGTTGATCATCATAGTCATCCTTCTGTACTAATGCAGTAAAACAGACCTTCCCACTCCCCAAAATAGTATTGTAAAACACTCACTTTGTCTCCCATGAACGCATACCTTCCCCAGGACATGAGAAACAAAAGAGATTGAGCAATCCAAGCCACCTGGGATAAAACAGACACAAGCTTACCAAGAGCATCACCATCCAAACAACCTTCAGGAGGAGGTGCATATGCTTCTACAAGTACTGAAGCCTTAAAACACAGATTAACTTTTTCTCTTCAGGCATCATCTCTTCCTCCCTCCGCCATCTGCCTTCAGGCACAAAGCAACACCCAGTATTATACGCAGCAAGAGGACTAAAGTAGCTCAGTCCCACTTTAACCCAATGGTAACGAAGCCACTGGTTCATTCGGTACCATTTAAATCTTTCACACAATTCCTTCAGCACAGACTAAGTGACCGCAGTTATGCTTCAGCAACAAACGATACTACTTAACAGCTTGTAGGACTGCAGTTTTCAGTGGGATTTTAAAAAGCCTCAGCCTTCCTCCTTGTTCCTGGTATCTTACGCTTTTAAACACAACGGACTTCAGCCTAAAGCATGAATGCGAGGCTCTGCAGCAGCCCTTATCTGTATCTCAAGCACCAGCCAAGGGGGTCCATGCACAAAACACTTCTCCAGAAGAGCCATCTCTATAGCGCAGTCCTCCTGCCATCTTACCCCTTAGAGAATCGGAGATCTTCTGCAGCACCTGGATAACTGCACCGCCCAAGAGAGGAAAGTAGTTCTGCGGGAAGAACACTGGGGGGTTCTTCCCCTGGAGTTTGTTGCTCACATGATCGGGCAAACACACAATCTTGTTGAGCAGAGCCTCTTGCAGCTCGGGTGAGCCAGCCTGTGCCTGCTGCTGACAGGCCTCCCACAGCAGCGCTGACATCCGCCCCTCCTGCAGGAACCGCTCCAGGACCTCCACCACCTCCCTCGGATGAAAGCTGGGGCTGGAAGAAGGTAACTGGAATGAGTCCCTGCCCCTTCTAACTGGTAAAAAAAACCCCAACGATGTGAGGCTATTGCTTTTTTGTTGGGGTCTCACCATTACAGCGCCGCTGCCCAATCACCCAGCGTTTTCATCAAAATCAAATTAAAATCCCAGCAAATGGGATCTCTATCTCTAGTTTCCTAGAGATTTCCGGACGTGCAATCAGCATGTCCCAGGGGCAGGGGTTTGGAACTAGATGATCTTTAAGGTCCCTTCCAACCCAAACCATTCCGTGACTCTCTACCCGGCGACACCTCACCCCCGCGGGAAGCACCAGTACCGCGGGTGGGTTTTGACCCGAAGGGGTTCCGGGGCTCCGAGGGCAGGGCGAGGCCTCCCCGCGCCCACCCTCACCCCACTCCATTACGCCCCCCCGGGGAGTTACACCCACCCACCACCCACCGGGGAGCAGGCCCGGCCCCTGCCCGCCCCCCTCCGGACTCACCCCGCGGGGTGGAGGGCCTCCAGCAGGACGCAGAGGGCGAGGCCGGGCGGGCCCTCCAGGAAGCAGCTCTGCCACCCGCCCTCGGGCCGCGCCCGGGCCAGGCTCCGCAGGAAGGCGCCGAAGAGCGCCCGTTCCCGCTCCCCGAGGGCGGCCGGTCCCCCCGCCGCCGCCAGCGCGGCCTGCACCGCGCCCAGCGCCGTCGCCGCCGCCTCCCCGCCCCGCTCCAGCCCCGCCGCCGCCTCCCGCAGGGCGCGCTCCAGCCCCGCCGCCATGGCGCTGAGGGCGGCCACCCCGCTTCCGACCGCCCGGGGCGGCGGCCAATCAGCGGCGCCTGCTGGCGTGACGCCGCCGAAAAGCACCGCCCACGCCGCTCTTAAAGAGACAGGTGCCCTCGGCGAGAGCTTAGCAGTGCCGGTTTGACCGTGAAATTCCCCCCAAAAAGGCAGGTGCCGGCCTCACCGGGTCTGCGCAGAGCAAGGGGCTGCAGAAGGGAGCGAGGCAGGCCGGTTATTCTCAACCCTACTGCTTTATTCAATAGTCGCTCGTCCTACACAAGTACAAACACAACATGGCCCAAAAGGCTACAAAGTGATACAAAACAAAAATCTTTATAGTATTGACTGTACAACAGGTGGTAAATTCTTTGCCTTTCCCTATGCGAAGCCCAGTCAATCCAGCCAGCGCAGCGGCCCCGAGCCTCCCTCTCCGCCTCCCAGCTTCCAGGGGTCGATGCTCAGGCCGCGTATTTGAGATTTGTAAGAGCAGAAGCACTCACACCGTCTCCCCAGGCGGGGAGGGGGTGTAGGAAGATTTTACCAAAACCCTTTAAGAAAAGGTGAAAGGAATCACTTACGGGGGCAGCTACAAACCAGTTCTTAAGGTTGCCAGCGACCGCCTGGTATATGCATTACAGAAGAGCTTAACCCGCAGAAAGAGCTCACCCTGCGGAAACTAACAAGCTTTTTGGGAACTGGAATAAAGCGACAACTCGGTATTTAAGTCTCGGGCAGATCTGGGCTCCAGCTGCTCTGAAAAAAAAAATCCCGCGCTGGCACCTAGAGATCAAGTTAAATGCCTCCCTGCCTCTCTACACAGGGTTTCCAAAATAGCTCAAGATTTACATGCTCGTCTGTACAGCGTGCTAAGCGTTTAGAAATCACCAAGCGGCAGCCTGCTAACTGGAGAAAGAGAGGCTGTAACATCTTTCCTTCCCTTTACCTGGAAAAGATGTTTTTTGCAGCCTTCAAAAAAATCAAAGCCATTTTTTAAATAATTTCAATTCAATGCCAGGAAACTAGAAGCCCCCCCAGCAGAGGCTATCTACTGGCCGGGAACTGTCGCTCTCCCCTCTTAGGTTGCCTTCACTGCCAGGATTATTTCTCTCTCTCTCACTCCTCACCCAGACCCATTATAAAAAAAAGGTACAATATTTAGTCTGATGGGATTTAAGTTAAAAAATAAAAAGCTGTCCAGTCTTTTTGCTTTATCGCGAGGAGTTTGAGCTGGAGCGGCTGCGATGGCGCCTTCGTCCAGGAGATCTGGATCTTGATCGCCGGCGAACAGGGGATCTGCGCCGAGGAGAGCGGGACCTGACAAAGAAGGAGAAAGCGTCCATTAGGAGACAAGCACAACGGGTTCCAGTAATTTGTCAGCACACCTATCCACTTTTCAAAAACACTTCAACGCTCCACTCCAAAAAAACCTTCCCACACCACAGGAAAAGAGCTCCAGCAAAATGCAGCCAGCTCCCGAGAGGAAAAAGGCAACTCAAACACTGACTGCACAGCAGGAATATTCTGGCTACCCTCCCTCTGCTTCAGGAAGTTGAAAGAATGTTTAATATCCAAAGAACAGACAAGTATCTTGTCTTCTTCCTCAAGCAAAACAAGTTCATGTTCATTCCGCATCAGATTCTCCTTCATCTGAACAGTCAGCTTTGACCCCCAAAATACAGTGATATTCAGGGAAGGGGTTTACATAAGCCCTTTCAAACCACAGGGACATTTCTTAGAGGAAGTCTAACGCTACAGAAATACTGATGATTCAAGCTCTTCAGTACTACAATCAATCTGTACGGCCACCAGTATGACACCGAGGTTCCAGGCACAGGATATTAACAGAGCCTGAAAAGGACAATAAAAATTTGACTAGGGAAGAAAACAACCGACGAGGAGGGAACGCCAAACGTATCATTTGCCAGACCTCAGTAAAAAGCATATTTAAACAAGCAGCAACAGGCAGTGGATCTTGTGCCACGTTAACTAGTTCTCATTTTTAAACCTGTAGTTCGTAAGCTGTTCAGCAATCGGGTGGCTCAAACAGGAGCAGCTTTTACTACTGACAAGTGTCTCAGCAGATTTCCAAGACAGAGGAGACCACCTAGATGCTGTGGAAGACCCCAAAAGACTTTTTATCTGAGCACATTCAGGCACCCCCGAGTCACACAACGGGCACGTGTGTCAGGTCACATCTTGTGGTCAGTGTACTCCGTTCACCCGACGCAGGCGCCCTGCTTTTTGCTCACAGAAATAAGGGAGGGAGGTGCAAAGGCTTCAGAAAAGCAAGCGGTTGGAGCAGGCTGCCAAAAGCATCCTGCCAACCAGAAGTCCATTCCCGCTGCGCCTGGAAGCATTTATGCAGAAGGGACGCCAGGGAACAGGCTGGAAAACATCTGACATTTCCAACTGACTGCATTCAGGGTGTAGACCAGAGCAGGTCACCCCGGCACTATGGAGTTAAGAAGTGCAATCCAGGTTCAACTGATGCCCAAAAGGCGTTACTGTCATTTGGAAGGGAAAGTCAAGTCCAACAGGATTGAATTGTCCCCGTGCCGAGTCCTTCAGTGACAACACATGGTTACACAGAGAAGGAAATACAAATTGTCACAGCTCTCACCTTCTCCTCATGCGAGGGGGTGACCTGCGCCACATCGGTGGTGGCGGCAGCATCCTCCTGGGTGGGCTAAAGCGTCTGGGAGGTGGCCTGGGGCGTGGTGCCAGCACAGCCGTGGCAGTGATCTCCTGACCATCAATCTGGCCTTTTTAGGGAACCACAGAAACGGGGAGAAGTAAATATATTCCAACACTAACATCTACACATCACATTACTGCAACTCACAGCTTTGTCACAAGCAACTAAAGCGTGAATCAGCCCATGGTCCTATTTCCACCACCCCCTCAGGGGTTATTTTGACAAAGTCCACACACATACTAGACTTCTTAATCTAATATCCCATCAAATTGCAGTTCAGAAGTTAACTGGGAAAGATTTTCACAGAAACTTAAAAGAATTTTACTACTATTTGTTCTGAAAAAAACCTCAGTTTTAATAGTTCTGTGATTTTTTTTTTTTGATCTGTCCTGAACCACACAAAAGCTAAAGCCATTTGGGCTGAAAACAGACAGTATTTCAGATCAATTCCCCAAAGGTTTTCCCATCACCTGTAACTCATTTTCAGATCAAATTCATCTGCTCCAAAGATTTTTAAAAGCACCCAGCCTCCTTGCAGCATTTGATACCTACCTCCATCCATGTGTTTCAGGGCTTTCTCAGCATCATCTGGGTTCTCAAACTCCACATAAGCGTAACCTTTGGAGAGGTGTGGATTTAGCCTGTCAACTGGCATGTCAATCATTTTAATCTTTCCATAAGTGGAAAAAATTTCCATGATGTGATCCTGCAGAGAAAGAGCAAGACAAGGATACAGACCACACTTACTGACCAGGTCTGGCTGACGCAGAGCAGTAAATTCAAGCTGTACGCAGCACTAGTTTAGTTTTAAATCAATGCCATGATCAGGAAGAGACATATTTTGTTGGCCAGATGTGGAAAGGATTACCACTGCTTTCTCTACTGCTGTCTATTCTATTCCTTGGATTGTTCCAAACCTTCAGTTCTAGCAGCACTACTGCTGCATGCCAACATGGGCTACAAAAACACAACTACTGTAAAAATCCTCTTGGGGATCCAAAAAGGGAACTTCTGCCCTGAAGTTGAATACTCTTAAGGTGCAATTGTTAGTATTGAAAAAATGATTTTTTTTTTTTTTTTAAGCACCCTAAACCTTTTACCTCTGAAGACCATTCTAGCAAAGATAATTCAAGCCAGCCCAGTTCTCTTCAGACTCTTTATCGAGAGCTTCCAGAGAGCCTTAATGCCTCCAAGGTAATTTCAGCTCTTGTCCCAGCTTCTACAGTTTTCTTCCCAGTAAGGCAAGACACAAGGTCTGGGACACTGACAAAACAGACAGACCTTTTAAGCATTATACAGTCTCAAAAGCCCGCACTGTATTTGACTCAGTAAAATCCTACCAAAATTTTCCTCACTGACCGATTTGGCCACAAAGCAGGAATTTGCAACAGCGTGGCAGCACTTGAGCAACAAAAAAAGGTTTGAGCGCTTTAAAAGAGCCACTGGCACATCCTCACAGATGACAGGCAAGCTTGGTATTACAGGGGAGCATGCAGTTACCTTGGTCACGTTTCTAGTGAGCCTGCCAACGTGCACTTTTGTAGGTCTGGGTGATGGGCTTCGCCTCTTTCGCTCCTTTTCATCCCTCTTGGGTGGCTTGGACCTAATTTTGACAACAGAAAATGTTTACAGTATTCAGACAACATGAAGACAAAACCAAGAAGTCAGGCATTATCTCCTGATAAAAAAGTACCATTTTTCTCGGGAGGACATCTTTTCTCTTTAAGAAGTTACAGGTTAGGAAGTGCTGGGATGGTGGTGTTCCACTTAGAAACACCTCAGGATTTGCATTTGCCTTGTCTGCTTTTGCTTTAGAACCTTCTGGAATTTAAGAGCCTTTTTTTTTTTTTTTTTTTGTGAGTTTTCAACTTTACAGCAACTAGGTAACAAACAGGAAATTAGCAAA
This sequence comes from Vanellus vanellus, assembly GCF_965231255.1. Taxonomy (NCBI): domain Eukaryota; kingdom Metazoa; phylum Chordata; class Aves; order Charadriiformes; family Charadriidae; genus Vanellus; species Vanellus vanellus. Next base: position 668,922 of record NC_138919.1, read on the forward strand.
CATTTCTTCAAAGTCGTTGGCCATAGTTAAAGAATTTCCCAGTTAAAAGAAAAAACATTCTTTGCCTCAACAATTAAAGAGGCAAAATGAAGATATAAACACCAAAGCATACCACAGCCAGGCAAATTAACGGATCCAATGATTTGTCTTTCTGTATCTTCTGTTCACTACAGAGGTCCAGAAATGTCACAGTTAAAAAAACTATTTAAGTAGCTGCATATCGCAATTTCTTTGTAGTTTTTTAAAAAAGGAATGTAATTTTAATCTGTAAAAAATTCAGTATGCAGCAAACTTATGCTTCTTTCTAATCTCACTGTCCATAAACTGAGGGATATACTTACAAAACCCACACTAGCTTATAAGAATTCAGCAGTTTTTATCAGCCTTCAGCACCTTACCTACAGAATTATCCAAAGGAAAAACTGTATGGACATTAACATAGTTTGATTCCTAACCTTACAGGAAAATGATTCCGTTGCCCCTCCTCCCATTTTATTTTTTTATACATAAGAATATACATCTATATTTGGATACACATGTACACCATTTTCAGCCCTGACTTTTCTGATAGTCTTGACTGTAATTTACAGGAATCAAAGAGCTTTACTCTCATCTAGTGCCCATATAATCCCATACTATTGGGGAAACATTGATTAAAATTGCATCTACAAAATCTAATATTTAAAATCACTCTTTAAAATGAGGTTTTTAATGTCTCTTCCTACAGAGCACATGTTTTGATTGTATGCAAAAGGAGCACAACCATTCTACCAAAATTCAGATCTCTAGGTTAGGGATAAAGTAAATGGTCCTCAGAAAAAAAAAAAATAAAAATCTATTCTGATCATAATATTGTATTCTACACGGAAATTAACCCCCCACCTGGTAACTCCTAGAAGGCAAATAAAACTCACTTGGAGCGGGAGCGTCTCCTGTTGTCATGTCTCCGTCGAGATGGACTTGGAGATCCAGAGGAGCTGCTGGAACTGGAACTGCGTGAGGTGCTGGAGCTCCCAGAGCGGCTTGAGGCAGAAGAGGAGCTAGAGCCACTGCTAGAACCAGTGCTGGAACTGGACCCCGAACTGGAAGTTGAGCTGGAACGGGATCTGTTGGGGGAAGGTGGTGGGGAATAAAAATGAGTGGAGCACCCAGAAAAAGAACTGCTGAAAAACTTTTGATAATTACAGAGAGAGCAACTCCAAGTTAGAACAATGAAAACTGATGCTCCATAGCTCACTAGACAGTCAAAGGAAATTCATACCTAAAAAAAAAACCAAAAACCTAAAATCTCTTGAGTTAAACAAAACTGCACTGTGACTAACACAACGCAAGCTTTCAACAAGTCCACGACACAGGGAATGAAGCGTACCAGAAATCAAACTGGTGGTTTCCGAGAACACTGTAATTTGTTACTACCTGTAAAAGTAACTACCTGGTACTGCTGCTCCCACTGGAAGCACTGCGTCTTTTGCGTGTCTTGTCTCGACCACGATCCTTTTCACCCGATTCCTTAGTCCCTCCTTTATCCTTGGACCGGTCTTTTGATTTCTCTTCAGACCTATCCTTCCGCTTGGTTGGTGAGGGAGCCCTTCAAGAACAAATCAGAGAAGACATTGTTTAATACAGAAAACCACAAACAACAACAAAAAAACCCCACACCCGAACAAAGAACAGAACAGCAACACAAAACATTGCACTTCAAATGTAACTGAAGATCACCATAACTGCAGAGTTAAAGCATTAGGCAAGTTTGGAGGTTTTAGAAAAAGGAAAATATTTTAAATTACAGAGCAGCTTTGAGAAAGACAGCTATAGCATACAGAAATTCTCACACATAGAAATTCACGCAGAAAGAGGTACATTTCCAATTCCTCACCCTCACTGGGGGAGCCCTAGAACCCTATAACATCCCCAGTTTTGTTAAGCCTAGAAAATTCGGACAGAATGATTACCTAGTGTTGGATTTTTTATTATTTTCTTTGAGTCCTAGCAAACTCTTCTTTTTCAATCCTGATAACTCCATTTCCCCTTTGGAGACGTCCAAAGCAGCACCGAATGGGCCTCACTTATCTCAAATCTCACTTCTAACTCCTCGATTCTGAGAACCGATCCCTAATCGAGTGCAATAAACTCCAAAGAACAGCCTAGTGACAAGATAAAAGGGTTTAGAAACAAGAAATTAACAGAGAGGCATAAAACAACAAACCCGCTTTGCGACAGTGGCAGCACACTGGGCACCAAATGACTTCTACAGAGTACTCCAGTTGCACGGCCGTTAACGGCCAGCCTCCGTGCCGGCTCCCACTGGCACCGTGTGCCTCATGTAAAAGTCTGCATCCACATTTAAAGCTATCATTTTGCCGTTCACAGAAGTACGAAGGACCTTAATGATCCTACAAAAAAATTAGCAGACAGAGGACATCCATTTTCTCTGCACAACGTACATGCAGCTCATGCCTCTGGACAACACAGCCTTGTCTCCAGAGAAGTAAGCACTGTTTTTGTCCAAGATAAATTTGTGCCATATAGCATATATCTGTCAGGAAGAAAGGGTTGTTGAGAACAAAATCCCCCCACTGAATTACGGCTGCTCAACACGCTGCTTCCAAAGCTCTGTCAGCCTTGGGAAGGCTGGATTAAAGGGCCCAGTTTGCTGCACTGCTGCAACAGCAGATCCCACTTGAACTTCTTCTAAACTGGATTCTGACCTCATCTAGCCCAAATCAGTTCCCCCTTTACTCCAGATCTAAAAGGAGACATTTAACACACCACTATTTAACACTGAAATACCGGGCATTAGTCGAATTCCCGAAGTTTCCCATGAGAAGGCTGCATCCATCGCATACTCTGCGATGTCTAAACATGTTGTTGCATTTTGACCATTCCACATGTTTTTTTTAACACCAGGTTTACAAAGCTGCCTCCAACGTATGTTTTAATAACCACTAAACGAGCGCAGAAGATTTGATTTGCTATAACACCCATTATCTACCCATGAATGAAAGATTCAGGAAAAGGAAGAGTGGGCACAAGCATGTCTGAACTGCCAGGCTTATCTGAAGTGGCACTGAATATTCACAGTACTGCAGGATGTTGGAAACATCTCTATCTCCACGTGCATCACAGGCAAAATTAGTTAACAAGGAAAAAAACCTCTCCAGCTCACTGCATCCAACAACCTTGTTGCTTCTGCACTTCTGGTGTCAGATTCTGGCAAGCAATTGCTTTATTCTCTAAATTGCAGTTAAATTTATGTTTGGGAAGAGATCACTTCTGAACAGCCGAACTCGCTTTCCTGATTTTCAGCTTCACAGTTTTCCCTACTACAACAACTCCAAAAAGCAACACCAGAAGGAAACACTCACAAACCCAGCTCGCTGCAGATCCAGAAGTCAAGAAACACCCATGCTTTTTTGCATGGAGAACAGGAAACACACAACACAAACGTGACACTGACAGGGCTTGCTGGAAGAGGAGACCTCTTCTCTACCACCAGTGGTGGTGAGAAGGCAGTCCATGGACTGGTGCTGCAAAGGTGACTAGGAAAGGCAAACCTGGAGTACGTCACACCGCTATATGATATTTTTAACCAGCTCTAGACCTCTAGCACAAAGCGTGAGGGGGCTGCAGTTCAAAAACTGAAAGCCACCACATCAGACCTGCTGACTCACTTGGAAGAACAGACAAGTATCTGGACTCACAAGACCAAAAAACCGGACATCTTCCTTTCCCACCCTTCTTCTAAATATACCATAGTCGGGTTTGCATTCTCTCTTCCTACACACCAATTTCTCTTGCATCTGTGAACTATTACGGTGATGACCCTACCAGCTCAGCCATGCAAAACTATCTATTATTCTTTGATAGCTGGCTCCGATTTTACCCTTACTGGAAGGAGGGAAGAGAGCGGGCCCAGATGAAGACCAGCACACGCTTTGCTGTTACCCAGCCTGCTGCTGGAGCAGTAGGTAATACTTCAGCTAAACAGCTACCACTCCAGCACCACTCCTCAGGACAGGCACTTACCAGACAAATTAGCCATATGTTGAGCAAATTCCCATATGATGGCACATGCAGCATTTAAACAGCCTCCAAACTAACTAGCGTTTTCTCTCCATCAAATATATATGTACCTTTCTCAAGAATGCCACTTGCCTAGCTTACTTCAGTTGGAAATCTCAGCCTAAGAGACACAGCCTGTGAGCAATTTCATCTGTATGCATTCAGACATTCACTGAAAGATGTGGAAAAAATAAAATCATGATCTTCACACAAAGGCAAACAACAATGCATTTCTAAGCGACGTCCTTCTACAATCAAAAGAACTCTCGGTCCCTAACAAATCAATGTTTTGGCAGCACCCACCCCAAACCAGAAAGTCTAAGATCGATCTGCACAGGCCAAACATTCATTTCACACACACACCTCTCCACTTTAATGACTTGGTTTGCCCTCTCAGAGAGCTGCAAAGGAAGCAAACTCAGCTCTCCCTCAGACTTCCTGCACGACTACAGGCAAGTCCCTTAACGGCAGTTTGCTTCACATCCTCATTTGCAAAACGGGGAAAAGATTTTCCTCCTGGGAGGAGAGAGTTCAACGCTCGGCAGTTCTTTGCAAGGTTACGGCCGCTCGCCCAAGCTAACTACAGGGAGCGGGGCCGGAGGAGCGCCGGGGCAGCCAACTCCGCCTCCCGCTTCGCACGCCGTGGGGTAGGTTACGGCGCCGGGCGGACCGAGGGCTTGTCGCTGCTGACCGCACCGTACGTGTTGCCATACTATGGGCGAAGCCGAGGCGCGGGCTGAGGAACAGGGAGAGAAAAGCACAGACCAAGCACACAGAGTCGGTTCAGAGCAGAGCCCGCACCGCCCGCCGCCTCCGCCAGGCCCGGCCGGCCCGCCCGCCCCCGGACCCGCACAGCGCTCCTCCCGCCGCCTCGGCCGCGGGGAGCGCCGAGACCCCGCCGGCCCCGGCTCCCCTCTAGGTCCCGGCTCGGCTCGGCCCCGCCCGGCCCCTCCCCGGCCCGGCCTCCCTCCCCGCCCCCGGCCGCGGTAGGCCGCGGCGCCCAGGCCCCATCCCTGACCCCCCCCCCCCCCCCCCGCCATCTCCTCCTCGGCGGCTCCGGCACGCTCCCCTCGGCACCCCCGGGCGGCGGCGGGGCCGCTGCGCGCCGCGACCGGGCCGGATGGACACCGATGGCCCGCGGCCCCCACCCCGGCCCTGGCCCCACTCACATCCTCGGCGCCCGCCGTAGCCGCCGCTCCCGGCCCGTCGCGCGCGAATCGACGCAGCGCGGGCGGGAAGGGGCGCCGCGCGGCGCGCGCCGATGGCGTCACACGCCGGGGAGGGGCGGGTTTAAAGGGACAGGGCGGGAGGGGAGCGGGTGGTCAGGGGGTCCGTGGGGAGAGGAGGGGAGCGGGTGGTCAGGGGGTCCGTGGGGAGAGGAGGGGAGCGGGTGGTCAGGGGGTCCGTGGGGAGAGGAGGGGAGCGGGTCACTCAACAGGCTCAGGGCAGGAGCAGGAAGAGAGGAAAACGGGCAGTGCGTTCCTGCAGCGAGAGAGAAATCCATTGCTCCTGAGAGGGTCCAGCGGTAATGGCCCATGGCCATGGCGGCCGAAGGACACTGACTGGTGGGACACGCTCTGCCGCTGGGACGGTCGGGTCTCGTTTATTCGAGCTCCCCGTGCTCCCCCGGGGTAGCGGTGCCTCAGCTCTGTGGGTGCCGGCCCCATTTGTTCAGGGGTGTCTGACAGTGCACCCCGTGGATCGGTGAGTGGTCAGTGCCTTCTGCACTGCACCTGCTCGTCTGTTTTTTGCAGCTACAATAGAAGTTGTTAAGTTTTCCTACAAACATTGTCCTGCTTAATAACAATAATAGCCAGGGCTTCGACTCTCGACTTTCCCTCAGTGACAGCCCAGGAAGCTGTAGGCCTTCACCGGTAGGCGCTGGGCCTGGTGTCGTGTCCAAGTTGCGGGTTCACAACACACAAGTCTCTACTGTGGGGTTGTGGCAGAGGTGTCCTCTCGGGGGGTGGGCAGCAGAAGGGGACGGTATTGCTGAAAGGGGACTCACCTGCTGCCTGGCTTGCCAAAGTGCAAGAGAAACGTGAAGAGGAGGATGAAAGACTTAAGATGGAGCAACATCCAGTGTCATTTCATAAATCTGAAGATTTATGTGATGTCTGTCGCGATGACCTTAGAATCATAGAATCATTGAATCATTTAGGTTGGAAAAGACCCTTAAGATCGAGTCCAACCATCAGCCTGACACTGCCAAACCCACCACTAACCTGTGTCCCTCAGCACCACGTCTGCCTGACTTTTAAATCCCTCCAGGGATGGTGACTCCACCACTGCCCTAGGCAGCCTGTTCCAGTGCTTGACAACCTTTTTTGTGAAGAAGTTTTTCCTAATATCCAATCTAAACCTCCCCTGGCACAACTTGGGGGTGGTTCCTCTTGCCCTATCGCCTGTTCCTTGGGAGCAGAGACCGACCCCCCGTCGCTACCCCCTCCTTTCAGGGAGCTGTAGAGAGCGAGAAGGTCTCCCCTCAGCCTCCTTTTCTCCAGGCTGCTGAACCCCCAGGTCCCTCAGCCACTCCTCATCAGACTTGTGCTCCAGACCCCTCACCAGCTCCATTGCCCTTCTCTGGACATGCTCCAGCACCTCAATGTCTTTCTTGTGAGCGGCCCAAAACTGAACACAGCACTTGAGGTGGGGCCTCACCGGTGCCAAGCACAGGGGGACAATCACTGCCCTGGTCCTGCTGGCCACATCATTGCTGATACAGGCCAGGGTGCTCTTGGCCTTCTTGGAAAGTCCCTCAGTGCTGTACTGGGGGGAGCGTACCCTGGGAAGTGCTGCCACGTGCACTGCTATTCCTGCCCAGGCATCTGCTGGTCGGCCTGCTGGAGATGGGGTGCTGACCCAAAGGAACTGTGGGCTGACCCAGCATGGCTGTTACTCTCTCCTTTCTTCCAACTAACTCTTTACACATGAAATTTTAAGTACCGTAGCTTTAATTCTTGAGTTTTATGGTGCTTTATTAAAATCTTCAGCCCATTTTCGTGCTGCCTGTTTTTGTCAATACTTGTTGTAACCACTGAGCTAAGAAATATGTAATGAATGTACCCTTTAGACAACGACTGCAGCCACAGCTGGAGACTAAGACATGATACATCTGAACCTCTTCTATACCACGTTTTAGCCACAAATCTGAAAACCGCTGTATGAAAGATGGCAAGTACCACTGTCTTCATTTAATAAATGGCAATATGGACTAAAGCTTAGGCCTCACAAAGATAAGCCAGGAGTCTCAGCCTGCCTTACCCGCAGGACCTGTGGCTTTCAGCAGGTTGTACTGTTGAGCGGTCAGTCCCAGTCTAGCCTACAGCCCAAGAACTACTGCAGAGAGAAGGTCCAGCGGGAGACACCATGCTTCCTTGGGCAGGAGGGATGGAAGCCAGGCTTGTTCCCACCTGGCTGTGCTCACTGCTCAGGGTACAGTGTTTAAAACTGTCGCCTCTCTTGGCTGTGGCAAAGCCATAATGGCTAGCTGCTCCCAAAGCCGCGCACACCCTTATTTCTCATAATGGCTCTCATCTCTCCAGGGGTGGTCAGGTGAGTTCACTGAACCAGCAGAAAAATAATACTGCTGTGAAAAAAAAGAAGTTTCCTGCCAGTTCTCTCCCTGAAGCAGCTCCCTGCAGAGTTGTGAGCGGCAGGGACACCGTCCCCCCGGACAGTGGTAGCCAGGTGCTGAGGGGTCTGATCTCTCAGTGGCTGCTATCAGCTGGCAGGACTAAGCCTTAAGGCCAAGACTGAGCAAGAAGAGACATTTGAGCATCTCATTTGGGGGCACGAGCAAAGGTGAGAACAGGTCAGAGCGCGTGTCTGCTCCACTTTCAGAGCGAATGGTGCCACCGTCACCTTCTGCCCCATGCCAGCCGCTCAGCCTGGCACACGGCAGGCAACCATCACCGCTGTGGTCTTGCCCAAGGAGCTGGTGCTTCCAGGTCTGGATGGGACCTCTAGGGACGGCACCACACCGCTGCCTCCTGTGGGGTTTCTCCATCCTCTGACACAGGGGCTGCCGGCCACGTCTGAGCTGTGGTCTGGGATGGGATGGAGAGCAGGTCTGCACCCTGAGGCTGCGAAGGTGATGTGCCTCCTCATGGTCCTGGCGCAAGGCTGCCCTGAAAGAGTTAAGAGGAGGGCTCCTCCCTCCCAGTACATAAGTCTCCTCCTGGGTGACCTTCCCGGCAGCCTTTGCTGGCTCTGCCCCAACCAAACAAAGAGGGCAGGAGCTTTTCAAACAGCAGCCTCCCAAAAAGTTGGCTGCTGCAGAGCCGGGCTGTGCTGGGACCCTAGCTGGCCACGGCCACCGGAGGATGCAGCAGTGGCAGCAAGTTGGTGCCGTCGCCTGGGAGGATCCTGGCAGTCGTCTTTAGTCCCTGTACGTGGATGCTCTGCCTGTTCGCTGCTGTGCATTAAGCTGGTTTGGGTGCCGGGAGGGTGATGGGGAAGGATGGAGAGAAACTTCTCACAGCGGTAGTTTGACCGGGGTGCAAGCGGCAGGGAGGGGTGGCAGGAGGCCGGTGATGGTGAGCTCCTGTGGCCCACAGCCATCCTGCACTCCATGGGGCGCTGCTCTGGGTGGAGTGGACCGCTGCTGCTCGGCACGCAGACCAGGGACGCACTCGGAGTGGGGATGCAGAGGTCTGGTGCTGCGCTGAGACTCAGTGCCAGTGCTGGGAGTGGCGTGCCCGTTCTGAGATGCTGTCCTCCAGCCCCTACTGGAACTCAGAAACCCGCCTAGCAATTTTCCAGCAGAGGTGCAGATCCTCTTTAGAAATTGCCGGTGTGTCGACAGCTGGCTGGGTGGTGGATTTAAGGCAGCAAGCAATCACAAAGCTGCTCCAGCCAAGACAATGCAGATGAGCAGGAGAGGAAAGAACGGAGCTCCGTGAGTGCTGCTTTTGGATCTTGCCCCTGTGTTTTTCTGTCTCTTCGTTCCTGCACCTCCGGGTTGTTGATGAGAACAGTGCTATGTACTGCCATCTCTGCAGGTGGATGGTGGTTAGGACTAATTAGTCTAAATGCCACCTGAGGCTGAAAGTGCTTGTCCTGGGTGTTGCACTGTCTTGCAACCGGGTGCTTCATTTTTTGTTGGCTTTGGGTTGTGGAGCCGCTGTGGCGTGGTGGCGTGGCTACAGAGGGCTCTCCCTGAGCCCCAGAAGATGCAGGTGATCGGTGGGTTATTCTGCCAAGAGCAGCACTAAACCACTGGCGTTCGTTTATCGTGGTGAGGTGCCATATACCGGACATTACTTCGCACTTATAGGGACTGCGCTGCCCACAGCCTCTTGCTGCTGATGTTTTCCCTGTGCTGTAAGAGCTTTGGTCCATCTGCCCGTTCAGTCCATCTCTCCTTCTGCATCTGTGTTACGGGGAGGTTAGGCGTGTGTCTGGCTTCAGAGAACACAGTCTGTGTGGCTTCGTTAGAGGAATTACAGGATGGGGGATTTGTCTTCTAAGGGCTTGGAAACTTTTCATCCTAATGTGTAGTAACAGCCTCGGTTGTCTCTGCAGAGAGTTGAGATTAGCCCCAGTTTCCACTGGCTGCACCGTTGAGTAGCTATATAAATTTGGAACAGCAAAAGAGGAGATTTGTGGGGGTTCCTCTCTAATCTGCAGAAGGAGGTGAATTTAGCAGTTTAGCTGAAACACTTCTAGGTGAGTTGTCTTCAGCAGTAGTCTCTGAGCATCTGGCCTGGCATTTCTCGAGGTCTGAGGCTGATTCTTGCAGTGGACGCCAGCAGCTAGGCCATTGACAAGGTCAGGACTCTGGGGTTGTCTGCACTTTAATGTGCCCATGCATAAATTGCTATTTTGGGGCTCTTAGCCTGAAAACTATGCCATGATGCACCTTTTCTCTGTTTTTCTGCAACACTTACAAAGCATGCCCCGATGCTGTAGGAATATGCCTGCTCAATGTTACCCTTCCTCAAACGTCCTGGTTTCACCACAAGGAACAAATAACACATTATGCTCTGCAGTGATTTGTTTCCTCTTCAGGCACGTGAAGGACACTAGAAATTCAAGGTATGCTGGTGGTTTAGCCTTCGCAACTCTCTCTGCTGTAAGGGCTGCATCTTTGGAGAGCACACACTTAAAGCTGCAAAACACTTTCAAGAGAAGCTAACATTGACTGTACAGATAAAGGCAGGGCAGCGAGATACGTGGCATTTCTTGTTCTTGTCTGAATACTTAAGCACAGCTTGATGAGTTTGTTCAGTCCCAGCTCAGAGATGGATTTCTGAGCCTGGATGTGAAATCCAGCCTGTCCCTCTGCCCAAGGCCTTTCCAGGTGGTCCGTGGAAGCCTCTTGTTCCTTCAAGCTGTGGTACTGCAGTCATTAATATCAGGTTTGGACCTTCCAGTTCATTTCTTAATACAAATCTGACCTTTACCAGGTACAGCATCACAGCCATGCTAAATTTGTTAGACCACGAGATATGGCGTTGGCGTTGACCTATGGTTTTTGAGCTGTAGGAGAGCTGATCCAATGCAAAGCCTTTTTGTACAAAGCTATCCATCAGCGCGATTTTATACAGGGTCACTGCTTTGCACTGTGTGGCTTGGGACTCTTTGACCATTAGGGTGGATTTTCCTGTATTTCTGAAACTCCTCCTTTCCCCCCCTCAAACGTGAGGAACCAGTACTGTGTTTGTACTGTTGTTACCCTCTGCCCCTAAGCAATCCTGGTACTCACCACATAGACACGCTCCTATTTGTCCCACCACCTTGTCTTCACACCCTGTTCCCCAGTTAGCAGAAGGCTGTAGCAGCATTGGCTGGGTCCAAAAGCAAACTGTGTGGATCATCCTACTCACAATTGGTTTTGCAAACCCCAAGCTGTTAATTAAAGGAGCCTTGCAGAGACCCAACTTTCTTCAATTTGCACGTACTGCAAACCTTGAAGTAAAACCTTAAGGTTTTATATTTTCCATTTGAGGACCTAATTTTTAAAGTGTGGCCAGGCAGGGGGCTAGCTCCTCAACTGCTCTCAGATCAGAGCCTAAAGGAACTGGTCAGTTGCCAAAGGTGACTGAGCAAAATTAGGCCTGGGCTCTAAATAGCTCACTTCCAAATCCTGGGCCAGATGTACAACCCTTTCTTCTCTGCTGTTCTGATGGCTGAAGTACAAGTTGATTAAAAAGCTCTTTATGAGGTTACCCCTTCAGAGGGGGAGCCGGCACGGCTCAGGCAACAGCAGCACCGTCTAAAGTCAACTGACTTGTCTCCTTTTAATAAAACCTGCAACACAGCTGCTCCTTCACCAATTTTGCAAAGAAAATAGGGGCTCTGTAACATGGGGTAGAGCAGTCTGTATGGCTGGTAGCCGTCGATGTTGTTAGATAATGTTATTGCTTCCATGAGGCTTGACATAACCCACAAAGCAGCAACACCGGATAAAATTGCAGCCTGGGGGAAACAGCCAGTCTTCCCTGGCACAGATCTTCCTGCTTTGGCAACATTTCAGCGTAGGACACCTAACACTGTTAATCTTCCTCTGAGCTAAGTACCATTAAACCACATTGCCAGTTCTTTCTGATTACCTGTCTCCATGGAGCTAAGATTTCCCGGTCTGTTTGTACGGCACTGAAACTGTTGTCTAGGTGAAGAGCTAAGAACTATCCACGTCCCTTCAAAGCTGTGCCGGGCAGGCTCTGAAACAGGACCCCGAGGGCAAGAAACCAAGCAGAGCATTGCCATACCAGCTCGTCTTTCCTTTCCAGCATGGCTCACTGTAGTCAAAGCACTTTCCTCTGAGGGACGAGACGGAATCGGGCATTCCCCCAGCAGACTGGCCCCTTCCACAGCAGCTCTGCCTTCGCTCTACTTGAAAAGCTTCTTGCTCTCTTGGTTGCAAGAAGCCCTTTTCCATATCTGAATCAAGTGTAAACTAGCACTGTCCTCCTTGTGCTTCTGGAGGATGTTTTGAATATTTTTTTTCCCCTCTGAGCTGCTGCTGAGTGAAGAAGGACTCATCCTGCCAGCTTTTGCAGTGGCTATTTAGAATGCTGTGGGAAAGCAATAAAACCGATGAGGATGGATCAGTGTCCCTGCCCAGCTGCTTGCAGCTGCTCCAGCTTCCCAAAGGTGCGCTGGGGATCTGAGGAGGAGGGCTGGAAATCAGAGGCAAAGACAAGGGTGCGCAAGAGGACCTCGCCGAGCTGCTGCCAACCACAAAGCCCAGGGTGAAGGGCGGTCTGGCAGATTGGGCTTGTGGCTCCTTACAAGGTCCATGAGGATCAATTCCCTTTTGCTAAAACCTTCCCTTTCTTTATTTTTTGTGCTTTTGTGTAGCCTGGGGTGCCCTGTGCATCCGTTACGCATTAGTCAAACTGTTTCCCATCCTATGCCCTGGAACACTGTCCTTGCACTGTACAAAGGTGGTTCAAGTTGAAAGGAAAGGGATATACCCACATCTAACTGTACTTCATGGTCCTACATGGACCTTCTTAGGGCAGGAGTATTTTGCACTCTCTGCAGCACAGCAAGCTCTTGAGTCCAATGTGCATTGGGATGTTAACAACGTAGAGCGGCTGTTTTCAGTTGCTGAGACCAGACAGGATGAGCTGCCTCTTCTCGCTCTCCGTGGGTTGCAGCTTTTCCCTCTCCCACTCCTCCCCCTTCCCCGGTCACAGCCATTCTCAGCACCAACAGTTTTGTCTCACTGGTGAGACACATTGCTCCACCGTGGTATCTGCTACCCTTGTGGCTGTGCTGCTTCTGAAATGATAGACTGCAGCTTGTTGCTCTGGTTAAGTCCATCCATAGATAAATGCTGGCGTCTCTCTGAGGCTATTCCATCCCTGAGGGCCAGGCTGGCCGCTGGCGTGCTGGCGTGCAGCTCACCCAGACGACTTAAATAGCCATCGAGAAAACACAACCCCAGGGTAAAGCAGTTGCGTGATCGTGGCATGGCACTACTGCCTGTTGAAGACTCTGCAGGGATCTGATTCTTCCCTGTTTCGCCCCAGCATGAATTTTGGAAGAAGGTTTGCTTGCACCTCCCCAGGGCAAAAACTGCCCGCGTCCAGGAGCAGGCTCGCAGCTGTGACACAGAAGGGAGAAGTAAATCTTCCCGGACACAAGTCAGCGCTGTGGTCACACAGCCAATGTTGAACCCCTGGGGAGTCTGACATTCAAACCCCGGTAATGAGGGCTGCAGAAGGACTGGGGGAGAGACGGGCGGCGATGCAGCCGGTGGGTGTACGTGTGTGCCGGAAAGCAGGGCAGATCTGCCCCAGGGACCTGCAGGATGGACGCTGGGGAGCTCCGCTTCTTTGGGTCCAAGCCCAGCGTACAGAAACAAGCGGTGAAGAGGAAAAGCCAGCTGCTTGCCCTCAGGCTAATGGTTAGGTAACTTCATCTGGGTTGTAGGAAACTCGGATTCATGCTCTTCCTCCTTCTCAGACCTTAAATCCACTCTGCCCTGAAGGGAATTCTGGGGCATGCATGAGTGTTGCCTTCTTTTTCCTTCTCTCTTGATTCTATTCCACATTGTATATAATATTTTCTCGGCCAGAGAGCAGGAGAGCTAAGGAAATAATCCCGGTGGTGATAAGGTTGCTCCAGGCTCTGGTCTGTGTTTCTGTGGATATTACTGCGTGCAGAGTTATGGAATAGAAGCTTTACCAGGAGTGATGTCTGGTTAAAGGAGCTTTTCCAGCTACACGAAGTATACTTAAAGACTTTAGGCACTGCAAGGGTTCAGCAGCAGCTGAAGAAAGATCTGAAATTTGGACAGACGCCTAAACTGGCAGGCTGAAGCGAAATTCCTTTTGCAGGCCTGGCTGCAAAAACATGCAGCTGCTCACAGAAATGCGTGTGTCCAACTGGCTGGGTAAGGTCTCGCAAGTCAACCCACCGAAGGGCAAAACTTGGAGCCTGCGGTGCTGCGTGACAGCCCTCTCCGACTGTAGCCATAAGCCGAGTGTTCCAGTCACCGCGTCTTCACCCTGTGAGTACGCAAAACAAGGGGTCTGGGGGGGGGGGGAAGGACATTTGCAGACCCGTGAGGAACCACACCAAAGCTGTCATAGCTCACAGGGGAACGACATCATGTCCAGACAGGCATGACTGCAGAATCAGGGCTTGAAAAATGACTTGGGGCTGTGACTGGTGCACAAGGCGATAGCCAGGTGGGTGGTGGCAAGCTGCGTCGTCAGAACGGGGTTTTGTAGTGCTCACACAGGTCACAGCGCCTGCGCTGTGCACAGAGACCTCCGAGCCAAGCAGACTTTGTGGTGCTGCTCTGTTTTAGAAATAGCAAAGGCTGAGTCAGCTCAGATGACATTGTTCCAGGGACTTTCTGGAGGAGTTGAAACCTTTCCGTTTTCCCGATATCCACAGAAATGCAAAGGGGTAAAGGCAGAGAGTAAGCTCACGTGATTGCAGTGCTGTGAATTTGCTTCCACTGATGTGCTCCCTTTCCCTGTCCCCCTGCAAAGCCACCGCTTGAATTAACTTCTCCCGAGGGGCATAACAAACCTTCAGATGAACCACATCACCCCCAGCATGGCCCTGAGAAGTGAAGGGAACTCCGTCCCTATGGAAAATCACAGGGCTGGGAAAATCCCTGAATCTTTCCCTTTCATTGAATTGTTGGTTTTTTTTGGTTTTTTTTTGTTTTTTTTTTTTTCTTCTGCAAAAATTATTGGAGAGTAACAAACATCTTGTAGGCCAGGTGAGTGTAAAGGTCTCTTCTCTGTGAATGTGTAACTTGGGCCGCTGTGTTGCATAAGTTGCCTGCATGACACAGGCTGCAGCTCCATTGGGAAAATCACCCCTGGAGAGGGAGAAAGCGGAGAAGGTGATGGACTCAGCTGTGGAAATGGGGAGAATGTTTAGTACAGGAAAACTGCAAATTCGCAGCAGGACCTGGATAAACACAGGCGTAATTAGAGATGGAGCCAGACCCGCGCTGTCAGAGAGGCTGACTGTTCTGATCTTGGAGGAAATTGCTGGAATACTGTATTGTCTGGAGGGATGACCTGTTGCTTTCACTGGCAGCCCTTTTCTCCTACCCATGGTGTAAGCGAGCAGGATTTGAGCTGGATTTTGCCCTGCCCTTCTGCCTGCACTCGCCTCCAGCTCGCCAGCTGGACTCTGACCCACAGCCTGCTTTTTGGTGTCTTCTCTGAAATGGGTTTCCAGGTCTTAGTCTGTCTCTGATCAGTAAATACCTATTTTTAAAAAGCCCCACTGCAGAGACGAGTACTGTTCTTGAAGCATAAGGAGCCTGGATGAAGTGCCCTTGAGCTCTGGGGTGCTGATGCTATCTCCGTGGAGCTGCTGCTTGCAGCCATGTGCTGCTGGTGTGGAGCCATCCTGTGGAGCCATGCGCTGCGGCAAGGAGCCATCCTGGTCAAACTCCTCATCCCACTGCTCCTCCAGCAAATGTGGGAACACCCTGCATGGGGAATGCCGAGCTGACATGGGGTTAGCGGGTAAGGGATGGTCTGTGCCTCCCCTGAGCTGTCCCCGAGCCCGGGAGGGCAGGGCAGCAGGAGCTCTGCAGAGGGCTGGGGAAGGTCTGGAGGGGATGAGCGGGTGAGGAAGGAAAGAGCTGGGACCTGGGGATGGTACAAAGCGAGTCACGGCTTCAGTGAAGAGGGAGCTGGGGCAGATGCTTCATGGAGTCAGCACATCTCCAAGGCGCTCATCATCTCTCCTCCCGTGCGGAGGCTGGACGAAGGCTGCAGGCGTGGGGCGCTGGCCTTGCTGGCATTTATGTAAACTTTGTGTTTCTGTCACCAGCTGTTCAAATAGCTACACTGCTTTGCTTTTGCTCCAGTGTCCTCCGGCCATGTCTTGAAACGCTCTGGGAGGAGGGCAGAGCTTCTTGCCAGGGCCTGAACTCCCCGTACCAGCAGCCACACAAAGCTCAAGGTGGTGGTTTCCTTGTAGCATCTCCCCTTGGCATGGAGGAGGTTGGGTCTTTCTGACCTTTTCCTCTTGCTCTGCAATTGCAGTCTCTGCAGTGAGGGACATCTGTCTTCCAATACCCCAGCTCTTATCTGCAAGGTCCCTAACGCACATAGCAGGGCACGGGGAGGCCTTTGCATGTAAACAGATCTGGATCAAAGTACAATGTACATCTCTGGAGTTAAATGTCTCTCTCTTTTGCCACAGAAGAAGTAAAATGCAGAGGGGCACAACTCCTGCGTCGAATTTAGTGGCTCCATTTCTCCCTGTGGCTTTCTGTGGCTGATGTACAATAGTCTCTGTGCCTCTTTGGCCAACAAAACGCTTCCATTGTCCTTTTTAAGATCCACGTGTGCCTGGGGAAGTGGGGTTTGGAAAAGGTTCCTATATCACATCTGCTTGGCAGCAACCACTTGAGGTAGCCTCTATTATACATTGCTAATCCCAGAAGTGTTTTGCTGTCTTATGGGAATTCTTGGAGCCTATTTATTTTGGTGAGGCGAAACCCAAAAGTATGTCCTTTAGGCAGCGGTTGCAGCACCGACTGTCCAAGAACTGCCTGCAGATGAAGGAAGCTGATAAGAAGTGGAAAAAAACATCCACCATAGTTGTATACAGACATGCGTGTGTATGTACACACATATACAAGTATATCCCTGTGTAGGTGTATATACACACATATACACAACTCCAAGCACTGCCCATCCTGCCCTGGGGCCGGTCCCAACGTGTTGCTTTGCTCCAGGGTGTGACCCAGCAGCGTGGTCCCTGCTACGCCACCCATGCACACACGGTGAGTGTGACCATGTCCTGAGCCACCGTCCCCTGACTGACACCACCTGCCAGGGCTGTATGCATGGGGAGAAAGGGGAAGCACAGGAGGTACAGTCATTATATTTATACAAGTGCCTTCTTTACAACCGGTATATAAATGGTTGCTTTTTCTTCTCCCAAAGGTATGGGACAGTGTCATCTCCAGACCCAAAGTGCAGGCTCTGCAGCACCAACAGTTTCCATGCTGTAGCTGTCAACGTGGGCATCCCTGGTTCTGCTCGCCATAACCTTCCAGGCCACCACAGGGACACAAAGCTCCAGCAGGGACCTGCCAGCCTCGCGTGATGGACCAGGACTCGCACTGAGCTCCCCGGGATGCTGAGCTGCTGCTCAGGACCCTGACTGCTCCTCATTCCTCACTGTGCTGCTGGCAGTGGGGAATCCATGTTCAGTTTGGGGCACAGAGCAGAGCTGAGCCTGTTAATATCCTCTGTGCCCTTAGCGGACCGGGGCACCAGGTTGGACTCCCTGCTCTGAGGGGGCTCCGTGTGAGCAAGGGACGGGTTTTGGGCTGTCCCTAGTCACTCTGGTGGGAAGAGCTGCCTCCTTCCTCCTCTCCAGCTGGGAACTGGGTCACTGCTGGAAGCTGGGGATGGCGTCGCATGGACCCATGGCCGGAGCCGGCAACCTGGCAGCAGAGCACTAGCCGAGCCCGAACACCATCGCGGGGCTTAGTGCTGCCCGGGGGACTGCTGGCGTCCCCGCAGCGGCTGTGCTCTGGGCATGTAGGTGCTGGGCGCAAGGAGGGGTGCCGGGAGCAATGGGCCGGCTGGACGACCATGCCAAGAGGAGGATCGTGGAGCTGCGCAGGGCCGGACTGAGCTTCCGCAAGATCAAGAAGGTGCTGGAGCTGGATGACATTCGGGTGACGCCGCAGGCCGTGTACCTCTTCCTCAAGCGGAAGAGTGTGGAGCCGGGGTTGGCAGCAGGTGGTTGGGACGGGGACCAGCCCTGGCCACCGCCGCAGGGGCGCGAGGCTGAGCCACCCAAGCCGCCGGGTGCCCGGCCCCCCGCAATGCCTGGCGTGGTCCCTGCAGGCAGCCGGGCACCTTGCCCTGCTGGTGGCCAGGACACCAAGGAGGGCATCCAGATCGTGAGTGTGGCCTCGCTCTGCAAGGACAGCGGGCAGCTTGGGGAGAACCTGCCCATGGGACTGCTCCCCGGGAACGGTAAGGCCTGGCTCCCCACGGTGGCAGTTGCCACCATGGCCAACCCCTGGCAGTGCTAGTCATGGAAAGGGCTCCCTGTTCCCTGCTGGGAGCCCACAAGGGCCTCCTTTCAAGATATTTCTCTCTCTGTCCCTGCAGGCGATGATGGCTCCACAGGTGTCCCCTCGGCTCTAGGGAGCTGCCCCCCTCCAGGGGTTCCAGCCACCCCCCTGCAGCCCCTGCCCAGCCGAGGGCGGCTGGCCGCACCCCCCGCCAGGAACCCAGCCCTGATGGTGAAGAAGAAGATCGTGGACAGGGCTATCCTCCTGCAGAAAAAGGTAGGATGCCAGGCGGCACGGTGGGATGGGAGAGCCTGTCTGCTCCGGCCGGGAGCCAGTGCAGTGCTGCCTGCCGGGACGCCCCCACGCAGCACCTTGCGGCATCCAACCCATGCAGATGGGGCAGGCCACTGGGGACAAAGAGCTCCTGAAATGACCCCCCTGACCTCTGCTGACTGCACGCCGGAGCGATGCTTGACCCTGGCACTTGGTTAGCTTGTCTGGGAAGCCCCCCTGTCCGCTGGGTGCATGGGGCGTGCTGCCCACCTGCCTGCAGCCAGCACTCACTGCTGCCCTTGGGCAATGCTGGCCACGGTGTTGCCTGTTTCTGCCAGCATTGGCCTCCAACCTGCAGCTCACAGACCCCTTGTTTAAGGCTTGGTTTCAGTACCGGTTCAGGAGGTTCCCCAAGCCACCATGAGGACACCAGCAGCTGAGTGGCTTGGTGCCACAGCAGGAGATGAAGGGCTGTGGCAGACCAGGATGGGGTGACACAGCCAGGATGGCCGCTCTCTGGGACACGTCCAGTCGCTGTAATCCCTAATGCGTACACACCCGCCTTGCCATGCCACGAGACCCTCAGGCCATGGCCATGCATGTGTTGTCCCAGAAGGTCCACATCCCTGCAGCCCTCCCACCTGCCACAGTGGCCATGCAGCGGCTGGCCAGGTCCATGGCCAAGCTCAGCTCTGCTGGCAGCTGCAGCGAGCCACAGGGCAAACATAAGTGACCCAGCAGTGCCAGGACCAACCCCGGGTAGGCAGCCAGTAGGGCAACATAGCCATGGGGCTGCTCCAGTGCCCAGGGCTTACCCCTTCAGAGCAGGCCCTGACCTCCAGAGACTTCAGTGATGCCCCACGGAGGATGGTAGGACTCGTGACATTTGCCTTTCTTGTCGTGGCATCCTGGGTACACAACACAGCCATGAGTCAGGCTGAGCTGTCATCCACGGCCCTGTCTCTGTTCAGACACAGCAAATGCCTTCTACTATCCACTCAGGTGTTTGCCAAGAGCCCTTGCCAGCTGCTTGAGAGGACACAGGTTGTTCAATGCCTTTCCCAGGAGAAAGGCTCCCATGAGGTTCAAAACCAGCACGTGATCCCTCTCAGGGAGCAGGACAGCCCTTTGCTTCAGGGTGCAGTACAAGAAACGGGGGTGGGACTGGAAAGAAAAAGCCAGGCTATGCTATTTCTGTCCCTGCAGAGAGCAAACACAGGCTGGGCATCAGCACGGGCAGCTCGGCTGACATCCAGGAGCATCCACCACCAGGTGCCTTAAGCACGTACTGACAGTATGCAGGGCAGCGTGGTGTTCCTGCCGAGCAATGGTGTAGGGGCTGGGTGGGGATGAAGTGCAACTCAGAGCATGGTGAGGTCCACAGGTCTGCAACAAGGCGATGGCTTTCTCTCATGCCTTGTAGAATCATAGAATACCAGGTGGGAAGGGACCTCAGGGATCATCTGGTCTAACCTTTCTTGGCAAAAGCACGGTGCTGACAAGATGGCCCAGACAAACCTTACATTGTCCAATGTTGGAGAATCCACCACTTCCCTGGGGAGGTTACTCCAATGCTGATTGTTCTCACCGTGAAAAACATTCCCCTTGTTTCCAATTGGAATCTCCCCAGGAGTAACTTGTACCCATCGCCCCTCATCTTTTCCATATGACTCCTTATAAAAAGGGAGTCTCCATCCTCTTTGTAGCCACTCTTTAAATACAGGAATGTGGTGTTAAGGTGTCCCTTAAGCCTTCCGTTCTCAAGGCTGAACAAACCAAATTATCTCAGCCTTTCTTGTAGCTAAGTGCAGAATAAATCCTTCTCTTGCTCATCGCCATTAAAGGAGCAGCTGGTAATGCTTCACCTTCCCTACTCTCCTGCCTCCCATTATTCCAGCTCAAAGACGCCAGCACTCAGACTGCCCTCCCGAACCCTGCAAGTCCTGGAACTCAAAACCTTGCTTGGGGTGGACCAGTGCTTACGCCTGCTCCCAGCTCCCATGCCATTGCTGAAAAGCTGGATGCTGTACAGACGGAGATCCAGAAGCTGAGCCAGGCTCTGCAGGTGGTGCTGGAGAGGCAATGCCGCCTGGAGCGCCAGCAGGAGCACCAGCAGCGGCTGCAGCAGGAGGTGCTGATGACACTGCAGCAGCTCAGCTCCACCGTGAGCCACGGCGCCGTGCCAGCGAACCAGCCCTGCGTCCCCTTCAGCAGCATGGCCGAGCCCTCGCCCACCGTGCCAAACTTCAGCCAGTTCAAGATGGAGCTCATCTGACCTCACGCGACGCCAGCGCGCTCTAGCAGCGCTGCGCTGACGGCAGGATGAAGTCGTGAAGAAGAACCACCTCTCAAGGCTGTGGCAGCTGCCTAAGGATTGTGTGGAGCACCCAGCGGAGAAGGTGACTGGTGCCTCATGTTTTCAGCCCTCTTGGCAGAAAGGGGCTGCCTGGCACAAGGGGCAGGGCAATGGCCTTGCTTCTCCTGTGCTGCCCATCCTGGCTGACGCTGGAGCTGGCTGGTGGCCCACGGACTTCAGCAGTGCAGGCTGGCTGCCTGCAAGTAGAAGGCACAACTAAGAGAGAGACACAGCAGGGAGGTGAGTCTCAAAGAAAATGCAAGGCTTCCTGTCACGAGGGTCAGTGCCGTGACGATCAATCACAGAAACGCTTTGTGCCCTCTTTCAGCAGAGCCCTGTTCAGTAAAAATCTCTATACGCCATGGTTCAGAAACAGTGTGGGACCTCTTTCTTCCTTGTACCTACCCCTAGCCCCACCAGTGAACAGGTTGGATCTTCCTTGGCTGCTGCCACCATGCTTGGAGCTGCTCAGGGTGCTCTAACCCATGAGGTGAGGCACCGGCTCCACACATGAAGGATGCTACCGGAGGCCTGGCATCAGCCGCCACGCCATTAGGGGTATATCACGCTTGTGTAGGAAACAACTTTCTACCGAGCAGATTCCACCTAGGTCACCCTCCTCACCCCAAAATCTCAACAGATGTGGAGTCTGGCCCTCTGCCTGGCCAGGACACGGGCAGGACCATACGAGAAAGTGTTGCACCTGGGCACGAGCTGGGTATTTGTCTCTCTTCTAACCCCTTTTTCCAGGCAGGACGTCCTCCTGGTTGTGGTCCCCAGCAGCAAGGGCTGTCCCCAGTGCAGGCTGCCGCTGGTGCAGAGCTGCTCAAGCAGAGAGGGGCAGGATGCTGAGAACCTCCTTGCCTGGACAAAGGCTCAAGGGAGGCTGATGTACGGCAGCAGTGGAGTCCAGAGGGACTACAAACTGGACTGGCCTGCCGGGTGGAAAGGTCTGCTGGGAGGTGGCCTTGGTTCATCACCCAGCAGTGAATCTGGAGAGGAGACAGAGTATGTCCTTCCTCTGCACCAGCCAAGCAGGCTTCTTTCTGGCCAGCACACTTAGAAGAAGTCTAGAAGTCCCCAGCCTAGAAGAAGTCCCCAGCCTGTTTCTTTGAATTCCTTTAGTCTGACGTCAAAATTCAGAAGTGTAAAAATAATTCAGGTATTTGTATACACACACACACATATACACAGAGCTGTATACACACGCACAGATACATACATACACACAGAGCTGTATACACACACACAGACACACACACACAGACACACACACACACACACACACCTGGGCATTTTGCAGGTCCTTACAGCAACCCCGGTAGACGGAGGAGCTGGACAACCAGTCTGCCCCTCAGAGACACGTGCCTGGCCCCAGTGCTGTTAGACCCTGTCCATGCCGTGGTGCCCGGGAGCATTAGAAGTCTGCTGCAATCTCCCCGCGGTCATTCATTTCGATGTTGGTGTAATTTGGGGGATGTCTGAAAAGCAACAGCCAAAAAACAACGCAAGGTGAGTCTCTTTTGCACAAGGCAGCTAATCTGCATCTCATCTTTGCGCTTAAAATGAAGTGGCTGGATGACCAGCCTTCAGCAGGCACAGAGTTTACTGAGGTCTCTGTTAATGTTTTGGGGAAAAACAGGAGCAGAACACCTGCCATCACCTGGCACATGTACATCAACTTCAAACCACCTTGGTTTCTGAAAGAGATTCCTAAACCTTACTTACAATTTATTTTTTTAATAATTCCTTTAAAACAGAACATACAGAGTTTTCTGTTCCTCGAATGTATTTTAAGAACTTTCCTTATTTCTAACACGCGCACACAAGCCCTCTATCCAGTGATGAAAGAAGATCAGTAAAAATTCATGGAAATAAATCCCCGGGGCTGGTTAAATAACCCATCCACTCTAACATTTATTCCAGACAAACGTACAGCCTGAGCGTTAAGCTGCTGTTTGCCTGCTGACACCATTAGGGAACGCCAAGTCATTACTTAAAGTGGTGTCATGTTATAATGTGGAAGCTGTTTCCCATCAAGGTAATCCTAAACTGTCCGTTGCTTCCACCCTGCTCTACGGAAGAGCTCTTCCCCGCGGCCAAAGCATCATCTCACTGCCCCTTGCGTGCCACGAGCCTTCAGCCCTCTGCTCTCCCACCACAGCACGTTGTAAGATCGGTGGCTTTTACACTGTGCCCTCTGACATGCCTAGCATTATCCATGGTTTTATTGGTGGTTATCTGAACCTGCTGCAGAACCTGGGGTCTGCCACATCAAAAGCAAAGGGGCTTTGCTGCAAAAATGAGGAGCAACTTATTGGAGTGTTTGGATGCAGCATCGGAATGTAGGCGTTCACCCGAGTGAAGGAGCAGGTCCCTGCGCAGCGATTAGAGAGGAAGCACTGGGGAAAGAGAGGGTGAGAGATGCAAGGCAGATGGGAAGGTGGCTTCTCACCTTTTGATGAAATAAAATGCCAGGCTGACCAACAAGAACATGAGCAGGAGAGATCCCACGACAAACAAGGCGATTTCCCAGCCCTGGAAGGAAGCTGAGGGTGCAAAGGGAGAGATGGATCATTGTAGCCATGACCTTTCCCAGCACAGGCTGCCACCAGGAGGTCACAGAATCAGAGAGTCACAGAATGGGTTGGGTTGGGTTGGAAAAGACCTTTAAAGATCATTTAGTCCACCACCCCGCCATGGGCAGGCACATCTTTCACCAGATCAGGTTGCACAAAGCCCCATCCAACCTGACCTTGAACACTTCCAGTGATGAGGCACCCACAACTTCCCTGGGCAACAACCGACTGGGCAGTCACAGCCTCCTGATCTGGAGCACCACTCTTCCACCCCCCTGGCTGCATCCCCCACAGCGTGCCGACTCTGGCTGGCTCCAGCCTAGCTACCAGCTGCTGGTGCGAGCAATTGGCCTTCTGGGCTGTATGTCCAACAGCTCCGTAAGTAATGGGCTCCCCAGTGAAGCTCAGAGAAGATTTAGACACCCAAACTTCCAGTGGTATTGGCGTGATAGGGCTGACTACCCCATCACGCTGGAGGAACTGACCATCGTTACCTCTCTCGTAATGACCCACCAATTTCTAGAAGGCAGCTGTGTTTGGGAAGCATCATCAGAGGTCCCTGGTGGCTTGCCCTGCATTGCCCCTCTCACGTGGAGACATGGCTTGACCCTGGTGCCGGCCCCGCTCGCTGTGCTGGAAGCAGATCACTGTGCTTAGCTTCACCTCCTACTCACCACCGCTGTGCGACACAGACAGTGTATTTTTGGGGGCGACACACTCGGGACTGGTTTTCAGCACTCTCCCGTCCACGGAGAAGGGATGGGGGCTGGCCATGAAGCCCTGGTGCCAGGTCTTGATGGACTGCTGCTGCTCTGGCTGCCGAGCCCACACCTGGCCCCAGACCTTCACCAGGGAGCCCACGCAGGTCAGGTTCAGCTCTGTGGAGAAACAACAGCATGTCTTGGGTGGTCAGAAACCCTCCGGCTGTTCAGGAACACATTGCTCCCATGAATTCATGCCCTGCTCCAGGAATACCCTCCTGCTCCCATGCTTCACCCCACCGCTCCGAAATCACCCTGCCATGCTGTATTGCAGGTAACGAGCACACGCTCAACCTTTCTTTCGGTGACAGAAGGGACTTGGAGTTGTCCACCCAACCCAGCAGAATACTTTGTTCTACGTGCCATAACTTCACAATCTCTACCCACTGGTGAGAGTTGTCTGAAATTGTTCAAAGGGTCAGAAAGGTTTTTGGGCAATGGAGGCAAAGCATAGCTGTGGAGCCTTCATTTCCTTACAAAATAAGCCAAAAAACGGGAAATAATTCTTCCCATCCCTCAAAAACTGTAGGTCCCTAAGACTTCCAAGTACTTAAGACTTATCAGAGTTGAGAACCAGAGTCCTCTAGAGTGCAAATAGCTTTTTGCTTTGTGGGTTTAGTATATTCAGTGTGTCTGCCAGACATCTCAAGGCATCATCAGGGACTCCCATTCCTCACGGTCCCTCTAGCTTGCCCTTCCTCCGGTGAGCAGCCCGTATCAGGCTCTCTCCTGCTCTCCTCACTGAAATCCCTCGTACCCGCCACTGCTCCTCCAGGTCCCCTCACTCAAGTGCAAGTCTGCAAGTTTGTCTTGAGAAGGGACCATCCTGATGACAAGCAGCTGTGGATGGGTGAGGGAGGAGGACACTGTGAACCAGGCAAGCGGAGCGGGTCACCAACCTTGCAGGTAGAGTTCAGAGACTCCGCAGGAGCACTTCTCCTCTAGGGAGCTCACCAAGACCTTTCCCAAGCTCTCCAGCATCCTCCTGTGGTGCAGGGTCCACATGGAACAGTCTAGAGGAAAAGAAGACGTAGTTTTCTGAGTGCAGCTCGGGGCTGTTAATAAGCCCCCAGCTGTGTGCCCCTTCCAAAACACTTGGCTTCATGCCTGAGCTCAGGAGCAAAGCTCCTCCACGCTCTGCGAGATCCCATCCTCCTCTGTCCCCCTCCTGCAGGGTGAGTCTTCACTTCTGGCCTTCTACCACCACATATGCCAGCTTCACTCCTTCACCAGCCTCCCAGGGGAGTAGGGAAGTGGCATGCCCCACGTGTCCCACCACACAGGTCAGTACAGAGTGGTCGGTGGTACTGGGAGAGAAAGAAGAGGTCCACTGCCTGCCCCTCTCAGGAGGCTGGAGGAGGAAGAACAACCTCCATTTCACTTTACCCAGATCTTGACTGCCACAAGCTGATCCTTCCATGGCCTTTGCAGGAGCTGGAGACCCCACTGTGCTTTTGGTTGCTGGCTCTGGAGTCAGGATTGAGCCACACCGCTTTGTTCCCGTGGATGGGCTGAGACAGGAGGGTTTGCTGGCGGTGTCCCTGACCATGCCCCTGCCACCATGAGAGATCTGGGGGGTGGGGGGTTCCTGCCATTGCTGCAAATCTAACACTGCAGAAAGGAATCCCAAGAGCAAGGCTCAGCCCTGCCTGAGCAGAGACGTCTCAAATCAAATATGTGGCCACCTTCATACAAGCAGACGCTGAAGCTGTGAGAGAGGCTGCCCTAGTGGGATGGCGCCATCACATCAACACATGGGTGTCTGCATCAGCTCTCCCCCAGCACTTCCCCTTTCACGACTGGGAGGCAGCAGGGTCCCCGCCAGCATCCCACTCCCATGCCATGGGGTCAGCCTCCCGTCCCCCCCAACCCAGCCCTCCCACCCCGCACCACTGGGGGCACCCGTCTCCACTCACTGGGTGTCAGAAGGCAGAGGTGGAGATCCACCGCGAAGGTGTCCTGGGGACAGCTGTTCTGCAGACCAGGGGTAGGGTCCGAGATGGCAAACTGCAGCTCTGCACTGGCATTGCCACAGGTGCAACGGCTCAGGGACACGGGCCTGTCCCCAGAAGAGGAGTCAGAGCTCACCAACACATCACACACATTTCTTCCCACCTCCAACCACAAACCCCTCCCGGGTCCCAGTTCCTCGTGCTGTTGGGGATGATGGAGAGTTTGCTGGAGCTGGAGCTGAAATCAACTCACAGAGCCATCACAGAGATGGGTTCAGCCAACCCCACCAGTTGGAGAAGACCTGGGCTTGGACAGAGCAAACCTGTTGGATCTGACTGGCTTCTGTAAGGAGCAAGATTGCTGCCTTGTTACAGCCAGCCTCCCAAAATTAAGAGTTTGTCCTCCAGGATAAGGAGTATTCCAAGCTACACAATATCTGCCCCTGCATTTCTCTAGCCTATTGCTTCCCTCCCCACACCAGGGCTTAGAAACTTGGTCACGGTGTGAGGAACCAGCTTTTCTAGACACGTTCGTTCAGAGCTGGACTGACAGGGTCAGCCCATGTAAGCTCTCCCACCAAACCTCTGCCCCGACCTTGTGAATAACCACCCCGCCGAGGTTTCAGCACAGTGTTTCAGCCAGACAGAAGCTGGAGATCTGTTTCCTGGGAAAACCACGCACGTGGGGCTGCACTCCGTGCACGCGCACTTGTAGGGGAGGCTACGAATGCAGAACCTCCTGTGACACCAAATGGGACAGGGGAGCAGAGGACTTGCGGAGGATGGATTTAATTAACAATGGGGATCTGGTGGACAGGAGGAACTCTGACAGTATTCCCACCACGAGAAAGGCTCAGCCCTATTTTTATTGAGTCCACCTAGGAGCAAAAGGGATGTCAGGTTTTGTTTGGTTCTGCTGCTCACAGGGCTATTCTTTTTTGTTTGGTTTGTTGTTTGGTGTTTTGGTTTTTTTTGTTTTTTTTTTTTTTTTTAAAGAAAAAGTTTGGCAAAGAAGCATGTGCAGCTGCTATCTGTAAAGGCTGCATTCCTTCATGTGACACCATACTCATCCCTCGGGGGAAGCAAGTTAAGCGAGCAGTGGAGGAACAAAGTTCAATTCCCTACGCCAAGGGTGGGGAAATGTTTTCCACTGCAATGTGCTACCCACCTCCCTGTTTGTCACCACAGCACCGGTGAACACGTTCAGCCATACAGGACACAGGACAAGGCAACAAGCTCAGTGGCACGCCAGCCGGAGGCCCTGGGTGCAGGGAACCCAAAGGCATTTTCCCAGAGAAGCAACCTCACCTGTCATACTTGCAGGGCACAGCATAAGATGGTCCGAGGAAGTCCAAGTGTCCTCCAGCTGTGTTGGGCTCACATGTGTAAACTACGGCATCCACCAAGTTCTCTAATGTTGCCTTTGTGCCACCAGGAATCAGGCTGGTGCTGTACACAGCAATAGCGCTGGAGCCTTCGCTAGCAGCAGAGGTGTCCTTGAAAGTCAGGTTTGTCCCATCTGGAAAGGCCAGGGGAATAAGTAGGGTGAACATCTAGATAGTGTTAGGCTGAGCCTTGAGCCTGAGAGGACAAGCTGGTAACAAGGAGAACTCCAAGAACAGAAAGCGAAGACAAAATAATGGTGGTGACTGAGGCCAAATAAAGCTGTAAAGAAGCAACTGCTCGCTGTGGACACAGGTTTCCAAACAGATCAAGGTTCCTCTGAGATGCAGAGTCCTCTTCACGCAGCTGAGCCAGAATTTAAGGTGAACAAAAACCAAATCAAGACAAACAAATGTGCTGAGGAAACACCACCTCAGGACCAGGAGGAGGCAGCAGCACTGCAGGGCTCAGTGAGCATCAGTGAACATGGCATCAGTGAACAACCCGACGGTCCTGGTGGACCCTGCTTCTCCTGAAAGCCCCCTTGTCCTGGTACTGGCAGGCAGAGCCTTCAGTGCTCCCGGTCCTTCTTCCCTGCACGGGGCATGGAGGAGGATTAAGCACGTTCTCTGCTGAAGTGTTGATGGAAGAGCCCAGGCAGAACAAAGAGAGAAAAAACAGGAATAAAGGACAGGAAAGACAAGGAAGAGTTGTTCCCCACGCCATGCACCCTCCTCCATCCCTTGCCTCAAAGCTGCTCAACCACCTGCCCATTTGTTTGAAGACAGACCACATGCCAGGTCCGTGCCATCAGCCTCACCATGCCCATGCCCTCCGTCCAGTGCAAACACGAACAGCCCCGTGGCTCCGATGGTGCCCCTCAGTGGGACACTGGCATGCGCCTTGCCATCCTTCCCCGAGAAGAAGACCAGGCTGAGCCCTTCCAGGCTGGTGCCAGGCTTCCCTTCCAGCTCAACGAAGCGGCAGGGGGTAGTGCTGCCAGCCAGGCACAGCTCGCTGATGTGGATGGCAGGAGGGACCAGTGCTGAGGAGCTGCTGCAGAAGTTCTCTCCCAGCGGTGTCACCGTGGTCACCTGCAGAGAGATACAAAAGCCACTGCCACTACTGCTGCTCCCATTTCTTCAGGTGGAGTGATGGCTGCTCACGGTGTTACCTCTTGTTCGTGCCTCCCACAGCTACCTGGTGAGGCCTGAAGAGGTTGTGGTGGTTCTGCCTCACACCAGCTGCTCTCACTCCCACCATCTGTTCAAGGGTTGTCCTGACTGCAGGGTCCCATCACCATGCATTCCAATCACTGCCTTTGCGCCCACCCTCAGGACTAGGAACAATTCTCTTCCCCTGCTGTTGGGAGTATTTCTACACTTGTGTCTCCAGTCCATGGAATCACTTCCTTGTGGTCCTCTCCCACTGCAAACCTCCCTTCAAACGTGACTACTCAGCATTTCCCTTCTGACAGCAGATCTCTTCTGTTCCTAGAGCGGTTTTATTGTCCCAGTTTTGGACCTAAGCACACCTTTGTGCTGGCCCAATCCCATCAGTGGAGCAGCAAAGCCCGCCCTTACCCAGCTTTGTGCAGGACAGGCATATATACTCTGTCATGTTCCTTCAGGGGCACTACATGAAACCAGACATTTTGAAATAAAAAGGAACAGTTCAGATGAATTAACACAAATCAGTGACACCAGTGGTTGAGGCATGTCCTTCACACGTTTGTCCTGCAGGAAGCTGGGTCCCAGGGATGTGATGTGCTATACCACACATCCCGAAGGTGGGACCAAACAAGCAGAGGTGAAGAGGTGCCTCCACATCTGGTTTAAGGTAACCTGAGAGTCCAGGATGCTGCCCAAAAGCAGCTGGGATTGGTGGCATGTAAGCTGTCTTCAGAGATCTCCTGGTTCTGAGCCATGCTGCACAGGGCAGGGAGCTGTTACCTGGCCAACAAGAGGCAGGTGAAGGGGACAGAGAGGTGAGGGCTGGTGAGAGCATCAGCAGATGGCAGGAGGTAGATGTGGCTTGCCAGAATTCCCTGCTCTCCCAAATAAAGGACATACTGAAACACGACGACTGCCCTGCTAGTGACTATGGATGGAGAACGGACATCTGCCATAAACCTACCTGGAAGCTGCTCTGGAGTTTTGTGCTCAGGCTGTGACAGCGGCTCAGAGACTCATCCTCCGTGCTGTGAGAATCGTTTTCGTACAGGATGCTCTGCCCTGGTACCAGCACTTTGACCAGCTGGTCTGCCTTCTCCGACATTCGGGACGTGTACACCACAGCGTCCACCAGCCCCTCTGCAGTCACGGCCATGTTCATCGCGTAGAGGGTGGTGTTGCTGTAGTAGAGAGCCACAGCGTCCGCCCCATTCTGGATGGTGTTAGGGGGCAGCGTGATCATGGGTGCTGGGTGCATGGCGCCACTCCCCACCAAGAAGTAACCCAGCTCATCTGTGTGGTGTCCAGACAGGTCCAACACCCGGTAGGCCCGGTTATTTTTACCGTTGTAGAGAACCAACCAGTATCCCCGGAGGTCGAAGCGTGTCTGTCCAGTGTAGAAGAGTTCAATGTACTCTGCATCCTCTCCTCCCCCTGGGTTGTCTGGGTTCACCTCGTTGATGAGTAGCTTGACCACTTGTGCAGAAGGCTCTCGAGTCCCTTCTGGTATCTCTGATGGGACACCTTGGAAAGCAAAAATGTCATGAATATGGGCCTAAGCACAGAGCCCCAGAAAAACAACACAGTGTTGCACACTATTTTGCTGATGTGAGACCAAATTCAGCAGAGGACTGAGGAAGCTGGCTCAGATTTTTATAATCTGTGTGCTCCATACTCCTTCGAAGAGCCCTGGCAACACTGGCTAATAGCAAGCGAAGAGCTTGCTGCTCTTCCAGATAATGAGCAATATGGGCTCTAGTGACTGGATGCGATGGAAATGGAGGAGATCTTTGCCAGAGTTGGGGAAATGGAGGGAGGGACATGTCCCTCCTCTAGTGGAGCTAGACCCACATCTCCACCCTCAAACGCATCATATCCCCCAACCTGCAAGAATGATGACCGGTACCTGGAGGCAAGTCTGCCACATTAACATCCTTGAAGCAGGAGCTTTCTGCTGTGATGTTCCTTCTGTCAAAACTCACAAGTCTGGGCGTCTCTAGGAAGGTCTTGAAGGCTAGCAGCAGGCTGCTCAGCTGGTCCTCTGACTTAGCAGTTAGCAGAGTGGTGAACACAAGCCCCAGGTCCTGGCAGGCTGTCTTCGGCTCTGCAGAGACAAGCAGAGAACTGCATCAGGTTCCCCATGCCGCCAAAGACCCACTTTCTCCTGGAAGAGGTACAGAGCTCACCAGCTCATCTCTACCACCGCCGCCCTCCTGGTCAGACTGACTCAGGGCAGCTCATACCACCCGCACAATGCTGTGAGCTCTGCCAAGGGGCATCCTGGGACCAAGTCACACAGCACACCCGGGTACTGCGCTCATCTTTTTGAAGCCTTGTAGTCCCAACAGCAGTCAGAACGGTCTCTTCGGGCTGTGTCTAAACATAAGCTAAACACAACACCGCTGGCAATGCAGGCTGCAAAGTCTTCTTCATGTGTCTGCGTGTGCTCATCACACTCGCACACTAACCTAGTGAGGATATCAGAAAAGCAACACAGGCCAGTAAGGCCACTTGCATTTCTGCTGCAACTTGGCTTAGTTCATATGGATCATAAGGTCAGCTGGGCAACAAACTCCTAGTCGAGATGTCAACCCTGTTGCCACATCCGCTTGAGTGCAAATACTCAAGGCCAAAACAGCTGGTGGTCTGCAGATGAGCGCCGATGTGTGTTGGTGGAGCTGCAGCTGGAAGCACTCTGCAGAACACGGAAGAACAGGACCATGCACTGCCTAAAACTTGGCATCTGCGTCATCAGCACCAAGTTCAAATTCTCTGGGATCCAAGCCGGGAGGATTCAATGCAACAGGAAGGACAGGGCTGAAAATCAGAAGTGAATGGGCGTCAACGACCGGTGGTCCCTGGACTGCCCTGCTCCTGCCCAGCTCACCTTTGAAGTAGGCAGCAGAGACTCCACATCTGCAGGATCCATCGAGGCCCTGGACCAGAGTCATCAGGATCTCTTCTGACTTCAGAAGCCACTCCTGGCAATCTAGGAAAGAAAAAGCCAACTGTTACCCAGCCAGTGCAAACTCGGTCATGGGATCCAGCTCATTCTGGGATGGGTGCAGCTCCTGCTTATCCCTCAGATGGCCCAAAGAGGCTTCACTTTACACAGAGCAGTTGGGTGTGGGACTCAAGACTGGAGAACCTCAGCTTGGCATGGGTTGCCATGAAGGAAAATATTGCAGAAAATTGTCAGATGTCCTAGCTGCATTTCCCTTGGTGTTATGTTCACACACTCAAGCACAACTCCGGGTGGTCTTTCTAGAGAGCTCTGGCTTTGTGGACGTCCTCTTGTCCTTAGGAGGTCCTGCCTCCAAAATAATGCCCACCTGCTACACGAAGGCAGAAGGAGAGAGTCTGGCTGAAGCGTTTGCTGGGGCAATCATTGAACTTGCCAGGGGTGGGCCTGCTGAGGATGTAGGACAGGGAGTCCCGGGTCACCGAGCAGCAGTTGCACTGGCTCATGGACACAACTCCCAGCTGGTGCCTGCAAGAGACAGACATACAAGTGAAAGAAAATGTGACCTGCCAGACAGAGACCTGAGTGCTCTTCACCCACCAGTCGTCTGCCTGCACCAGAGGATTAAACCATGCACTTACAGACTTCTCTCTTCACAAGGTTTGGAGAGATATCCCATCCTCATCAGTACCTGCTTGTCTCAAAAAAAGCCCAAGAGCTCACTAAATCTTGAGAGAGAAGAGCATGGGCTTCATCCAACCCTTTCTCTTCTGGCACTGGCTGCTTTTTTTGACTGATCTGAAGACAGGCAAGACTGTACAGATACACTCGTACTCAGCCTGGGACCACTGGGAAGAATGGTGGCATCCAGAGAAATTGGAAAGGCAGCACCTGAGGTTGAAACACTTGAGCAAGGGCCCTCAATTCAAAGGCAAAGAGCATGATTGGGGGGTGGACTAGATGACCTTTAAAGGTTCCTTCCAACCCAAACTATTCTACAATTCTATGAGGCCCCACTGTGAGGAGCTGCACAGAGCAGAGCTGCTCAGAGCTCCTCGGGAAAGAGACCACCTCTTTACGGGACAAGTAAGGTTTTGTTTCACAAGAAAGAGGAAGATGAGCAAAGGAAGGAATGGGAATATGCTGTGAATAAGTGGTGGCCCTGTCACAGGAGTAAACTACACCTTTTCCTGATGCAGTTGACACCAATGGTAGTCTCAAATGGTCTTTTCACAGGCCCATCCAGAAAGGGTGAACGTCCTCCAGCTACAGAGCTAAGGTATTAGTATTTGGTTGACAGTTACACATGGAGGTCGTCTGGTGCTTTGCCATGAAAACCATAGACAAGAGCTTGCCCAGATCTTTTTTTGCTTATTGCCTGGTTCTACACACCCCACCCCATCTTCACGGGCATGGCACCTCGCTGCCTCTGCTCCTCCACCTGCTCCACTGTCCTTTACCCACTCTGTTGTCTTCTTTCTCCTGTCAGTAAAGCATGTCTAAAATGTGAAGGAAACAGTTCTCATGGCTCACAAAAGTCTGAGGTAACTAACATTTCCCTTAACCCACAAAAAGAAACCCAAACCCCCAAAAGAAAGGGGCTCAACCCAGAATGAACAGAAACCCCACTTCCAGTCCTTGCTCTGGATGAAGCAGGGCAGGCATTTCCTCCTGGGTTAGGTGAGCGATACTGAAGTCCCTCCCTTGCCCTCATTTTGACCTGAAATTCCTAAGAAAAACCTTTTCTTGCTGAAAGTGGTCCTGGAAAATCTATTACATTGACCATTACTCTTTTATAAATAATAAATTACAAAATAATAACCAGGTCAGAAAATTCCTCATCAAGAACTTTATTCCACAACTGTACAGCTGCACCAGGACTGCTGTGGAGAGGAGGACACCTACAAACTCAGCCCCGGTGGTGGAAAAAGGCCGGGACTCAATGCCACCATGAGGACACCCTTGACTGGAGGTAGCCCTTGTCTTTCAGTTCTGAATGGGGTTTGGGACACCAAGCAAGGGTGACTCTGGTGCCAAACTCTCCTCCCAGCCCTGCCCAGCCTCTCACCGCTTTTCCTTGTAGGCAGGTCTGCCAGGGGTCAGGGTCTCCAGCAGCTCAAGGTTTGGTTCCTCGTTGCTCGTGTACACGAAGGCATCCAACAAGCCGGTCACTGGCAGCACCATCCCCGGGACAAAGCTGCTGCTGTTGCCTCTGTAGAGGGCAATGGCATTGGGGCCACCTCTGAGGACAGGACGGGTGGTGTTCTCTGGGAACGGCAGATCCACTGCACACCAGGCAAGGAAAGGATCAACAGTGGCACATAAGCAACACAGGAGTGATACCCACTATGTGGGAAACCAGCATCTCTTTGGTCCTGGAGAGCAGGACAAAGGAACTCAGAAAGTGGCTGAGGTTGTCTGGTTATTGCAAATTTGGCATCCGCTGCCCCGTCTTTCTGCTCACTGACATTTCTCATGTTTGTTCAGCCTGAATTTCCCCATTCATGGCCAGAGCCACAGCGTGGAGGAGGCTGGAGGGGGAAATCTGAGCAGTGTTTGCCCCGCTATTTTGGTTCTGTGAACAGAGAAGCTGATTTATGCGTAAACAGGGGAACTGGAAAGCAAGTGCTCATGTGACTTTGTCTACAGTAAAGTCAATTTTGAATTCTAAAAGAGATCTTCAAAATCCACTAACCATTCAGGCAGCAGTTGCTTTAATAATAAACAAAAATATTTTAGAATTTACATTTTATTCTAGCAGTCCATGGTTTTTACAAACACAACCACTCTACACATACACTCACACATATTCAGCACACAGAATTAAGGTTGAGGTTTGGTGGAGCTTTCCAATTTCATGAACTTCCCAATTTTCTTCCTCGTATTTACGGTTCCCTTCACAAGCTATTTCCCCAGCACCCAGTAGGAACTTCTGAGGCTATTAAAAAGCAGCAGACTGCCGATATTTCAACAGTTCTCCCTGTGTAAAGAGCTCCAGGGAACAAATATTAAAGGAGGAACTACATGAGACGCAGAGCAGCAAGAAGTGGTTACTCCTTGAGAAGTGCCACCAGGGCACCTGCATTCTAAGGGGCAGTCCTGTGCCTTACCCCTGACGCACCCCTGCCCAGGGGACTGCTTTTCCCCTGCCTGACTAATCTGGTGGCCTTCTACAATGGAGCAACTGCGCTGGAAGATAAGGGAAGAGGAACTGCTGTCATCTATCTTGAGTTCTGCAAGGCCTTTGACATTGCTGCACACAACATCCTTGCCTCTAAATTGAAGAGATACAGGTTTGATGGATGGACTATTCAATGAATAAGGAATTGGGTGGATGGCCGCATCCAAAGAGTTGCAGTCAACAGATCTATGCCCAAATGGAGATCAGTAACAAGAGGTGTCCCTCAGGGGTCCATATGGTTCAATATCTTCATTAACGACATAGGACAGTGGGATTGAGTTCACCCCAGCCAGTTTGCACATGACACCAAGCTGAGTGGTGCAGTTGATACACTTAAGGGACAGGATGCCATCCGGAGGCACTTTGACAGGCTGGAGGAGTGGGCCCATGTGAACCTCATGAAGTTTAACAAGGCCAAGTGTGAGGTTCTGCACATGGGCCAGGGCAATCACCAGTATCAGTACAGACTGGGAGATGAACGGATTGAGAGCAGCCCTGCAGAGAAGGACTTGGGGGTACTGGTGGATGAAAAACTGGACATGAGCCATCAGCGTGCATCCGCAGCCCAGAAAGCCAAAAGCAGCGTGGCCAGCAGGGTGAGGGAGGTAATTCTCCTCCTCCGCTCTGCTCTTGTGAGACCTCACCTGGAGTACTGCATCCAGCTCTGGGGGTCCCAGCACAAGAAAGACATGTACCTGTTAGAGCAGGTCTATAGGAGGGGCCACGAAAATGATCCAAGGGCTGGAAGAACCTCTCCCATGAAGAAAGGCTAAGAGAGTTGGGGTTGTTCAGCCTGGGTAAGAGAAGACTCCAGGGAGACCTTACTGTGGTCTTTCAATACTTAAAGGGTGTTTATAAGAAGGATGGAGAGAGTCTTCTTACCAGGGCCTGTACTGGTAGGACAAGGGCTAATGTTTTTCAACTGTCAGAGGGTAGATCCAGATTAGAAGAATAAGGAAGAAAAGTTTTATAATGAGGGTAGTGAGATGCTGGTCCAGGTTGCCCATAAAAGTGGTGGATGCCTCATCCCTGGAAGTGTTCAAGGCCAGGTTAGATGGGGTTTTGAGCAACCGGGTCTAGAGAAAGATGTCCCCGCTCACGGCAGGTGGGGTGGAACTAGATGATCTTTAAAGAACCCAAACCATCCTATGACTCATTTGAAAGTTTTCACACTGGCATCTGTCAAGGGAGGACTTTTGCTCCAGTGCTCTCACAGCTTTAAGTTCTCTGCAGTGAAAGGCAGACAAGCCTTACAAAGGCAGGACTAACAGCCAGGGCCATTTTAAGAGCTCCTGTCCCAAATTTGAAGTGGTCAAGTTAAATCAAGTGGTCAACTTCTCATAGAGTGCTCAGCATAGAGTCACTCTGAAAGTATCCTTTTAGGATGATTAAAATGTAATCACACAGTGTCATTGGGTGGTTTTGAGGCAAAACCTTCCACAAAAACGTGTGTGCATTATGCTTGAGACATCTTGACAAAGCCTCATTGGAAAAAAATGCCAAAGCATATCTCCAGCCACCTTCTTGACTTGAGTGAGCCTTGAGGAACAGTTAAAAATAATCCTTAAAAATTTCCTGCTTAGTCTGCAAACTGGTTGTGCTTTGCCATCGCTTTCTTTGAAGCCTCTTAAGCTTACTGACTGCTAACAGCCCCAGCCCATCCAGAGGAAAGAGCAGAGCACCTTTCCTGGTGAGAAAAGCAGAGCTCAAGTGGACAATCAGCTGTTCGACTCGGGGTGAGAGAGTATTCGGAGCAGTCGGGTTTGTAAAAAGGAGCTCAACTGCTTTAAAAAAAAAAAAAAAGAGGTTTTAGTTGCAAAAGTATTTTAATTTTTATGGGAACCAGCTTTGTAAGGGATGAATATACTCCCTGACTCAAATCACGAGTCAGTGAATTACACAAGACATCTGCAGAGTCATTGTCTCCAGCTGCCAAAACCTTCTTTTGAGGTATCCAAAATAACAAGATATTTCTTCCTCCTCCGGTGGCCTGGAAGAAATTTTGACTGTTGGGAGGAAGTTTAGGTCGCAGCTTCACACAGCCGATACACTGTGAGGTACACCTGCAGATGGCGGAATGGAAGAAAAGCCCTTGTGCTTTTTCGAGAAGAGAGTATGTATCTGCTGTGACTGACCACCGAGTTACGCAGAGAGAAGGGGGACACTTCAAGGAGACCTGGCGCAGTCAGGGTCCCACGGCAGGCTGGCCAAGGGGTTGGGAGCAGAACCGCGTCCTCCTAGGCAGCAAAGGCACACATGGGCTTCTGACCTCCACGAGGTCCTCCACCTGGAGCTCTGCAGGTCTACCACTGCTGTGAGACATACGGCCTCCACTTGTTTGTCCTGAACCCACCTCCTTCTACCTTCTTTTGATGCCCTTTAGTTCTCGTACCAGTGGAATGAGTAAGCAAGCGATCCCTGTCCACTTTCTTCAGGCTACTCACATTTCTGAAACCTCTGTCAGGGCGCTCCTCAGCTCTCCCTTTTCTAGGCCTACTTAGTTCTTTCTTCTGTGGAAGCATTTCCAGAGCACTATCCATCCTAGCTGACCCACACCAGGCACAATTAAAGACACAAACAAACCATGAATTTATACAGTGGCCTAAAAGATGCCCTCCATTCTTTCCTCTTCTCCTAATAATTTCTAATATTTCGTATGTTTTATATAATTCCTTATTGGAAAAGGAATTTCGAACATTCTATTTGCTTTTTTATCTGCCACTGAGTTCTGAATCACATTTTCACTGATCTCTCAGAATGCCAAACAATAAAAACCGACAGCATCCTCCAGCCCCAAACTTGGCTAATTGCTCTGCCACAACTCTGAGGCAGTCATCAGAATGCAGTCCTTACCTGCGGTTTTGCTTTGTGCGGGACCGATCAGAAGTAGCCCATCCAGTGAGGTTTTGCCATAAACATCCACGGTCAAATAAATGTCTTTGGTCCGACCATCAATCAGCACCAGGACAATGTCCCTTAGCATGGTGGAGCGGGGACCCTGAAGCTCTATGAACTCGAATTCTTCGGAAGAAGAAGCGGGAAGGACCTCACTGATCAGGACGGCAGATGCGTTCAGCTGAGAAGTCAGGATGCAGTGGTTGTCTGTGCCTGGTGTGGGCATGGCCACTTGGAAGATCCACTGAGAATCTGCCCCACGGCACCTTTCTATTGACTCATCCGTGGTCCTGAAGGTGGCGTCCTCCAGGAAAGCATCTCTGCCAGGGGTCAGTACCCTGACCAGTGTGTCTGCTCTGTCCGTCTTCTTAGTCTTATGGACCAAGGCATCTACTAGTCCAGAATTTGTGACACCCATGCCTTCCTTGTAGTTCCCTTTTCCATAGTAGAGAGCAATCGCGTCAGGGCCATTCTGGATAGTGTTCTTAGGAATAACCATAGCAGGGTTCACAGAAGAGGAGCCAACGAGAAAGAGCCCTTGGCTGTTAGTAACTTTGCCCTGGAGGTTTAAAACTTTGTAGGCTCGGTTTCCATTGCCATTGTAGAAGACCAGATAGTAGCCATCCAAGCGGGCTCTTTGACCGCTGGTGTGATAGAGCTCCACAAACTCAGAAGTGTCCTCTCCTGGGCTGTCAGCATTGACTTCGTTAATCAAGAGGGTATGCTCTGTTTTCTGGTCCCTGGGGCTTTTTATGAGATTCTGAGCAGCAGCCTTGGGAAACCAGGTGTACACAAGTACCATCAACCCAACCAGCCAAATATCTCCCATGGTGAAGGCTGGGATTTTTGTTTCGGTTCAAATCTAGAGGAGATTTGAACCTCCACAAACAGAGCACAGAAATAGCCACAAATAGAGCACAGAAGGAAGCTGCCACCACTTGGCTGTCGCAGCGCAGCAACTCAAGGCCTCCGATCTGGATGCTGACTGGCGGAGACACTGGCAGAGGCACCGGCAGAGGCAGACACACTTCTCTGGGGAGTTCTGGTTTGTAAAGCAAAGCCGCAATCTCCCAAAATTCAGACTGAGAAGGGTATGGCT
Source organism: Vanellus vanellus (assembly GCF_965231255.1). Lineage (NCBI taxonomy): Eukaryota > Metazoa > Chordata > Aves > Charadriiformes > Charadriidae > Vanellus > Vanellus vanellus. The sequence goes on from NC_138919.1 coordinate 707,575, forward strand.
TGAAGAAGAGGTTTCCCAGCTCCAGCTCCTTTAAAAGTTGGCAGCGGGGAGGGGAGAAAAGAAAAATCTCGTTAGGAAACACAGAAACACACCAGTGATATTTAACAGCCTTAAAGCCCCAAAATTTTTCCTCCCTGTGTTTCTGCAGAGGTTTATCAAGGTGCGTAACAGTGACTGCGATGGGACAAAGCCAGTTCTCAGTGTTTGAAACCCCGAGACTTGTGTGAACACTGAAAGTTTCACGGTGCCTGTGTTAATAGTTATTTCCCCGAGCCTGATTTATTCCACGGGAATTAACACAAAACAGCAATAAAGATGATAGTAACCATCTTCTCCATCAAGGTGAGTGTGGGGAAGGAGAGGACAGGTCCAGACAGGCTGGATTCTGGTCACCCACATCACAGAGCAGCTCTGCTGACCACCACACCACCCAAGCCCACTGCAGCTCCGGCAGCTGCGGAGTACGTCTGCAGAATAAGCAGTGGGGAGGAACTGACAATTTAGGACGCTTGAGACATCTCCTCACAAACAGGAGGAAACTGCAATAACTCCAGAGCATGAAGCTGACAGAGAAGCCACAAAAGTTGTGGCTGCCCCATCCCTGGAGGTGTTCAAGGCCAGGTTGGACGGGGCTTGGAGCAACCTGGGCTGGTGGGAGGTGTCCCTGCCCAGGGCAGGGGGGTGGGACTGGATGATCTTCAAGGTCCCTTCCAACCTAAACCCTTCTGTGATTCTATGAAAAGAACAGCCCCCGAGGGAGAGGTGACCCTGAGCCCCATAACACCTTCCCCTTTTGCTGTGCCTGGCAGCCCTTTAAGCTCGCTTGCTCTCAGGCTGCAGGAGATGGAGACGCACACACACATCTCACGCCTCCACCCCACAGGACCAGCCCCGGCGCTGCTCCCTCTTCTTGTTGGATGGTCACCATCAAAATGTTCTCTGCTCCCTTTCAGGCACAGTTCACCCCCAAAATCGCTATCAACATCCCCCCTCTGGCAAACCCTTGCTCCTGCCCAAGCCTTCCAAGAAAAAGAAGCTGTCCCAGCTTCTCCTGCCCAAACCCATCCCCACAGGTGCCCTATTCCCACGGTCTCTCCCCACTGCAGTTAAATGCAGGAGGAAGGACGTGGGAGCTCCTGCCCAGGGGCGTGCGCAGGACAGGAGGGAACTCATCAGAAATGGGAGAAAAAAGCAGGAAAAAAATAACAACCCACCCCACACCCCTTCCCAAAGCTGGACAGACCGGCAGGGCAGGAGCGGGGCGGGATCCCCCGGCGCGGCGGGGACCGAGCGGCGACCCCCGGCAGCCCCCTGCCCCCGCTGCGAGGGGAGGAGGGACGGGGACGGGGACAAGCCTCCGTCCCGCCCGGGGAGGCGGCCCGGCTGCCGGCGGGGCCCCGCGGAGCGGCCGAAACGGGGCTCCGGGGCTCAGCCCGGGCCGCCGGGAGCCCGCTCTGCCCGACACCGCCCGCCGCGCATCCCCCCGCGCATCCCCCGCGCATCCCCCCGCGCCAGGCCGAGCGGTCCCCGGGCGGAGCGCAGAGAGAGGAGCCGCTCCGGGGGGGGGGCGTTCGCTCGGCCCCGCCGCCCCACGCACTCACCGCCGCTCGCTGCCACGGACGCGCCGCCCGCCGGGGCCGCACCGGGGAGGGGGGGCGGAGCGGGGCGGGGAGGGGAGGGGAGGGGAGAGGAGGGGGAGAAGGGAGAGCCATTCACGAGGTACAATCCCCAAAATAAGTTCATTCGTCTCCGTGTCCCAGAAGATCCTTCTCTGGCTCTTCCCAGCTCTTCTCCAGGATGGGGTGTGTGGATGGATGGATGGATGGATGGATGGATGGATGGATGGATGGAGTACTGTGTTCAGTTTTGGGCCCCTCACTACAAGAAGGACATTGAGGTGTTGGACCGTGTCCAGAGATGGGCAACGAAGCTGGTGAGGGGTCTGGAGGACAAACCTTATGAGGAATGACTGAGGGAACTGGGGTTGTTCAGCCTGGAGAAGAGCAGGCTGAGGGAAGACCTTATCACCCTCTACAAGTACCTGAAAGGAGGTTGTAGAGAGGCGGGGGCTGACCTGTTCTCGCTGGTGACAAGTGATAGGACCAGAGGAAATGGGTTGAAGTTATGCCAGGGGAGATTTAGATTGGATATTCGGAAACATTTTTTCACTGAAAGAGTTATTAAACATTGGAATAGGCTGCCCAGGAAGGGGGTGGATTTGCCATCCTTGGAGGTGTTTAAAAAAAGGGTAGACGTGGTACTTGGGGACATGGTTTAGAAGTGGTTTTGTCGGTTTAGGTTAGTTAATGGTTGGACTTGATGATCTTAAAGGTCCCTTCCAACCTCAGCAATCCTATGATTCTATGATTCTATGTGTGCATGGATGGAAGTGTGGATGGATGGATGGATGGATGGATGGATGGATGGATGGACGGACAGACGGATGTGTGGTTGGCTGGCTGGCTGGATAGATGATGGATGTTTACAGGTTGTGTATCCATCTTCCCACCCCCCCCGAACTCCCCAGTCAGGACTAGCAGCACAGCTGTGCTGGAGGACATAGTTTCTCTCCTTCCACCAGCCTCAGCAGCTGGACCAGGAGCTGGAGGTCTGCGTGGTGGTGGCGGGGGCCTGTGTCCAGCCTGCCCCAGTGGCAGCAGCAGGGCTTTCCTGTGGGACTGGTTCCTGCAGCCTCCACAAGTCCCTGTGCTGCCTTTCTGCTGTGCAGGATCCAACGCCCAGCCTGTCCGGATGCAGAGGGAAGAGCAAATACTGCTGTGCATCTCCCGGCATGCCTGGCCGGGGGGGCTTTAACCCCTCCCATCAAGTTGCACTGGGACCTTGCTCCCTGGGTGACGGGGAGGAGGCAGGCCTGGCCTTCCTCCTCCTCCCCATCAGCTCTTGGGTCCTACTTCCCAGACCTGCTCACTCCCAGTCCCCCTTCCCTGGATCATCCCGTGGTGAGACACGGGTGGTTACTGCCCTGGTCCACCAGACACGGGGATGTAGTGGGAGGAGGAGGTCCCGGAGATCCCACTCTGGGCTGGACATGGTGACAAACACCCATTTGGCAAAGCAGCTGCTCCCACAGCTGGGCCAGATGTGGGCTCCTGCTTGTGACTCAGCACTCCGGCGTCTTCCTCTCTCTTGTAATAGGAAACCAGTGCTTCAGAGCGAGGGGGGAGCTCTGCCAGAGGGGCCACATTTGCCTCAGGTCTTCATGGGATCCGCAGTTATTCCGGGAGGAGAGGCTGCGCAGCGAAGGGCAGGATATATCCCTCAAGTGCTCCTTGGGGTGTAAAACAGTGCAAGGGCATCTGCAGCCCAGGGAGGGGGGGCCTCGGCAGTGTGAGTTTTCCCACAGCGTCCGTCTGACAGTGTGTGTGTCCCGTGTCCCCAAAGCAGCGCCGGGGCAGTTCCCACCCAGGACTTGAGTGAAACGAACTCCCCTGAGCACGCAGAGCTGATTGCTGCACCTGGGCACTCTGCGGTGGCTCCACGGCTGGGTATTAAAGCCAATAATATTCCTCCCGACAGGGTTTATTCAGTTTAACTATCACATTGTATTTATGCAATCATAAGGCTCTGGAATTACAAAGGGCGTTGGAGAGCTGTTGGGGAGAGGAAACACCCTAACCCAGAAGGGCTCTGACTCATCCCTTACCAGGATCTCCGTGGCGCAATCAGGCGGGTCACAGCCCCGCTGTGGTCCCCGCACCCTCCCGTCTCCGCTGCGTGCTCAGCCCTGGGGTCCCTTCGCCCACCGCTGCTCCGTACTGCCCGGCTCCCTTCCTCCTGGTGGGGAGCACAGCCCGGACCCCCAGAAAGCTCCATCCTCCCGTCCATGCCTTCTCCAGCCGCACAGTCGCCCGCCAGCCTGCGGGGAGGCAGAGTGAGGCGGGATTTGGGGACGGAAGACTGAATGTCCTGCCACAAGATGAAGGGAGCCTCCATGGAGTTGCTGCCACGAGGAGCTGCCGCCCATGCAACGAGCAGGGACCGGTGGGGGACAACCTGGCCCCCAGACGGGAGAAGTCTGGAGAAGACCTGGGGACATTCCTCCTGCTCACGTCCCGTTCGTGGCCACCGTGCTGAGGCACATGGCTGATGCCTGAATTCCCTTTGTGCCCAGTCTGCCCAGGAGGTGGGTCTGCAGCACTGGGCCACTCTGGGCCATGGCACCGGGAGGAAAGCCGCAGCTCTTACTGCTTTTGGGCAGGTTTGTGTCTGCTGGTGGGGTGGGCTGGGCACTGCCACATCTATGGTCACCAACCTACAGTGAACATGGCACGACGTGGCTTTGCTGAGGCCGAACTCAGCAGGACAAGTGCGTGCAGCCCCACAAAAGCTTTAACCACTTCATTAGGAAAACATAACTTTGCTATCAGAATGTATTTCCTATCTATATTCTGAATAAGCTCGGCTGGTTGGGCCGGAAAAACCTGGAAGGCTCAGACGCTGTATGAGGACACGTTTTTCTTGTGTCAAAAATACCCCCTCAGCAGCGGAAGCCGCTTTGTTCAGGTGCTGGAGCGTGGCCAGCCCCTGCCTGGGTAGACGGGTCTCACTGTGGGGTGGGACTTGCAGCCAGCAGAGCAAGTTGGAGACGGCTGATCCTGAGTACATGGGGGATGAGTGGGAGCCTCCAGTGGTGCCTCTGAGGCTGAGGGACACTGGTGGGACCCATGTGGGACCAGCCAGGGCAGAACTGGTGCCAGCCATCTCCAGCAAAGCCCCTGGGGGTATTTGGCCAAGTTCATGCCCAGCATGGTGCACCATGGCGCTCCACCACTCCCACCCCATGGCCGGACTGGGCACTGTGGGGCGCACACCACTGGGCTGGGGGGACGGCAGGGTTGTGGTCAGACCCAGGATGGTGGCTGCAGTGACAGCAACCACCGTGAGCCCGCACGGGGTGGGTGCCCAGTGGCGGGTGCTCACCACTGCACTGCAGCGCCGAGGGGTGCAGAGGACTCCCCGTGGCCATGGGCACCTCATCTGGGTGGTCACTTGTGGCCACCCCATCCAGCTGGTCAGTCGTGGCCGTGGGTGCCTTGTCCTGCTGGTCGGGTGGCCATGGCCGAGCTGACACTGGGCACGTGGAGGAGGGAGAGGGCGCAGGGAGGCGAAGAGATGTGCAATGAGGCTCTGCTCGCTGACTAACGCAGGCATGGAGAGCTCAGTGTTTATTGGTGTCGCTCCAAATGGTTTGTACAAGGAACAAGCTGACTCTGCCGCACAGGCAGACGCACGCACCCCTCGTCGTAGGCTGCCCCGGCACCTCTCCCAGCGTCCCCGGGAGAGGTGCCGGGGCTGTACCAAACCCCTCGGCCAATGCCGCTGTGCTGCCCGCCAGGCTCTGCCCCAGCCAGCACCCGCAGCGCCCACCAGCACGAGTCCACGCAGGCACCCGCATCCCTCGGCAGTGCGGGCAAAGGACCCGCCACGGTCCAAGCCTGCATGGGAAGCAACACTCCCCAAACATCTGCTCTGCTGTCACGACAGAGATGTCTCTGAACTCCCACCTTGCAGTTAACAGGACCTTTCCGTTTTTATTGCTACTCTACATTGCAGTGATACCTCTCAATTAGCGAGCGCTGCCTCTAAGGCTGCTGCTGCAAAGCAAGTCTAACAGGCGCTGCCCTCCCGAACCCGGAGACCTCCTCACTGCTTCTAACAAAGCGCTTTTGGAGCTGCTGACCTGACCCTTGCAGGCTGAAAGACACCGGGCATTTGCTGCTGGGTGAGGGGGGATGTACCCATGGGGGAACCAAGATGTGAGGTCCTCTCAGGTGGGGTTTTCCAGCACCCAGCTGGGAGATGCTCCCCACCTCTGGGATCAGATGGTGGGGCCTGGGGACACTGCAGGGGCAGTCGGACGAGCGGCAGCCTCCCCGTGTCCCCTTCCCCTTCTACAAAGGGCTGGTGGGTGGCTTTGAACACCACTGGCATCCTGTCTGGAAGGACAGCACCAAACACAGAGCAACCCCGACAGCCACTGGGATCAGAGAATACAAGGAATAAAAGCGTGTGACTGATCCCGTCCCGTGAGACCCAGGTGATGCTCCCAAGCCGATCAGCCTGGTGCTGGGGGATGCTGTCCCTCCAGGGGGATCTGCTGTCCCTTACCTGTCCTTCCTGCTGAACCCACCCCTGCTCCCATTCCGGCATTTCTTGAGGGCGAGTGGTTATTGCCTGCCTGGAGGCTATTTTCAGCATCTTTATGCTGCTCACCTGCATCCAGTCTAGATGAAATCCTGAGGAAATCCTTACCATTTATCCACTTCCACTTTCTTCCTTCCCCAGTCGCCGCCTACAATGGTCATGAATGGAGAGATCTGCTGAGAGTTGGTTTGTTTTTCTTTGCTTGGCAGACTATGTTCATTGGTGCTGTGCTTCCCATGGGGTCTCACTGGCACGTGTCCCAGGGAAAGGACGGTGGGTGTGGAGCAGTTAGAAAATGCTCCTTTGTGTGCCAGCCCAGCCGCAGGGATATTAAACTGGCAGAGCATCTCAGCCCAGCCGTGGGGGCTTCTCGCTTCCCACCCACCTGTGCTATGGGTAAGACTCCCCACAGGACTTGCAACTTGACCCAAAAAAGCCAAGGAGATCTCAGGGTGAAAGCACAGACTACTGCCTCCCAGTTTATCCTGGAGGAGCGTCATGGTACCAGCCTTCAGGAAGGCTCTCCTCCCTCTGCCATCAGGTCATGGCACAAAGGCAAAAAGCCTGAGGACACCAAATACTCACTGCAGATCCAGGCTGAAGAAGTGAAAGTGCTTTGGGGACAGCCTCTACATTGCAAAAAAAAAAAAAAAGGGACTAAAAAAGCCACTGGATGGGGTTTAGCAGGTTAGATGGGATGGATCAGCAGCCCAGAGTATTGCTACCGGCTGTATTTGCCCTCCTCTGAGACTCAGCTCGCTGTCTCCCGGCATCACCGGTCACATCCAGCTCCTCTGACTTCCAAGTGCTGTCACGTGGGAGGGAGCTTTGGAACGCCATTGAACAGGGAAAAAAAGCTCTAAAGAAGGACGTGCACCAGTGCTCAGCCCCAGCACACTCTGGCTTCGCTCTCAGGTCACAGACGTGAACTGAAGCTGCAGGTGACAGCTTTCGGTTGGACCCCAACAGTGGGAAGCACACCCACCCCCTTGGTTCCACCAGTGTTTGTACAAACCCCATCTCCCCTCAGCCAGAAGGGTCAAGCCAGGCAGCCACCAGCTACAAATGCTCAGGCCGTGGGGTGGCTTTGGATTCTGCGTGGCCTGAGACAGGCAACTACCGCGCTGATGTGCTCGAAGAGGCCGGCCAGGCCAGACCGTTTGGTGTTTCTTGAGATGCCGCTTTCTCTTTTTAGGCATTGCCTTTTCTCTCAGTGCTGCGTGGTGCTAACCACGGCCACCGGCTGGGTGGGAAGCTACGGCTGCTGAGAGGAGCAGGGAAGGGCTTGCTGTGTCTGTCTTCAGCCAGTGAACGTCTGGTTAGATGAAGACTGCAGCTGTACAAACACGATGGGATGTTTATTCTCAAGAAACAGCAAAACGTACCTGACCTGGCCCCAACACAGGGAAAGCTTTTTCCCTTAGCCACAACAGAACTGCAACGTCAAGTGTTCCTTCTCCCCTCACCCAGGTAGGCCCCTAAAGATGCCCCGATCCCACCCCACCCCACCAAACCCCTTGGTTCACTCCAGGTCTCCTCTGGGAAGGCTGCGATGCCACTAGTTCTGCAAGCTGCCACCACACGCCGTGGAAGCTGGAGCTGCTGGGGAACAGAAAGGAAAAGGGAATGAGGCTCGGCTGAAGATCCCGGGAGTGGGATGTAGACAGAGACTCTGGGAGGAGGAGGAGCAGCAGGAGTAAGCACTGGATGGGCCGTGCCCTGGTAGGAAGGCAAGCGTCTAATCAGGGTCAGCTTCCCTTCAAGGCAGATGACAATCATGGTGGCAAAGACCATTTCTCCATTGTTGGTTCAAGTGGCTCTGTAAAGCCCCGAGACCGACAAGAGGCAAGCAACGAGACTCCAAGCTCCCAGGACTTGTGGTGCAATACAAAGCACAACCTGAGGTTCAGACCATCAGCCCGGGCCTCGTGCTCTGCGGTTTCTTGATCCATGGACATGGTAGACAGACAGGACAGCCGCATGTACCGTCTGCAGATGGGTGTCACAAGCTGTGGCCACCTCATCCCTTTAGGCTGATGGAGCTGTATAAAACGGGCAGTGAGTGATGGGGGGACACTTACCAGCTACTGCTCTAAGCAGTGTCAGTCTCAGGCTGAACGGCTGTTTCAGGCCTGCAAGAAAAGAAGAAAACCAAAACAGGCAGGTGGTCAGTGGGGGATGACAACTGCATCTTGAAGCAAGAGGAGAAACTAAACAGTGGTGTCACCTTTGGAGGGAAGGACACGTTCACCGGGGTAGAGCAGCGATCCTCAGCCCAGAGCTTGCAGGTGGGACCTGCTCATGGGCTGAGGATGCAGCAGTTCCAGCCAAGGTCATTGCGGAGAGCAGAGCAGCTTTTGGTCAGCCCAGTTGCAGAGCTCTTTGCACACTTACGGCTCCAGCTCAAACACTCATCTTCTTTGTGCTGGTGCAAAGCCCAAATGACTTCAGTGCCCCAAGTTGGGCTTTACACTAGAATGAGCTGTGACAGAGTACAGATGAGCAGCCGCAGCAGATCAGGTTGTCAGAGGCCCTTCTGGCATGCAGGGGCCCGGTGCCCACTCTTGAGGAGCATCCCAGCTATGAAAAGCTGAGACTGTTTGGCAAGGGAGCGCTTGAACTGCTTGAACAGTTTGCATCTACTTCAAAGGGGATCAAAACATGCACGTAACCACTGACACCGGGAAGCACAAGAAGTTCTTGCTTTCAGCTACATGCAATCCTGACAGAAAAGGGCATCGTCTTCCCTGCCCACCAGCTCCTGGGAGATGGACCCTCTGAATCTACTTCCCTTCCCTCCTATTTGCTCACGGCAAAAGGGGAAGCTGCCTGAACATCCGCCTGGTCCTGGACACCAGCTGAGCATCTCCACATGGAGTGGCCAGAACCGGGCCCGCTCTATCATTTGAGACCCAGCCTGGTGACCAGGATATGGCTTTGGGGCAGCAGGTCCCACCAAGCCACCCTCCCCCTGACGTGGTGGACATTGGCTGACAAAATTAACCAGGGTCCCACACCTCCGAGGCGTGAGCATGCCTCCTCCTCCCCGCTCCCCATCTTCCTCTGAACTGACTCCGCACCAGCGCAGCTGCTGAGCAAAGGGCTTTAATTATAACCCGGCAGGTGCTTTGCATGTCTGAGGAAGGTTGTTTCAGCTGTCAACATAACCCGATGCTTAGGGACCCTCGGTCGACTCTGAATTGTCATGACAGAGCATTTGGCATAACCTACCTCGCAGAGCCAAAGCAAGGTTAAATTTTGTCATTACATATACACACGCCACACACACAATATATGGTCTATAAGACCTAATGTATTGTAGACAGCTAATGCATCACAAACATCCCCATAGGGGATAGCCAACAATAAGCGTGCATACGGAAACTATCTTCAACCGTCCTCAATTTCACGAAATCAGCACGAATGTTTAACGTGTGCTGAAGAAGGTGGAAACGGGCAGAGGATGTTCTGGGTAAATACAGACACACATATCTACATACGCGCATACCGTTCACCTACACACTGTACATTATGCCGGACAAAGAGCACTACCACAAGGTGCGAAACCAAGCTCCCCCAAGCCGTGGATCATAGGACCAATCTCAGCATTGACCGCTCAAACGGAAAAGAAATAAAATCCCAAGCGGGTGCATTTTAATGGCTGAACGATGCAAAAGGAGAGCCAGCTGTCTGGCAGTAGGAGCCCCCGCTAAGCTTCCATAGGTGCCATTTCTCCCTTTGCTGTCACTTAGGTCACGGTAAACTTTGGAGCTGGACTGAGCACGCTGTAAGATGGCTTTTCAGCTCCAGTCCCTTGGCATTTGAGGTCTCTGAGCCTGCAGCGAAGGGGCTCAGCAACAGAACGAAAACCTCTCCTCTTTGCCTCAAAGGTGTAGCCCCCAGCGTCCCTGCACGGCGACTGAGGACAGCTCAGACAACGCAAGAACAACCTGCGGTGTTGCCTCCAGGGTCTTACTTGGCACGGCTGCTGCAGCCCATCAGGATGCCAGCGAGGCTCCCGGCTCCATCGAGGGCTCAGCTGCCACCCAGAGACAACGCACTGGGAAAGGCCTCTCCGTTTCCACGGGCGTTCCCAAGACAAGACACTGTCCCATCCCCCAGACACTCACATACACCAGGTGAACAATGGAAGCCAAGCAGGGCCTTTGCTGACGTGTCAGCTAATTCGGGCCACTCGTGAGACACTCTCTTCACTAGCCCATGCCAAGGAAGAAAAGGATGCCACTTCTTCCTCAGCTCTTCTCCTCCCACGTGGCCAGAGCTCCTGCCCCATGTTAACAGGGGAAAGTAGCCCAGAACCATCTTGTGTTCCTCCACATTCCCCATCTTCCCATCTTCACCCATCCCCAGCCCACTCCTGCCCAAACGCCACCATGAGGAGCTGCCAACAGTTGTCCTCTCACCCCAACCCAGTAAGGACACGGCTGAGCTTAGCAGCAACAGAGTCCAGAAGAGCAGGAAAAGAAAGGAAGAAGGAGGCAAGGAGAGCTACAGCCAAAACAAGATGCCCATGGAGAACTGTCTTTACCGGTAACCCTCACGGTATCTCCTGGAAGCAGTCGGGCGCTGTCTTCTTCTCGCATACAGATCTGTGTCTACCGTCTCCTGAACCGCTTGCTCTGGAAGCAGGACAAAGAAAGATACAGCTCTGTGGATAAGCTCCTTGCGGTTGTCAGCAAGCCCTGCAGGAGACTGCCTGGTAATAGCTGCTGGTGGGGGCTGAGCACCATGGGAGGTTAGGAATGGCACTCCCCAGTGCTGGATCTCGTATAACGATCCAGAAAACCTGTACTGCAGCCCTCTTCCTTTCCTCAGTTGAAAATGCCTTTATCCTCTCAAGCTTGATAAAACTTTTTAAACGTGGTGCCTGTTTTGGGTGGCGTGTTTGGAAACCCGGCACACTGATGTCCTGAAGATCACAACTGCTGCACAGTGCAGGAGACCATCGCTTCCGCATTCTCAGGAGGGACCTCTCAAGCTGGGGTCACACCTGGCCCCACACAACCAGTACAAGGCAGTCACTGGCTTCCAGCACAAACGCAGCCCCTGTGTCCACACAGAAGCCATGGTCTCCAAATGACTTCATGGACATCCTTCTGGCCTCCGTGTTGGCCAACAAGGCTGGCCTTACACCATATGAAGGCAGCGCATCCTCTTTCACTACCTGAAGCCGCCCGTCCTGCTTTCCTACATCACCTGCTGCATTTCTCACATGCCTTCTGAGACAGCTCAGAAGAGCGCAAAACCGAACGGCCAAACCAAAAATCACTCCCCGTTTGGAGGACCACCCTCAGCTCGTTGCTGTTCAGTCTCTTCCTCGCCAGCTGGTGCAGCTGAAAGCCTGGCCTCATGCTTTTTGTGTCGCACGGTCCATTGTGAACCGGTATACATACTTATTATGTTAAATATGTGTGTGCATTTAGCATAATAAGGAGGTATATAAATAAGCTGTGGTTTCCAAACATAAATCTGCAGGGACTGCAGAATGAGGAAGTGGGTAAAGCAGCTTTACCTGCGAGTGATAAAACAGAGGAAAAAATTAAAAACAGGAAAGTTAGGAGGGCTTCCTTCCCTTCCACGCACACAATACTAAACGGCTGTAGGGCTGGGCAAATCAAATTTTGGCAAATAAGATTTCTTGTAAAACAAAGCATGGATTTAATTATTTCTTCTTTTTTTTTTTTTTTCTTTGGCCAAAAAATGCTTGTTACGATTGTGGATAGAAGTAGTTAAAGTTTCCAAAATCTGCCACCAAGGATAATCGCCAGTGACATTTTGTGGAGGGCAGTTTTGAAACCCACTGACTGCGGAAGGTCTGGGATGGGCACGGACCCCCTCCACTCCCGTCCCAGCAAACCCTCGTCTATTTAACCAGCTCTGTCCACTAACGACTCAACTTCTGGGCTCATCGCCTTCATGCGAAGGAAGGGCCAGTTCATAAGGAGAGAATATAAAATTTGATTTTGAAGTCAATGACATGTTTGCAAGTCTGGGGGAGAGGGAAAAGCCTAGGGAAGGGTTTTGGCGCCGCGCTGCCCGGTCATGCGGAGTGGGGCGCCAGGGCACCACCGAGTCAGAGCCCGTGGAACGGGCTGGCCTGGAGGGGACGGACGGGGGAAAGGGAAGGCAAGACTGAGAGCGTCCAGATCCTCGCTCCCATCTGCTGCCGTAGGAGTCCCTGGTGGTAGTGGGTCAGGGTGAGGACCACAGTCTTTTTCTTTTGTGTGTGACCTGAGGCACGGCCAGAGCATCCTCCAGAGCATGCCAGCCGCAGAGCCACACTTCCCCAGGGTTACCTGCTAGGCCAGTGGGAACGTCTTCTGCTTACCAACCCCATTTTCAGGGCTCTGCAGGCACAGCCACGCTGTTCAGGAGAACGGCCTCTGGGCATATACCCCCACGAAACCAATGCCTGAGGACAGTTGGCTTGACTGCCCTGCAGGTTTGCTGTCCTTCAAAAACTAGCGGCAGGGAAATGCCCGCTTGCCTGGAAGATGTGCTCCCAGCCGGACTCTGGGTACTAACTAAGAAGGAACCCGAATATTTGGCTGAACATACACTTATTGATGCACGAGATGGCAAAGCCAGGAGTGTTTTCCCCACCACTGCTGGGTGAAATGGCAAGTGCCTGCACAGGAAAAGGAGATTTCTCTAGCCATAATCTCACAGTTTGGCCCAACTCACCAATCTCTTCCACAATATTCTCAGTGCTTCCAGGAGGAGTGGTTTTCTCCTGTTCAGAAACAAAACAAAACAAACAAACAAAAAGAATAACAACCTCAGGTGGGTGCCTCCCCTTGACCTGCCCTTTTGCTCTGCGAGAGGGATAGGAAGCACCGGGGCTTTCCTGGTCGCCGCTGTGATTAACACCATGAACAGCATGGGGATAGAGCTGCTGCCCTCCTGCTCTCAGCACCAGCACCTGCCGTCTTCAGCCACTCCGCCCAGCAAAGCGGTGTCCATCCCATCCAGTGCAAGTCCTTCAGTTACGCTGCTATGCAACCAGCTCAAGAGCTAAGTCCTTCTCCTTGTTTGTTTTTTTTTTTTTTCTTTTCTTAAAAAAAGCAACATCCAGATAACTGCAAATCGGCACTGTTTGCTCCAGAGTTTAGGAAACAGAACAAGAACAGCCATTGTTCATCCTTCTGAAAAGCACCACTAACATGACTGACATGCACACAGAGAAACGACGAAGAACAAACCTGCCCCCGAACCTGCAAACACGTACTTAAAGTTATAATGAGTCGTATGTTTAGAGTAAGAAAATATTAGAGATTTGTGTATGCAAAAGGTTTAGACCCTAATGAGACACAGCCATTGGCACTGCAAACCCAGTTAAACCCGTGATGTCCCCCCGTGGCTGCATCCATCAGAGCTGCCCGCAGACACGTTCAGGTCTTCAGGAGCTGGATCACACCCTCCTGCACCGAAAGAATGGATGCGGGAATACACTCATTAGCGCCTGTCATGCCAGCTGAGGCTTTCCAAACTCCAGCTGAATGACGAACGCAAATACCTCCATACATCAGATGGCATTTTCTCATCTATTCAACTCAGCAACCAGACAGTCTCTAGAAAAAGATGAATTAGGAAAGGAAATGGGCTGAAACGATGTTGTAAATTGCTGTAGGGGTTCACAGAGTTACCCAGTGGGAACACTGACTACGTTGATCCCACAGGTGCTGGAATGTTTGGTGCTTTGCTATTTGGGATAAGAAAGGAAATCATAGGACAGAGTCCATGGAGTGGCATCTGATTTTAAATATTAAGAAAAATTAAAATGTAGAGAGAAGAAAAAATATTAAATTGAAGCTTTTTAAAAAAAAATCAGAATAAAGAACCCTTGGTTTTTTTACAGTCATGAGGAGAAAATAACAAAACTCTGATTTAATATAAGCGCAAGTTATCACATCTATGATTTGGTCCTGCGCACCCCTCAAGCACATGCTGCCGTTATCTTTTGTGCCCTCTGCTGTCGGTAGCTTCTCACTGTGACTCCTCTCCCATGAGTTTGCCGTATCCACTCTCCTTTCCCTGCTCACCACAGGACCCAGCTCAGAAAGACTCACACCCTGGGCAGAAAGAAGCTGAAAGCAGTGCAGAAATCTTATTTTAATGCATCACAAAATCTCTTCTGAGCTCTCCACCATGTCCTGCATCTTCTCTAAACCATCCTGCTTATGCTGTAAACTTGCAAATGAGTATGACTTAAGGAGGAGAGCTGTGTCGGAGCGAGAGGTTGGGAGTCAGTTTGCAGGTCTGCTGGTCGAAGCCAGCCAAAGCCCTTTGTCCTGGGGTCCGTCAACAAAACTATGCACCAGAGCTCTGAACCAGAAACCAGGGACACAAGTGACTTCTGAGCTCTCATGCTAGTATTTCATGGTAAGGTTGTTTTCGATTGTTTTCCTAGCCTATGGATCATACTGGATGAGCTGCAAGTCCAGCTGCCTGGGTGCTGATGCTGCTAACAGCTGGTTTGCATTCCGGGTCAGCTCGTAGATGTGGTTTTTCTGCATGCGGGCACCCTTTGGGGTCACTCCTCATATGCCAAAGAAATGAATCTCTTTGAACCCAAAGCAGCTCCTGTTAATCTGTTTCTTTTGTCTCCAAGCACAGCTGTTGGCTTACTAGGTTTCCTTGTATGTGAGCTGGTGCAAGGATTCGTGTTTCTTACTCGAATGGCAAACCCGAGCAGCTGAGCAGGACCTGACCTTTGAGCTTAGAAAACTCCTGTTCAACATGCAGACCTCCCTGAAGGCTGGACTCGCTGCAGACCTGCTACGTGGGCTCTTTGCTGAGCACTGCCTGCCCTCCAGAGGTGTTTTTGAACTTTGTCACCCATCCAAGGGCTTTAAACAACCCAAAGGGACCATCAGAGCCACCCAGTGGAAAGGTTAGCTCCTCTGGGCTTCACTACTGCCCTCCAGCACCCGAAACCTGATGTTCTTCCAGAAGGTTAGCGCTGGAAGGGAGAAGTGGAGCAACCAAAGTGGCAGCTGGAAGTGAGAGGGAACAACCAAACAAAGGAATGGAAAAATACAGAACAGATGGGAAAAACATATCCAATTAGCTCCCCAGACCGCACTTTCAGAAGCCTTCCTTCTGGCAAAGGTGCGCTGTGACATTAACTTGACCTCTCGGCTTTAAAGATTGCCAACAGCTCCTGCTCTCGGTTGGGATATCTGAACAGGTCATACTGGCACGGTCCTCCATTCCTGCGGGGGCCTGACCGTAACTCAATACTGTCCTGGTCAGGCAGTCCATATACTGCAGCAACCCGCCTTCGGGAGCAGGAGCCCAAGACCCCTGGCTCCCGCTTGGAGGCCGTGCACCTCATGAAGGCCATTTGGAGAGGACAAGTGGCAGCAGCACGCAAGGGCGACGCTGGGACAAAGACAGGCTTCAAACAACAGACAGGTTTTCCAAGGTTTTTTTTTTTTTTTTTCCAAACAAGAGCTGTGGGTTTTCTGGGAACACCATTCAGCGGGAAAGACCACTGCTTGAGACTACAAGTTGAACGAGAGCAGTCAGGAAGAGTGGAGCAGAGGGGTTGACACGCTGGTGGCACTGAACTCAAAACAGCCCCACATGCAAACAGTTTACAGGAGAACTTACAGCAGTATCTGCTGCCAGGCAAGTATACACAGGATTAACACGTCCCTTGCACTCGGTTGGCTATAACAACCCAGGTGTTATGTAGCTATAGTTACCCCAGCTCTCGCTAACATGTGCTTCCTAAATCCAAAAGGGCGTCTGCCAGGAACTGGCACCCATGGATGGGCCACCGCCACCGGATACAGCCAAGTGCAAGTGGTGGTTTCGCTCCATCCTTCCTCAGACTTACTACATCTTAAAGCTCTACTGGGCAGCTCAGCCAAGGCATACCCAAAAGTGACTTGGAACACCTTGAGAGTGATTTAAGCTAACACCCACATCTCCACACTTGTAGTGGGCTACATGCATCCTCATGACAACTCCTGCATCTCTGCTGCAGAATTTTATTAAAACCTACAGAATCTTTCAGCAGATTTTTGTGATTTCCCTCAATGAATTTCTTCCTGGTCACTTCTCACTGTTCCCCTGTCACCACTCTGGGCTTGCACTGCTCTCTTCATCCTGTCACCACTCTGGGCTTGCACTGCTCTCTTCATCCTGTCACCACTCTGGGCTTGCACTGCTCTCTTCATCCTGTCACCACTCTGGGCTTGCACTGCTCTCTTCATCCTGTCACCACTCTGGGCTTGCACTGCTCTCTTCATCCTGCAAGTTCTCTGGACTTGCACTGCTCTCTTCATCCTGCAAGTTCTCTGGACTTGCACTGCTCTCTTCATCCTGCAAGTTCTCTGGACTTAATAGCTCCGTCCAAGCTATCCTATACAGAGACGGCCTTCAACCCTCTTTGTTCAGCCTGGAGAAGTTCAATTAGCTACTCTTGACCTCCTCCTTCCATCCCTGTTGTCCCACGACTCCTCAAATTCATTTTATGACTCCTCTCTTCCATCCCTGATGGAACCAGTATTGATAGTCCCACAAGTTCATTAACTCTGGTCCATAGACTTTGGTCCTACCTGGCTTGCTGTCCCAAAATACCTCTCCTTTCATTCTTCCTCAGGCACACGCTTGTTCACATTTCATAGTCATCTGCTTTTCCAGTTTTAACACCCAATTCTATTCCTCACAGTCCTCTAGCCCTCTCTATACTCGCATTGCCATCAATTCTTTTCTTCCAGTTCCTGCTGTGCCAGCAATCACCTTCTCTACTCTTGAATTGCTTCTCATCTGTTCTGAGCTAAATCAAGAGAGTCTTTTGATTACCTATTACCTTTACATTAATGTTTTATCTTGGTGTCACTGCCAAGGCATCATCTCTCGGATGCCTACATGTCGAACTTGGTGTGCCATAGGCATACTCTGCATTTTCTTAGGAAGAACTTGTGCCATTTACTTTCTGTCCTAGTCACCACAGACTCCTTCTACAACCTCAGTGTATTATTTGGCAACTCTCATCTTTGCGCACAAGGTTTCATTAAGTCCCAGTCATTCACCTTCCTCATCTGATCTTTGAAGAGCTAAAAGGCGTAGATCAGCCTTTATTCTTTCTCCTCTTGCAGCCCCATACTGCCCTTTCCTTAAGACTCTCTTATGTATGGGAAAATTGGCTTCCTTTTCAGAAGGCAGGCTAAGGTTGTGTCTCCCAGGAGCACAGTGTACTCCCCAACCTACCTCCCATGCATTCAAAGCCATTGTAGACCACCCATGAGCACGCTGCATGCATGGGGTCCTGGTGGACAGCAGGATGACCATGAGCCAGCACTGTGCCCTTGTGGCCAAGAAGGCCAATGGCATCCTGGGCTGTATTAGAAGGGGGGTGGTTAGTAGATCGAGAGAGGTCCTCCTTCCCCTCTACTCTGCCCTGGTGAGACCGCATCTGGAATATTGTGTCCAGTTCTGGGCCCCTCAGTTCAAGAAGGACAGAGAGCTGCTGGAGAGAGTCCAGCGTAGGGCAACTAAGATGATTAAGGGAGTGGAGCATCTCCCTTATGAGGAAAGACTGAGGGAGCTGGGTCTCTTTAGTTCGGAGAAGAGGAGACTGAGGGGTGATCTTATTAGCGTTTATAAATATATAAAGGGGGAATGTCATGAGGATGGAGCCAGGCTCTTCTCAGTAGCAACCAATGATAGGACAAGGGGTAATGGATTCAAGCTGGAACACAAGAGGTTCCACTTAAATTTGAGAAGAAACTTCTTCTCAGTGAGGGTGACAGAGCACTGGCACAGGCTGCCCAGGGAGGTTGTGGAGTCTCCTTCTCTGGAGACATTCAAGACTCGCCTGGACGCCTTCCTGTGCAACCTCATCTAGGTGTTCCTGCTCCAGCAGGGGGATTGGACTAGATGATCTTTTGAGGTCCCTTCCAATCCCTAGCATACTGTGATACTGTGATATGCTTGCGAGTGACCAAATGGCCCTTCAGTGTTTATCTGAAAAGAGAACGTGCTATTCTCTTTGTGAACCTGATCTTGAGGGCTGCCTCCGAGCACTCTGCAAAATGAAGCCTACAATAAGACCAATCCAAGCTGAAGTGAAGAAGTGTGGAACAGAACCCAGAACTGCTAAGCCCTGATGACAATACTGTCCTTCTACTTACCAAAGACCAGGAATCTAAAAAGACCTCTATATTAAATATCATTAACTTAACATCAGCTCCCAAATCCCGAAAGGTCAGTCCCACCTCATTGGTCTCAAGAAAGTGGTGTCTTTCGTTCACTGGAAGAAGGAAGTCATTATCATGTCTAGGACATTACCTTGAGGCTTATAATGGTTCCTCAAAGGGTTTAACCCAGCTTGGCTCCACATCCTGCTGTAGGCCTGTGTGCTCTTTCAGAGCACCTCTGTCATGCACCAGCATTTTTCACAAAGCCCTTCAGCTGTCTCAGACCTGAAGACAGATATATGATCAGCGGTAAATCTGTCACTCTAAGTGCTGGCATCATTGCTCGTTACTGAGATTTGGATAGCAAGCAACCTTGCTGGATTCCCTTCTGGTGGTCAGAAGATCTTGAAAACTGTTTTGTCAGAAGGAAGGCAAGATGAAACAAATGGCTCTCTCGTTTTATCTGTGAGTTCACCTTCTATGTTTGCAAGGGAAACTCTTCCCTTTTGGGCAGGACTCCAAAGGCTAAAGATTCAGCACACCTGCCATGTCCTGCCTCCATCCAGCTGATGAAACAGTCAACTTTTCAACTATCCCAGTTTCGAAGGGAACACTGAAAAGTCTTTTGCAGTCCAAATCCAAGATGTGACATACACAAGGTAACATTTTTTTTTTGTTTCATGTTTTTTTTTTTTTTTTTTAAACTAAGGACATACAGGACAATTAGCTGTCCTTTTCGTTTCAGGGATTCAGGGAAAAAAGCGTTTAAGAAACTGTCATGGCCCCAACTTCTATGAATGCATTTAATCCCTTCGAAAGCAATTAATACATTTTGTTTCCAAGTCATTCTTTGGCAGAAATTCACAGTTAAACTATGTGCTTTGTGAGTACTGCTCTGCTTTAAATCTGATGCTTGGCAATTTTGTTGGCTAACCCACATTTTTGCAGGGAGAGTGAGCCCGGGCACAGTCATTCCCATCTCACCTTCTCTGTCCTTCAGGTTTTACAGACTTTCCCATATTGTCTTCATCTGACTTTCCCCAAGACACATTTGAAATTTAGATTCATGCTTTCCAAAACTAAATTGAATTTGGTGTTTGCTTAAAAGCACAAAGATCAACAGCGTCGGAGAGCAAAATCCTATGCGTGTCTACAAAAGAGGCACGGCATGGACAGCAACACTCCACAGCTTGTGCCAAGACTCTGGCAGGTACCAATGGAGATAAAACCACGTGCTGACTAACAACTGGACTGGATAAAAAAAGATGTCACAGAAGCCACCGGAAAATCAGATGCAAGAGTGTTCAATCATCACCGAGAAGCTGATATTTAAGGCATCTGCTTGAAGGCTACCTACCGTCTACATACAATTTCCTGAAATATTCAGGCACTGCCTAAGCGTGTTTTCAGGCATGATTGGCTGTGACAAAGATTTCTTCAGAACTAGGGGTCCGCCTGAACAGCCAGAGGCAAATGAGTAAGTAGAGCTTACTGACGTTCATCAGGGTCATTTCAGCTAACATACTCTGGATAGCCACTGTAGAAAGCTTAGTGATAAAGAGGAGTTCACGAAGCTGCAATAGTTCATCACATTATGATAACATAAATACGTGTTCACATACAAAGAAGAAACGATGAAACTCCAGTATTTCCCACTGTAATCAGTGACAAGGACATTATCTCTTGTAACTCTTTCCCCCAGGAGGTTTCTCTTTGTACTACTGTCAGTTTACAGCAAAAACTCAACGTAAGACATTGAAGATCAACTACTCAACTGCCTTTAAGCCGCAGAATAATCACAAGAACTACCCTGACCAGGGTATTTTGTTTCAATGCTAATGTATGCATTTGTTAATCTCTTTGTTAATTTGTTTAACTGGGATCAAATGGGATGAATTCTTTCCAGAACATGAGTCTGTCCCCAAGATCCTGAACTTAATGGGAAGACTCCAACTCCTTTATCAGCCTGTGGGTCATACCAATGATGCAGATATATTGGGTATTTTTGCCCCTTTCATGAGGGCCTGTAGAGCCTAGGAAACAAGCAAAACAAATTCTAAAATGGTGACCTGCCAATTGTGGAGCAATCTAAAAATCCATCGATTTAAAATAATTGCTAAGGAAAATGCTGCGCTAACTAGCACGAGCGGAGCACCGTTCCAATAGAGCCGCATCACCTCTTTCCACTACCAGCTCAGATCTTTCTAAACCACATTATGCTGTGCCATAAAGAGGGACAGGACTTACAGCCCAGCTTGGGGAACCCAGCTAAACGGAGGTGGCAATGCAACAAATGAGTCAGCCGCCCAACATGCCCGTTTCTCTCCCTTGACTACAGACGGAGCCACAGCTAATTATCTCAGGGTTTAGACATCTAACTTTTAGGTGCCTAACTTTGGGCACAGGAATTCTCCTCACACATATGTCTCGAGTTAGACAAGCTAAAAGTTTAGGCTCGACCTCGTAAAAGCACTCACAGGCATGGATGGCACTTTTGAAGATTTTCATCCCTGAGCTCCAAGCGCGCGCTCCCAACTCTTCTCTCTTTCAGTGGCAACGTCATGGCTCATCGGAGTGGTGCAGGCTGGGGGCAAGCTCATGGAAGGGAGGTGGTGGATGGTTAATCACACCATTAATTGAGGTTACTTTAGGCATTCTATTTTTGCTACTACCTTCAATGCTCCAAATCACACCTCTCTCCCAGGGCACCTAAGTTAAATGTCTACAGTTAGATAGTGTGAATACCCCTGAGGTCACTTCTGCTCACCTTAAGAGGTTGGCACGGATACAGCTCCAGATCTGGTAACACTTTGAGCAGAGTACAGAGAACATAGTGATCAAAAATTCCTCTCAGTTAAACAGATTCCCATTTATCAAAGGCTGGGACACCACTGCTGTAGAGCAGAGCTTGGAGGACAAACTGCTATGCTGACATGAGAACCAGTGAGGCAGCACTGGTAGCCATGGCTAGCTGTGAGGATGAAACCATGCTGACTCTGCTGGTATTAAGAGGTCACTTGCTTGTTTAGAGTAATTTTCTTCTGCTGCCCTTATCTTGACTGCACCTTTTGGAGGTCTGTAAAGCCCACTGCAAACAAAGTGGTGTTTAACAACCAGAGCCAAAGACAGAAGCACAGAGGGATCCCCAGATTTGACATGGCAGATACGACACAGATGCTATGACTTTCCTAACCACAGCCGTGGAAGAGTAAACAGGTAGTGACAATGGCTGCAATAAGCAGGTGGTAAAACATTAGACTAAAGCTTGGCACCAGCTCAGCTGCCGATGTGGTGCCTGCTCTCACCAACACTGCCTAATTCAGACAGCCGGGGAAGGAAACATAGGAAGCTGGCAAGACTCTTCCAATGAACTCTTATTCATTAGTTTCCCCCAAAATAACATCAACACCTTCTACTCTTCTCCCCAAAGAATTCAGTATCTTCCTGAATTGATATACCCCCTCTCTCTTTCTTCATTTTGACTCATCCAGCTCTATGAGCAAGAGCCACATGATTAAAAATGCCTCATCATAAAGCACGATGGTGATACCAAACGGGTAACATATGCAATACAGACAGATTATGAATAACCCAAAAGCTCAAATTTATTTGCAGAATGTCCTCAAATAAACAAAATCCAGGGGCAGAGCTCTTGGAAACATTGAGCCTGGACAGTCTTTTGAGAGCAAAGGTCCACAGAGGACTGTAAATATCCATACTTTGCCATTCTAATGTTCCTACTAATTTGTCACCTTAGACCCTTCCTTTTGCCTCCTTTAATCTGAATCTTACATCCACTACCGAAACGGGAAATCAGTTCAACAAGCCTAAAAATGGGAACGTGTACAGGAGCAACAATATTGACTCACTTATTCTCTGAATATTCTTCTACCAACTCCTGGACAGCAAGTCCACAAAAGACTCCTATGTGACATCTAACAAAGCACAAATGATTAAACACGTGTTCTTCCCCTCTCGGCCCTCTTCAGTCTGTATCAGTCCTCCTCTCCCAATGTATGGGGTGGATCCACACACACATCTGCATTGCTGAGTGCTGGCTCGCATTACAAACTGCTGGGACGTGCTGGATTCTTACAGAGCTTGTGGATCACATGAAGGTTATGCCACAATTAACTGTTCAGCCAACTTGGAAGTTAAATCTTGCAAGTGAAAAAATCCTAATCTCCTAGACTACAAATATAGCTGTTACTTGACTGTCATCAGCTGCTGAAGTAAGGAAAGTGATTCACGAAGGAAATTCTGTACCTGTAAATAAATACTTGTTACTGACGATAGGCTTGAAACCTACTGAACCTCTGACCATCTTGCGGGAACATCCTAGGCTTCCTTACCAGCAAGGAAAAGCGGGGCAGAACTGTCTGCTCACATTAAAAGAAAAACTTAAGTTCACCATGTTCCAATGTGCTGCTTGGAATACACCTGATTAAAAGTCAGGGCTGAAGCACAAAAGCGAAACTTCAGTTTTCAGATACACACCCTGATATCTGCCTAAATGACCTCTCTGGGGTTACAGTGTGTGCTAGAGAGTAAAGAGATTGGGAAACGCCTAGATGCAATACAGAGATGGAGGACCTGGATAGAAGCAGAGACTTCAAAAGAAACAGCATTTTGTTTTTCCTGCACAAATGCTCCAATTTTACTGCGTTAGAGGACATCCAAGTACCTAGGTAGAGATATTAAAAACCTGACTGGATATAGTCCTGGGCAATCTGCTCTAGCTGACCGTGCCTTGAGCAGAGGGGCTGGACTAGCCCATCTCCAGACATCCCTTCCCAACCTCATCCACTCTGTGGTTCCACAAGGGACTATACCAGGGACACCCTGAAACAGTAATGTGGCAGACAGCTTAACTTTTCTGAGAACAAATGATATAGGTGGGGAAAAAAAAAAATAAAGCAGAGAAGCCTTCGGGCACATAAGCTCCACAGGTATAACGACAGATATCCCCTCTGCCTACAAACCTCCACGCTTGAAAAACGACAGCTGCAACACAGACCTAAAAAGCAGCATGATGGCAGGTCTTGAGAGGATTACAGAAACACGCCCTAACAGTATTATCTTAGGTAACATCATTTAAGGTGTTTATCACTGCAGCATGAGATGCACAAAGACATTTAATCATACAACTGAGTTAGCCATCTTCATTGTTTTCAGGACCTGTGATGGGCTGAATCAGCTGAGGGACCAGAGAAGTAGAGCCTTAAATAAAACCTCCCCAAATCCACCAGGAATGCACTACCGCAAGCTTGCCGCTCCTGCCAGATCTGGCGGAACGAGGAGGCCCAGTACTACGCCACAGAAGCCAACCTTGTGTGGATGAACAACAACTACTCTTCCTTGCAGCTGCGCCTATTCCTGCCATGCCCGCGTGAATCACAGCCGTATTAACGCTGAACGTGTCATCACAAGAGTTTCCACGGGTACGACTCAAAGATATTCAGGTTAAGGAGCACTGGAGATTACTGACTATGGGAAGCACTTGTAGCATAAGCACTGGTTTTGCTGAACCTCCTGACTTGTGTCAACCACGGGCCCGTCAGGGTCGGGCAAGTTACCATGAATTTACCCAGCGGGTACCTCACACAGCCACTGATGACAGACATCTCCAACACACTCCTGAACTCAAATTCTTGCTGTCACGGGGCACGCACCAGTATTCAGCCAAGCACCTTTGGAATCCACTCTCAACTCGCCATCAGCTGGGTCTTCACGCTGGCTTTTCCCCCACCGCGTGGTTCAAAGCTGAAAACACTGTGGGTTTTCTAAATCCATGGCTGTGTTAAAGACTTCCAACTTCTGCCTTGTCCTAACAGGCACACGTGCTCTGCCACCCGTGGTACGTATGCAGACTGGCTGGCAAAATCTATTTTTCCAGCGTGTAGGAGGCCCACGCCTCTCTGCCATCTGCCACCATTCATTTTTCGTTGCTTCTGAAAACAACCTGAAAATAACCCTGCTGTGATCAAGTTTAATGAAGCAGGAAACCCTCCGAGTACATTTTTCCCAAATAATCTGCTCACTGCTCTATCCCACCTACTGCCTTTACCCATTCTTACCCTCCTGCACTTCTGAATCCATTCATTTGCTCCTGTTTTGGCTGTAACAAGTGGACTGCTCAGTTTCCATGAGAACCGAGAGTTGGTGGGAAATGAGGGGAAATCTAGAAATTATTTTTAGATCACTTAATGATTTAACGTGTAGCAACAAACAGAAATTCATAAGAAAATACGGATTCTACCCTACTAGGCAAGGGCTTAGATGAGTGCAATGAATGACAAAAAGACCCCGCCCTAGCTCCTTCTGAACATCTGTTTGCAAGACAAAAGAGCTTCCTCCAGTAGAAAATGGGATAATTGAAGGTGTCTACATTGACAGCTGACTACCTATGGCCAAAGTCCATTTAATAAGTCCAAAGCTCCCTGAGAACGCTGCAACTAGTATTGCCTCTTGCCAATACCAGTTACATTACTCTGAATTCCCACAGATACTGCTCCTGACTGTCCTTGCTCGGGGCTCCAGCTTGGTGGCGTTTTCTCTTTCTCCATCCATAACAGGTTTTTAGATCGCTCCTCTCTGCACTGTAGTGCCAGCAGAGCTGCAGGATTTTTCAGTCCTGGGCAGGAAAAGCAAACAGAGATCCTGGACGTGGCTGGTTGAGAAGACTGGCACACTTACTGAAGGCGCTTTCGCTGCAAGCCATCCTACCTCTGCTAGACAAGGCTGAGGATTTCATTTTCCAGTGATACTAACTTGGCACCTGCCAACAACCTACACTCGCTCTGAGAGACAAAATTCTCAGAAGAGGAAGAGAATGCTACCCCATCCCTGAACAAAAGCATCTGTGCCCTTCCTTGACCTGGGAGAGTTCTGAAAGCCTTTCGTACGTACCCACACGTTCTCATGCTCACAGATGGCACCTAAATTGCATCCTGAGCTGACTGCACCTCCCTCACGATGTGCAGCCAGGTAGCCACGCTCAAATACAGCTCCTGAAACTATCCCAGCCCTTCGCCTTTGCCTGAGCAATAAACAAAGTCCCCTCCAGCAGTTTTGGAACTAATGCTATTCCAAACGAAGCTGAAGTTTCCCATTTCACTTCAGTGGCTGGACAACTTATTGACAAGTGCTTTTTTAGGTTTTTTAGGTAGTGACTTCTTTCTTACTGCTCCTAAAACACAAAATGAGGAACAACAAAAGATTATTTCTGCTACTTTGCTTTTGCAGCGTTACTGTTCATTCCACACATCAAAGGAGCTCATATTAAAGTTTTCGGCTGTCCAAAGAAGGATCATCAAGTCAGTGAAAAAAGTGTACTCCCTATTTCTAAGCAAGTGAAGGTTTGCTGAAGCTAACTAGCACTATATTAAACTGTACGAAAATAGTGAACGCAGCACCTTTTCTCCCCAATATGTATTCTGCAGTCATCTTTATCCACAGTAGAAAAATAAGCTAATGCTGTTATTTTGCAACATGATCCACTTCCATAGCGAAAAATCATTGCTATTTTTTGATCTGTAATAGTTCTAATAAAATAGCACCTTCTTCAGTAAATTAAACATGCCAGTAAGTAAATAACCACTTGAATTACTCTTTCTGTCCATGTATCCTGCACAACAGTCTCACATTTTGTATATTTGCTCCTCTCCCTCCAACTGGATATACTGATTCCCCCAGATAGCTCAGGCATCTCCTGGAGACTTCAGAAGTTATAACGTCCTGGCTCACTGAAAAGGCTGTTTACAGCAGTGCCTTCATCGCTAAGAAAAGAAATCTGTCTCTCGATTCTTTGGCAGGGTGCAATTATCAACACCAAGGTCTGGCTCTCCCCTCTAAGGTGAAGGCTTCGTACTGGAGGTCCCACCTGGACCTAGAACGTGCTCAGCGACAGAGCGGGGCATTGGCACTGCAAGATACGTGTCTCAAGAATGAAGAATATAAACAGCTGCTAGCATAAAGTAACACAGCCTCGCATAGCTGCCATGGAACTCTGTCATCTCAAGGGCAAAATCTGATGTATTGCAATGAGGATAACGATAAAAATATAAAGGCATGCATCATGTTCCATCCCCTAAAAAAGGGCCTTGGCCAAGGCAAAGAGAATTTTGCAGGTTGCCAATAGCAACTTTCATGTTTACAGAGTACACTACGCATGATCATTGTGCAGAGGCGAAAAATTACATAAGTATTTCCCATGGCTGGATACCATGCGTTCACCACTGGATAGGTATCTGCAGAGCTCCCGTTCCCTACTGGGCGAGATCCTTAGATGGGCAAATTGGCAAAACGCTGCTGTATGTGGGGAAAATGGGAGATTTACAACAGCTAAAGAGCTGCACAATAATCTCTTGAGGTAAGAAATGATAGCTATTTCTATTAATAAGGAATAATTTACATATATATACACAGACATGCATAGATGCTAATGCCAACACTGACGCCTTACACACGTAACGTACATACAACTCATGTCACATAGAGCTGTCTCTGAATGATTGCTTAATGTTGAAATATAAAGTGCAAAATCGTATTAGTCTTCAAAATAGTGAGACTTCCCCCCCCTCCCCCCGCCCCGCCCCGGTCTTCCCCATCCAAGTTCACGAACTATGGATTTCAACAGGATTCACCACCTTAGCCAGCAGCTCTAAGTCTGATTGAGTCCGAAAGTCTTTATAAGCCTCATACCTGAACCCTCGTGTAGCTTGACGAATACCGAGAGCGTGCCGCCTCCTTTCCTGAATGCTCCTTAGACTCAGACTCAACATCAGCGCTTCTGTGATGGTGATGGTGGGACTTCTGATCATGGTGGCCATCCCTTTTCCTGGCTTCTGTGTCAAACAAGACGTGGGTTAGCCTGTCCAGATAGTTCTCCAGCTCTTCCTGGCTGTGCTCCAGTTGTTTGCCGACATTACTGGGGAAAAAGGAAGAGGGTGGTGGGGAGCTTTTGCTTTCCCTCTCCTTCTTGGCCTCTTCCACATGCGGGTTATGCCTCATTAGAAGAAGCACGATGATAAGCAAGACCAGGCAGAGATACACAACCCAGACTTCTTCCATCTTGGTGGTGAGATACCAGGGAGCTGGTAGTGCCTGTTGATGGACTCAAAGGGAAGAAGACAGATGGGCCAAATACAGTAGGGTGGTCAGTGCTTCCCAGCTGTCAGCGTCCACGGGAAGGACTGTTGCCAGTAATCAAAGCACTGTGGTAGCTGATGTCAAAGTTCAACTTGCTAAAGCCGTGTGGCTTACAAACCTTCCTGCAGTTCCAAATATGAAAGCAGGACCAACAGTGAGCAGCAAAAAAATTTCAAGCACAGAAAATAAAACAACTTTGTCCTTAGTGTAAAATAACTTCAGCAGAAAGATACAAGATCATCTGTCACAGCTCCATACGATCTTAAAATAGCAATATTTCTCCTCTTTTTTTTTTTTTTTTTTATTTGTTAAGGAACTGCAGGTTCAACGCTTACGAATCTTCAAATAACTTCCCTTCTGTTACAGTGGTTGAATTGTTGCCTTGCTTGAAGCGGTAAGCTTTTCTTCTTTCTAAATTCAAAGAAAAGAAAAGTTAGGATCGGGGTTTTTCACCCTAAAGGAAGATAACAGAATATTTTATCCTTCAGGGGTCATTACATGCTGATTCTGCAGTCTACCCTCAGAGATCTTAAAAAAAAAAAATTTAAGTAGCAGAAGGGAATATTAGTCACCGGAGTTACAGATTCAGTAGGTCCAATTTGTTGGCTTCCTTCTGTCTTTGCTGGTCTTGGGAGAGGGAGTCCTCGTACAAGCGGCTGCTGTCACTCAGGAGATAATTTCAGCTGAACGGTGGGGGGATCCCTTGGAGACCCTTTGTAGGCTGTTCCTCAGTGACTCTGCCCCCAATTACTCCAAGCAGTAGATGGACAGCCCAGGGACCAATAAATGTGTTTCCACTGACCAAGCCCAAGGAAAGGGATTGGAAGAACTCACCAATTAACGCCCAGCATCCAGGTTAACAGCCAAAATGTAAGCAGGGATGAGCAGCCGCCAGGACAAGGCCAGTCTGGGAGGGGGAAGGCTGGCCATCGCCTGTTCTCTCCCCCCGGAGGCAGGGTCTGTCCGGAATGGGATTGCGTTTCCTAACCTTTGCTAGGGGGATCTTTTTACAGATGAGGGTGCCAAGCCTTTTTAGGAGCAGAGATCACACCCAGATTTCTGCTGCCTCTGGGTGGAAACATTCTTGGGCTCACCCTGCCACAGAAACAACTCCAAAATTCTTCATTTTGTTCCCAAAGTGAGACCTTTCCTGCTTTGCTATGGTGAATGGCCTGAGAAAGACTATAGCATTCCTTCATCCCATTACTCACTTTAGAAGCTGATCCTCAGCTTTTACTTTTTCAAGACCAATGCTATGGAGCAAGTTTTGCTCTAGAGGCACTGGTGTACTTCACACTCCCTTTTTGCCTTGTCTTTAACTCATTCCTGAGGCCACAACCCCACTGGAAGACCTTGTAAGCAGTTTGCTGCCTACAAGACTCGGCCCACACATTTAGGTGGGCAGTCACCAAAGAGATACCGTACCACAAATCCAGTTCCCCCTTCCGTACCCATCTCAAAGGCATGGCACGAAGCCAAGGGGAAGATACAGAGTCAGGCAGGTCAGAACTGAGCTCAGTTTTCGACCAAAACTGAGCTACATTTTCTTAGTGCAAGAACACTGGAACAGAGAACTCCAAGCAGATGAGAACATCTCCTTTCTCCCCCATCGCTGTACATCATTAATGCCTTCGGGCACGGACCATACCTCCAGCCACTTGTACTAGAGTAACTGGTAGAGCAAAGCCCTGACCCAAACTTGACACTGCTGTAACAAGAGATGTCACTGTAATCCCAAACAGCACTGAAATCCTGAAGAAAAAAATGCTAATAGGAGAAATCATTTTTTTTTTTTTAAAAGTGGTCATAAAGCCTGCACTGTGGCTTCTCTAAAGGGAAACAGCCCAATGGAGCAGCGACAGCATTTCCTAACTTCTAGTAACATTGCTCGTTTCCTTTCGAACAAGTGATAATGCAGCAGAGATGCTTCCAACATTGCAAAACTTAAGAGCAAAGTCAAGACTGCTATAATTCCAGATGCAAAATACTACAGAGTTGCCTTTTCAAGAAACAATGAAATAACTTGGGGACAGCTGTCAAAAATGCAGGAGGCATCACGTTTGCTAAGAAAACAGGGAGCGGGCACAGAAAGGCAAAATGCCTTGTCCGAGATTGCAATGCTGACTCACGGAACCGACTTTGGGTCTTGCACTCAAGTCCACAGGTCAAGTGGTCACACTCAGGGCTATGAAGTATCGCATTGATGAACATTCGCCTTCTGAGTGCTCCAATACTGAAACACAGCAAAAGGAGTATGGGTTGGTTTGCAGGTCAGCATTATGTGAAGACCTCTGAAAAACCACAGGAGCTGTTCATGTATTAGAATGCATTTTTTCTCTGCCCTCTTTGGAGATAAACCAGATGGATTAGGTTACACCAAATGTCCACCTCACTGGTATCTTTATTCCAGTTGTCAATGCCTAATGAATAGTATAAGCACATGGCAATTATATAAGAATGCTTCTCAGAATACTCCTGTAGCCTTCCACAGCACAGAATTTTATAATGTTTTAGCAACTCTAGCTTTACCTGAAACAAGACAAGGAAAAAAAACCCAACTATTTCCCAGACACACGCTGCATAACCAGCTAGGTAAGAAAACTGCTGTAGTTTCAAGGTCATGTACAGGATGCTCTTTAATCTTAGTAAAGTTTGACAATGACATTGCTTTTGTATGTTCAGCATGAAACCCTGGAAATCCAAGAAATACTGTATAGTATTGTTCCATACAGTCGAAGTAACAGCAGTGCTCCCCAGCAAGTAAAATAATAATCTAACCTATTGATTTGCAGAAGACTCTGCATATTTCTCCTTATCAGATATGTTACCCAGATTCACTTTCTCCTTATGCCTAGACAGGCATTCTTTAAAATATTTAAAACAAAATATCCTTGCAGATGCAACTGACTGCATCAGAGCTTAGTAATATACTCTTTTTTTTTTTGTAGCCAACATCAGTTTTTTTGAAGTCTTTCCCAGCAAATGTTTTCCACCATCTCTCAGCTGCTCTCAGTACACCCTGGAATCTGCCTACACTCCCATTTCTCGCTTCTCATACAGGATGACTGACTGGACTATAAAAAGGAAGGAAAGCACTGCACCCTAGGGACACCTGATACCACGTTTCCTTTTAAAGGACTTCTGTTCCTTCAGCTTTTTTAGGCTTAGCGAGGAAGGTTTTTCTGCATGAACACAGGAGATGGGTTCAGTGGCTGATGCAGTATCAGAACACTGGGGACGCACATTCAACCGCTCAGAAAGCAAAAATTTAATACAAATCAAATGCAAGAGAGTCTTTGGGCTCTCACAGTTCATTTCACTGTCACCCAAGGTTTGGCATGCAGCTGATTTATCCTCTGAGTCACTGGTGGTTGTAATGGGGCTACTTATAAAGTAAACTTCTTTTTTTAAGAACTGATTGTGCACCCTTCCTGGCTGGCCAGAACCTGGCTTCAGCAACAAAAATGTTTCCCTCTCTGGAAACAACTGTCCTTACATCCCCAAGCTAGATTAAATCAGCATTTACAGTTCTCTTCTAAGTCAATTAAAGAGATGAACGAGCAAGGATGATTCTCACCCATTTCCCTCCAAGATAATGAGTTCGTACTCTCTAGATGGCAGTGATGACACACACTGCCCAGTCCCTTCTGGATACCAGAAGCTGCATTCACAGAGACTCATATGGAATGGAAGCGTTCAACTATCCATGATGCTTACACTGCTGGACCTTCAGAGAAGCTGGATCTTCATTACAAACCATTCCCTGCTCTACGCATCGCTGCCTCACCTGCTACAAAAGGTCTGCTCTGCTTAAAATCAACAGGAGAACGGGAAAACTTCCCAGTATAAAAGACAGATTCTTAGGTTAATGTCAATTCTATAAGAAAAACAGTTTTTTCCAGATTCTGCGCTGATCTTTTGCATAGGTGCCCTTCTACAGCGTGAGGACAGGGGACTGCTATGGAAGATGAGGCTTAGGGTCATACATGTAGTAGGCAGATCCGTTTTAAACCTCTAGATAAGGCACTCTGAAAGAGGATCCATTCTTTAGGAAAAACACAGAGATTCTTGCATAACATTTTCTAATGCACAGCATTCTTCCACCATTCTTAAGTTTATAGGAGATTTGGCAGTTTCTAGCCACAGTTTTAGTCTAAAAGACTTCCCTACAAGAAATTAAAGCGAAACTCTTCTTGGGTAGTTGTAAATTTGAATAAGCCTTTGTTAAGTGTCCTGGGTGACTCTGAAGGAGATCCCGCTGAACCTTGGCTTTTCCTGCAAGCTCCTGAGCACTTCCGGATGAACTGGCAGTTCTTGTTGCGGGCGGTTCCCTTCACTTCCATGACCCTGGCAGATTTCGCAGCTTAAAGAGGGGAGAAAAGAGCAATAAGATATTTAGTCATCGCATATAATCAGGTCCC
Source organism: Vanellus vanellus (assembly GCF_965231255.1). Lineage (NCBI taxonomy): Eukaryota > Metazoa > Chordata > Aves > Charadriiformes > Charadriidae > Vanellus > Vanellus vanellus. The sequence continues at coordinate 739,484 of NC_138919.1, forward strand.
GCTCTGCAAAGCAATACAGAGGGCAAGAGTGAAGCCTGTTCTTCTTCTCCTCTTCCCTCACCACTGAAGTTTCTCCTACCTGTTTCCATGAGCTTCAGCTCTTTGCACCGCTCCTCCTCCATCTTCTTCCTGTAGTTTCCAAACATGGTTCTCATGAGCTGACGTTTCTTCACCAGTGGAGCCTTGTCATTGCGCAGTGTCTTGATCGCACGGAGAGCCTCCTCGACTGAAGCAGTGCAAAGGAGAAACAACGCACAGTTTAAGACTCCCCGCTGGCTCTGTCCCTGCGCACCTGCCAACCTGTCCCACAGGGGAGATCTCGTTTACTTGAACACTTACCCTGCTTTGGAGTGGCTTTCTGTGTCTTCAGGCCAAGTTCCAGCTGTTCCACACACCAGTCCACCTCTCTCCACAGCTGGTCATCTGACTGCTATGCAATATAAAGCAGAGTCAGCATGAGGGAATAAGTCATTCGAAAATTAGAGCAGCAGTTGCTACACATGGAGGAAAAAAAAAAAAAAAAAAGTATCTGCATAAAGTCAGGACTATTCCAAATCTCACGTTCTGGTGATCACTTTATAGACTTCTTGACATTTCCCCTATAGTGCTTTTCATCGGATAAACTTAAAGCAACGGACAAATGTTTAGTTGCAACTCACTGCCTCTATTTGATGGATTTAATATTTGGCTGCCATTCAGATGGTGCTGTTTTCCAGAAAGCTGTCCAGAGCCTCTCCTCTGAAAAAAGCTGTCAAATCAATCCACAGATGGGAGGAATAAGAATTAACAACAACAACAAAAAAACCCTACCCCCAAACCTACCTGAAATAAAAAAGCAAACAACGGACAGAATCAGAAATCAAGTCTTGGTGTCTTGGCTCCTGCATGCTCGCTGAACCAGAAACGTGTGAGGAGAAGCAAGCTGAAGCCCGTGAAGACGGAAGAAGCCAAGTCCCATCGAGCAAAGCCAGCTGGCTAATGAGCAGTCGGAAGAGAGAGGGAAACAGGGCTGCAGCCTGGGGCTGATGCAATTCTTAACTGTTACGTAAACACAAAAGCCCTCATGCTGTGTCCTCCTTTTCCTCACCAGTCTCCTTCCAACGGACTGGAAGGGCTTTACCTCGCCTTCACATCTTTCTACCTTTCTGGTACTCAGCAGTGTTTATTGGTAGGGTCGTGGGTGAAAGAGCACTTTGGATGGAATGCTCCAAGAGGCAGGTGAACAGTCAGTGCAACTTCCGTGTAGAATACTAATGAAAGTAAGCCTTTTGTAATTTTGTATTTCAGTATTGCTCATCTGGCATTGTTTGTTAGTAATAACTACCCCAGTGCTGAAAACAAAAAATAAAATGATGACCTAGACCTTTAGCAAGACATTAGAAAACCTCAGGGTGTACCTTAATGTGTGTTTACACATAACTTGCAACTTCAGTCGATTTCTGGGCCGTGCCTTACAGCGGGAACCTTCTCGGAAGCACCCTTCAGCTTTGCACCACACCCTGCCACAGCTTTGCCTACATCGGGTAGCAGCTCTGCACCTCGGCTTTGCTATTTGCATTCTGTGAGCAATTCATCCAACCCGGTAACACGCAACTCAGGGGTACAGTGCCTGGTTCAGCACGCAGAGATACCAGGTTGGCAGTGACTGAGGGCAGTTACCTGCATTTTTTCAATTTTTATTCTTTTAAGAAAACATGGCACCCAGCTTCCCGGGATCAGCCATCACAAATCTAAACATGGAACTTTTCGGCACAAGTCTTAAGTGGACAACGGAGGACCATTAACTTCTTTTCCACTAGTTAGGTTCCTCAACTGTCTAGCAAAGAAAGAAAACGGCTGCTGTAAGAAATAAGCAGCAATCCTTGTCTTTCAGCTTTCATCTCAAGTACACTAACTGTTAAACTATGCAAAGAGATAAAGTTTCTCTTTTGCTCAAGGGCTTATAAATTATGGCATCCCATCAATATTTAAATACCTGAGAGGTCTCATCCTGGTGGGAAGTATCTTTGTTCTGACATTCATTAGCTTCTGCCTTTGCCTTCCTGTTGATGTCAGTTTCTTCTGTCTCCTTTTTACCGACAGATGTTTTTTGTTTTTTCTTCTTTTTCTTCTTCTGGGCAGCTCCATCTGCTGTTGATTTCTCTGTTACTGTCTCATCTCCAGGAGCAGTCTCTGGTTGAGGGATCTTTAATGTGACATGGCTTCTATCCTCTTTGGGTGCACTACCAGCAGTTTGAGTCAATTCAGGCTTCTGCAAGTCTGAAATCTGAGGCATACCTGCTGATTCAGGGGGCAGTGAATCACCCAGCACTTCACGATTTGCTGTACACTCTGTATGTTGGCTTGTGGGAACTGATGGAACCAGAGGACAGTCTTCATCTGGGATGGCAAAATTGAAAGCAAACTTGGGTTCTTGCCCAGCGGCAGCAAAACTCAAGGCTCCATTCCAGTTCTCCGGCTTGGTGGCTCTGGTTTGTATCTGCTCAGCACCACTGACACCAGGGACTGCTTCCAGAGATGTGCCAGTTGCTTCTGGGTCAATCTCAGAAAGTGTAAAATCAAATCGGAAGCTGTTGTCAGATGACATGAACCACTTCGGTTTTGCCTTGGAGATTTGGTCAGATTGTTTCCCATATACCACACCATCTGGAGCCTGCCCATTGCTTTGCTGCACTTTCACATCACCAGGTTTCACGTCTACAAAAGATACATAATGTTTCTGTCAATGTGCCAGTTTCCTACTATGAGGATGCCACTGCGACTCCCTCTGTAGGGCACTGCTGCAGAGAGCCAATCCAATCAAAAGCTACAACATAAGAAATCTACAGAAAAGAACCAAGTATCACCCATCCCCTGAAGGGACAGTTCAAGCTCACCTGCTTTCTCCATGCTCTTCTGATCCTCAGCCGTCTTGAGATGGTAGTCCCCAAACACACGGTCCATCACTTGTCGCTTCTTCACAAAAGGAGTCTCACTGGAGCGCAGGACCTTGAGAATGCGCTGTGTCTCCTCTGCTGCACTCAAGAAAAAGACCGAGAGACAAGAAGCAGGTTATGGTGGACCTTACAAACCATACTGTGGGATGCTGGTGACTGGGTCTCCTCTGAACGTGTTCTGTGTTCTTACCACCTCCGACTAAACCACGACTGGCATTCGATTGAAAGGAAACTCCAAATGCTTCTGGAAGCTGAAACACTGTGAAACATTCTTAAAGGGGGCGGAAAAAAATAGATCTTAACTGCTTATTTATATACATTAAGAATCTTACACTGCAGTAACTGCACTACTAATGGCACAGAAGCTACACAGGGCTTAATAACCCTTCCCCCAAGGGAAACTTGGTGTCTCTTCTCTGGAAAACTGGAATAAATCCAAGTGAGTAGTGAGCACACCCTGAAAAGCAGGACTCTTACTTGACTCTCATACAAACTGCCCCAACCACAACAGTAATCCCAATTCTTTGTGTCAGAGCAAATTCGCTAAAAAGCATCGTTGTTCTTCTGTGACAGTGGTCCCCCAAAGACCTCAGTCTGGGAACTCCAGATATATGCAGAGTCTTGCAGTGTTTGTCTCGTGCATTTCAAGCCACAAAAAAGCTTGATGTTCTAGACTAGCATTGTGGAATGGGCAGGCACCCATCTCTCTTGGCTGCAGTGCCTCTCTCTGGGACTCTCCAAGTGAGGTGTATCTTGCAGATCTAACACTGAGAGGCCCATGCTATGAATAGAGTAACAGCACATGTGAGGCAGAAATGACGCAGTGGGGCTGTAGCCACCCCAAAAAAGTGGGATGTATCTTCATAGCACCGGGGTGTCAGGGTCCTGAGCACACATTCCCCCCTACTTCAAGGAGTTTAGCTGGCTGAATTCAAGGCCTGCTCGCTAATAAGAGCTGTTACAAAGAAAGAGCTCGAAAAAGCTCCAGGGGAACCTCTCCCCTCCCTCACTTGGGAGTTATTCTAAGCTGAGGATCTCATGCATAGCCCTGCTGCAGCCAGGTACCTCATTGATCCAGACTTTGAATTGCTGGCTAGAGCTTGGATCTGCCTCACCACTGCAGACTTCTCTGGTGAGCTGGTTACCATCAGCGCTACTGCTCTGCTCTCCTGGGTCAGGTACTGTGCAAATGAGCCCTTTTCTGGCCAAGTCGTCGCCTCTGCTTGCCTTGTGACTGTGCTCAGCCTCTGCCTCCCCTCCAGGAGCAGCTTACCCTTGCTTCTGCTGGACACTAGTTACCGAGTACAAGATATGGGTGTAACAGAACGGTCTGATGCTCAAGCAGGGTGTGTGGGCACATATTAACACATATGAAACACTGCCACATCCTCAGGTGCACCAGCAAACACTCATCTAGGCATCTTACAAAGGGTAGTCACACCCCTCCTCTAAATGTTAAGTACCAGCCATCAGTAGGAGCAGGACACGTGTCCTCATATATTTCTTTACAAGTTGGACTGACTAGATCAAACTGTGATCTTCTGAAAAGCATTTTACAGGACTTTATCTTTCACGTCATTTCTCCTTGGACATAAACAGTGAGGAACAAGCTTCACAAATACAAACATACTGGTGTTTAAGGGCCAGGCACCCTGACACTGTGTTTCCTTAACATTGGAAAACAAAAGCAAAGCTGTAGCAGAAACAAACAACAAACCATTAGATGGGAAAATGAGAACTTGAGAAAGAATACAGGAAACAGGAGGGAAAGATAAAGCTGCTTCCAGACAGACAGTTCTTAAAAGTTCAACGCTTTATGTTGTTTTGTATTTAGAACAAATCCTATATAACACAAGACTAGGAAAAAGATGGGAGAGAAGAAACAGAAAAACGTCCAGGTCTGCTAAATCAGAACTGAGGTTGGAATATGGCTGCAGACTGCAAAAGAGACAACATACCTTGTTTTGGGGTTGGGTTGAGGCAAAGGAGATTTGCCTCCAGCTGCGAAATGCACCGCTCCAGCTCATCTTGGAACGTGCCTTGGGGAGCCTTGGACACGGGATGGGAAAGGCACAATGTTTACAAGAAACACAAGTCTCTCACCTGCAAAACTGATTCCAAAACTGAGTTTTCTGAAGTCCCCTCCCCTCTTATGCGGGAGATCAGACTGGTGGGTCACAAACCCCTTTTCTGGCTTCACACTTGAGGCATGCAGTGTGACACCTCCATTTATACCACAAACCAACACAGCACGGGCTGGGACACAGGCCCTGCAATAGTTCCTATTTTAGGGCACCAAATGAGCCCTCTTCACTTTAGGGACTATAAACTCTTACTAGCAGCAAACCACCCTCTCCCGGCAAGCCAGGATTTCCCATGGATTGTTTGTTTTTTTTTTTTTTTTTTCCTCCTCCTCCCATTTTAAAGGCCCCGAACGGGAGATTTCTCTCTCTCTTTTTTTTTTTTTTTTTTTTTTTTTTTTTTCCCCCCTGAAGCTTATTCTGTGGCACGTCTCCACAGCAGGAAATTTCCCTCGAGCACAGCTCCGGCAACACACAGACTTTGCCTTTACGCTGAACAGGGGCCCCTAACACCGCCTCTGCCGCGTTTTTAGCCTCCCTGCCTGCCGCTGAAGGGGCTGCCCCAGAAGAGGAGGGAGAGGCCGCGCCCAGCTCTTACCCGCTGCATGCCGGGCAGTCTCCCCGCTCACGGAACAACGTGCGGGCTCCAGCTCCGCCCACCGCCCCTCGGCCGCCGGGACCGAGCCTGAGCCACCCGCCGAGGCCGCGGGGTGGGTTAAAGCGGGAAGGGCCCGGCCGCCGTGCGCCGCCCAAAGGCCTCCCCCTCGCCGCGGTCCGCCCGCCGCCCCTCCGCCCGTCGCCCGGGCCCCGCGCCTCCGTTCCGCCCGCCACACGGAGGGGAAAGCGGGGCCCGCCTCGCCCCTCGGGGCTCCGGCACCCGGCACGGGCCCGCCAGGGAGGGGCAGGGGAAGGCCGGGGGCGAGGGGCTCCGCCATGGGCCACCGGGGAGGCCCCTCCGCTCGGCCCGGCGGCGACCGCGGGGGAAGGCCCGGGGAGGCCTCCAGCACCAGCGCCGTCCTCGCCGGCCCTCCAGGGCCTGCCCTCACCGGGAGGGCCCGGTGAAGACCCGGGGTGCCGAGGCACAAAGCTTTGCCCCCAGGCCGGGCGGGCCATGGACCAGGGGAGCCCAGCTCCCACCTCGGCGCTGCCTTTGTCACTCCACGGGCTCACTGCCCTCTCCCCGGAGCCCCACGGGGAGCGCCTGGGCCGCAGCCGCCACACCGGCTGTCCGGCATGCCGGCTGTCTGCCCGCCATGGCACCAAATCCTTCGGGAGCACCCACAGCAGTGATGTCCCCATCAGGGCGCAGAGGCCCTGAGGCCACGGTGCCACCGGCCGCTCTCATCCCAGCCTGATGCACACCATACAACAACCATACAACAAACGGGCAGGGCCTAGCAGACAAAAAAAGGTAATACGCATATACAGGCATTGTCTAGTTCCATTTCTATTTTAGGTTTCCTTCTGATTATTTCATTTTGTAAATAATAATAATAAAAAAAAAGTTAGACACCTTGTTTCATATGCATTTTTTTTTCCCCTTGGATTTTTTTTTTTTTCAACAGCAGTCAAAAGTGTCCCCGTTGGGCATTTGTAATGCTGTGGCACATCACATTGCACAGCACAGTATTTGATGTCTCTTTTCAAATGCTTCAAATCATGGAGGCTATAGTTGCTGCTGGCATTGGCAGTTGACGTTAGAAATTCTCCAAGGCTGCCAGTTATTCCAGCAGGGCTCTAAAGTGCTAGGAAAGCACTTCCAAATGTTGCTGTTAACGGTTATTAAAAGGTACTGGAAAAATCAGCACACTCCTGCCAATCCTGACCAGGTCTTTGTCTTGCTTTACAACCTCCACCTTTGCTAAGACTTAGCCCCTGTCTAAGCCCTCCCCTCACTAGAAAAAAACATCTAATTGGTTTGAGGCTTATCAGAGGTTGTCTAAGACTTATCGCAAAGCTTTTCTGACAGTGGTAGGTTCAAAATCAGCATCAGTCTTCACACAGAAGTGTCCAAGTGTCAGGAAAAGAGCTGACAGTCAAGTATTGGAGAAGATAATAATGAGCATGGGAATAATGCGCTATCAGCAAGTGTCTTGAAAGGCCAGAATCCCACTGCAGTTCTCCTCTCCCTCAGTCCCTGAGCTGGACCGAGGGCTAATAAGCCCATCACCACCAGTCTGGGTGCATCCAATAAAGCAAAAGCTTTCTGACTGCGGCCTGAGGAATGCATAAACCCATCAGACGATGTAAAGGCTCTACTAAGTATGGCTGGGCACAGAGCCTGCAGAACCCATCTAGCCAGAATGAAGTGTTAAGAGGAACATTGCTTGGAATGCTGTCCATGTCTCCAGCTGCAACCATGTGCTGTGGACTCAATGCCCATGCAGGGAAAAGGCACAAAGGACCAGCAATGCCTCGTTTTTCCTGGGTTTGATCTCTGCCCTGAGGATTCAGCCCACGTGGATTCACAGCCCCACAATGGCACTAAGTTGGCGAGCTGTGACAGCCTTGCTCCGAGGACACACGACAGAGGGACTGCTGGGGGATCAGAACGCGATCCTCAACTTCTGCTGACACAACAGGAACCTTTTAATCTGAAGAGCTGCGAGCTGAGCTGGTGGAAGCCACGGCTGCCTGGGAGCGAGGCAAACAGCAGGCAGAGGAATGGAAATGGCTTGAGCCTGCCTCAGGCACAGGGCAGGTTAGTGTGTGCTGTATAAAACAGTGCAAAGGCTGGGACAGCTTCATACTGCTGTAAGATGGCGACAAGAGCACCTCTGTCTGGAGACTCCACACAGGACAGTTGTGCAGTCCTTCAGGTCACTCCTGGGACTGACAATCCCCCCAACACGGATCTGCCTGCTTTCCCCACGCCACCAACTGAGCACCAACAAATTTGTTGCAGGCATGGCTGTAACTGGAAGCAGTGGTTGCGCTGGAAAACGCAGCTCTTTGGTATGAGGCTCCTTTAAGGGAGTTGCAGGAAGGAATCAAAAAATAAAAAGAGAAGTGGAGTGGTTACCAAAGCTGCTAACCAGAGTGCCAGGGAGCCTTGGAGGGCACCAGGACAGCCCAGCGTCACATGCCTAACGCATCCTGCCTCCAGACTTCCTCGCCCGCAATGTACGTGGCTTGCACATACAGTCCGTCGTTGAGCATCAGGAAATCTGTATCGGACAAGAGAGAAAGGAAGCAGCTGTCAAAGAAATGGAGCAGCTGAAGCTGGCTGGGAAGAGCTGGGCTCCGTGGGGAAGAGCTTCTCCCCACACCAGAAATGGCAGCAGAATGGGAGTGTGGTGCCACCTATGGCGGCTCTGCTCCATGTTTGGCCGAGATGGGGAGGTCTCTAGAAAGGGCTCATGAAACATCACCAGCATCCCAAGGAAAAACCACCGAAGCAAAAGCCCAGAGCAGATCCCAGGCAGAGAGAGTCTCCCTGCAGCTCCCACTGAAGCAGGGGATGAAGATGCGTTTGCAGCAGCCCCGGCTTTGCTCCAGCTCCCAGGAGCCCTCACACTGTTGTTCCCATACCAGTACCTGCTGTCCCCATACCAGTACCTGCATCGGAGTCGTAATTTAGTGTCCCTTTTTTGTGTTCAATCCCCAGGAGCTGGGCAGGATGCAGAGATGCTGCCTCCAACGCAGTCTCTACTGAGCACCCTTGAACAGAGAAGGGGGGAGACATTAGGGCAGCAAACAGCCCTGTTGCCAGAGCAGCCCAAACCCCCTGGCTAAGGCAGCTGTCAGCCTGGCAGGGACCCGAGCTGGAATACCCTCACCACAGTCGGCTGGAGCTGGGGAGGGGAAACATCCCTACAGGAGACAGTGGGAAGAGGAGAACTGAACACCCAGGGGATGGGGAGGGGAAAATCATTCACCTTTGTGGGAAAGGAGCAGGGGAGTTCATCTCTCATTAGTGCTATGGGTTAAAATGAAACCTCCCTTCAAAAAGGTGCTCAACTGAGGCCAGTGCCGCTGATCCCATCCCTTCTCATCACGTTTCGAGTGAGAGGGAACATTCCCTGGTGGAGTGCATACAGCTGGCAAGAGTGAGTCCTCTTCCCGTGTCAACATTGGGAGCAACAAGGGAGACAAGGCTCACTTACCTGTGGCTTCTTGGAAGTGTCGCACACACGTGTCCATGGTCGCCACACTACCGCTCAGGGTCTTTGTGCCTGGGAGATGAACAGGATAACGCTGAGCAGGTCCCACAACTCATAGCAAGGAGAAGCGAGGCAGTGGGAAAGCATAATGTGACCAGAAGGGGCAGAAATCCTGGGCTGCACGAGGAGCAAGTTGAAGGGCCATTGCTGCCGAGTGACAGAACGAGGCAAGAGAGAGCCCGTGATGGCAGCACAGGGAGAGGTACTGAGGTGTCAGCCCACAGCTCCACCGTAAGACCAGCTGGAGTGGGTGAAACTAGCTCACAACGCAGGCACCTGCTGCCAGAGACAGAGGAAGGGAACCGAGAACGGAGTGATCCTTCTCTGAAATGCGTTCCCAGTCTCCAACTGCTTGCAGCTTAGGGAACTTAGCAAGAAGTGGTAGTGCCAAGTAAAGACAAAGGACAATAAATATCTGTGGGATTTCTCTGTCCTTTCTGACACTGCTGGAACCTCTGGCATCCATGACACTGGGCAACAAGGCATTCAAAGGTGTTGCAGACAGCCACAAATCGACAGATTCCTCCTCGCTCCACGAAGATGGAGCACTTCCCCTCTTTATGAGGAGCCTCATTCTCCCCAGGGCCAAGTCACTGCAGAGCCATCAGGCACCAAAAGCCATGCGGGCGGCATAAGCAGTGCCTCACACTGACAGGCGCTGCACGGTGTGCTGGGCTTTTCAGAACGGGCACGAGTGGCAGCGCTGCCCCCAGCTCTTTAGCAAGAGGCACTGACCTGCAATGTAGGTGTTCAGCCCATCGATCTCCACCACCTGCTGACCCAGCGTGTGCCGACCTGGTGCCAGCCCCATGCCAGCGATCGCATCCGTCACCAGCACCAGGCCTGAGGAACGCAAGGAAAGGGCCGCATTAGCTTTGCAGCTGATCTTGCTGCCGCTCCGAGCGCTGTGCCACATTGGCTGTCCCAGAGAGGGGCCAAAGCGTCTCTAGCCACATCCAACCAAAGCAAGAGGGCTGGTGGATCAGCACACATGGCTGTCACCTCTTTCAGGCTGCCAGAGCAGCACGCCGCAGCACTTGCATGAGTGATTTGTGGGAGATGGCACAGCGCTTGGGAGGGCTGGTGACACTGCGTGGGTCTGGCGTGGCTCACCTTTGGGGTGGGCTCGGTGGGCGATTCGCAGGGCGGCAGGGTTGGTGTGGATGCCATCAGAGATCATGCCATAGAAGACCCTCCGCCCAGCAGGAATCTTGTCGCTCGTCAGCAGCCCCACGATCCCAGGGTCACGATGGTGGAACTGCCCGAGGGGAGAGAGGACAAGCTGTAGAGCATCACCAGGACTCATGGGCTGAGACCCTTCCCATCAGGGGACGCAGCTGCCATCTCTATCAAACAGTGCCTGGCACCTGGGTGCTCCATCCTTTACCAGACAAATCTGGGCATTGCCTTGAATTTCAAGAGTCTGCTACAGCCTTGAGCCTCTTTTAGAACAGTGTCCTGGTTTGAGCGACACAGGACTAATTTCTCTTCTAATACTTGGAAAGACTGCATTTTTGGAAGACTCCAGTGTCTGAATTTGTGAAAATATTTACTTCCTAGCCTGCTATGGTGTGTGGGTTTCAAGGTCTCGGTGTTTTCGAGCTCGCCAGGTGCAGGGATGAGGAGGAGCGAGACCCGGGCACTTGACCCAAGCTGCCAACAGAATTATTTCATACCATCGATGTCACATTCATTATAAATTAGAAAGTTTGCTGCAAAGTTCTCTCTCTGCCTTGATGGCTGCCATCCTGAGAACTTCATGCCCTGGTGCTGGACCCCTGAGCCCTTCCCTTCCTCCTGAAGCCGTAGCGCTCGCAGTGTTCGGCATTTGCTGTCCACTGCTGGGAGTGCACAGCTTCCTACGGATAGAATGGGCTGAGTATAATCTTTGTATATTCTATATTGGTATCAGGATCAATATTGGTTCTTTAGTTCTGTTAATGTTAATTATTTAATCCTACTCTATTAAATCTGTTTATACTTCAGCTCCTGGGTTTCCTTGTTTTCTCCCGATTCCTCCCGGGTGGGGAGGGTGATAGAATGATTGTCTAAACGACAGTAAATTGTTATGGGTCTCTCAAACCATAACAATCAGGCAGTGAAGCCAGAGAGGTTCAGTGCTGAAACCTCACTGCAAGGCCTGGTATGAAACAAGCTGGGGAGAGCTGGAGAGAGAGCACCAAAAGCAACACCAGTGCAGGGCACGTGCCCTCGGCTACTCACCGGCAACATGGCATTGAAGAGGTGAGTGATGAAGGTAGCGCCGTGCTGCACAGCCTCCTCAGCCTGGGAGAGGTTAGCCACCGAGTGACCTGGGAACAAAGACCAACGCATGATTTTTCCGCCCATCTCCCCATTTATTTCCCTACAGGAGTGACAACACTCCGTCCCTAGGACTCTACTCTGATGCCCCACTCTGGGCTGACGTCTGAGATGCCCGCCTCGGCACAGAGGTGTCTGGCCATGACCGTGGGGGACTCTGGCAGTGGGTTCACTGAACACGCTCACTGTTCACAACAACCGTCACAAATGCTGCCTTGCTCACAGAGAGCTGCCCTCAGGCTGGGCTAGAGGTCCAAGAACATGCCCTTCTGCTGTCCCCAGATCTTTGAAGGCTATATAGAGAGGTGTCAAGGGAGGAGAGACAGTGGGGACTTTGCCAATACGGGGATAAAACTACCCAGAAGGAAAATTCCGTTTTCCCCAATGCAGACAGCAGCTCTAATGCTCTGTGGGCAAATTTTGCCTTTCTGTGGTTCTTCTCTTTATGTGGCTGTGAGATAAGAGATGCTCTGCTGTATGAATGCCCTTCTCGCTTAAGGTTTAATCTCACCCTGATTAACCCGCCCTCCTTTTAAAAAAAAAAAAGATTTCTTCAATGATCTGAAGCAAAGAAGAGTTTTTGAAACAAAGGACAAGGAAAATGCAGCCAGTTTTAAGTCAGTGGCCTGAAAGACATTGGAGGGAGCGGTCTCCCACAGCGCTTCCGGTTGAAAAATGGAGTTATCAAAACTCGACAGTAACCTTTGGAAAATGATTTCACCTGTCAAATAAGGCCTAAAGCAGTTGAACTTCAGAGTTTGAACCTTTCCACGTTGTCAGCCCTCAATTACATCTTTATTCAAGTAAGACTGCTATTCTTTCCTGTGTCTGAACAGCACCAAGTGCTGCCTGGTGTTAGAAGTTTGGCCCTTATCGTACAAAGGGCGACAGATTCGCAGCATCAGGTGAGGTCCCTATTTGTGACAGGTCTGTCACCTCCATACAGGCCAGGGAAAAGAAAATCCCACCCCGTCCAGTCGCACTGAGACACCGTTAGAGATGCTACAGCCCCAAGAGGGGCTGCCTGGCCCACGTGGCATGGGGAGACGGAGCCTCCCTCAGCCTCCTCCGCCCCAGCCCTTACCGAGCGAGACGCAGATGCCCCGCTTGGTGAGTTCCCGGATCACCTCACTGCTCCTCTTTATCTCTGGGGCCAGGGTGACTATCCGGACACAGTCCAGGGACCCGTAGGTGGCAAGCAGGTCCTGGAAGGCACCTGCCTCGAAGGTGCGGAGGCAGTGCTCCGGGTGCGCCCCTTTCTTCTCCTTGCTGATGAACGGTCCTTCCAGATGAGCCCCTGCCCAAACAGGAACACAAAAGCATGACCCTTCCTCTCCCCACCAAGGACCAAGAAACCCGCTGCGCCTACCCCACTCCAGTCAAGCTCTTGCCGTTCTCCTGCAGCAAAACACATGGCTCGGGTAAATCTGAGCTCAGCACAGCGAAAGATGCAGTGCTGGCAACTGGCCAAGCCAAGCCACCCCACTGCCATTACCCTGTGGGGCCCAAAAGGACTGGAGAGGTGCATGTAGGATGACAGACATCATGGCAAAGGCCAGGGACAGGCTGAGAGAGAAAGCGGGTCTGTGCCCACCTGTGCATCCCTCCCATCGAGACAGCTCCAGCCCTCATTTGTGCTGTCCCTACAGTAGCTTCTTTCCCCTTAACAATGAACAAGGTAATTGCCTACCGAGAGTAGCACCAGAGCGGATAGCGAGGGACAAAACCACTTACCCAGGATACCTGCTCCATGGGCTCCACCATTTCTTATGCTGATCTGAGGGAGAACCTAGAGAAAGGGGTTTGTCAGGCACAGCAGCCCGGACACGGCACCCCAGCTTGCTAAAACAAAACCCAAACGTCAGGTCCACAGAGAGCTTTCTAGCTGGACCAGTTGGGACCATCAGCCAAAACACAGCTCACAAAGAAAAAGTCGGCTGCAAGCCCCATTGTGCAAAGCTGGCAGGGGAGACATCGCTGTCTCAGGGCCTGAGGGCAAGAAATCCAGTCCAGCTCCTCATGCCCACAGCTTTTCCACCATGGCAGCTACCCTCATCTCTCTTGGTACCAAACCTCGGCCCTTTATTACCCTGTGCATGAGAGGGGAGGAAGTCACTTACCTGGTGGTACACAGGTGGAGGAGAGGTCACTAGGGTGGGACAGAAGGAGGTCACTCCATGGGAGAGGATTTTCTGACTGACCAGGTCAATCCCTGATTTGAAGTCATCTGTAGCCAGGGAGAAGTCCACCCCAAAGCCTCCTGCACCATGAACAAAATGGAAATGAAACTACAGCTTCCCCACCCGAAAACGCCAAAGAAACGTGTTGTGTGACCGCAGTGAGCCACTCTGTTTGTACGCTGCTGGCCAGAAGCAAAGGGGTCCACCAGCGCTTCTGTCCTACGTTCGCAAGGCTCCGCGAGCACAAATCCAACCAACACCGTCCTGCTGAAATGCTTTTCCACACAACGTCCCAGCGTTTTACAAGCACCAACTTTTTATTTTGGGGCAGGGCAAAAATCTGAGGATTCCCCATTAAAGAGAGGATCCGACTTCCAACATAAGCTACCGTAGAACAAACCCCTCAGGGAAGAGCTGGTGCAGGTAACGGTCATTCCCTGCTCTGTCCTCCGCTCATCCTGGAACGGGCAGGGTGGGCATCCTGCCAGCACAGGGGCAGGATAAAACGTTGATAAAAAAATAAGGTTAAGAGGAAAGCTGGGCTGAAAACCCCACCCAGCCAAAGAGGTCCAATTACACACCAGCAGCAACCATGGGCAAAATTGTTCTTTATCGTTAGTTCGGTGACTCACACCTCCCTCCAGCAGCTGAAACGCACTTGGTCGTGGGCAGTACACACGCAGCAGGGTCTGAAGGTCCAGGATGGACAAACCCAGGATCCCCCACCCTTCTGCGAGCGTACATGGCTTCACCGTACCGTTGATCTGGACGTCGATGAAGCCTGGGGCGATGATGCTGTCCTTGCAGTCCACCTGGATGTCGGCAGAGCCCTTCTCGTCGAAGAATAGTTTCTCTGGGTTGAGGATCTTCCCCTCTCGCACCCACAGGTCCTCCCTGAAGGGACAATCACACTCACGCCAAGCTCCTGTGCCATCTGCGGTGGAGCAGACGGGACCGGGTGGCCATGGCCCCGGTGACAGGGGTGGCCTTGGGCAGAGCAGACCCCACCGGCAGCTTCCGCCACAGGCTCTCCGATGTCTGCTCAGGCAAAGCTGCACTTCCAGCAGTGGGACAACGGGCAGCCTGGCCTCTGGCTGTGCAAAACTCAGAGGAATGGGATTTTCATGGGCTGCCTGCCCGTCAAACAGGGTGGCGGTGGCCAAGGCAGAGGAGGCGAAACGAAAGATGAGGGGAGCAGAGCGGGGTCGGACATCACTCTCGCCTCCTTCAGAAATGGGGCAGAGGGGATGAGGGACAGCGGGAGCGTAGTGGGGGGGTGACAGCTGATGCACTGGGGGGACCTGGGGACAGTCAAGCTCTGCAGCCTGGCCGGGAGCCCCGGCACCCTCAGTAACCCCAGCACCCCCGGTACCCCCGGCAGCCCTCACCTCTGGAGCTGGTGGCTCCTCAGGATGCGGCAGTTGGTGAACTGGACGATGGGCGCGTCCGAGACGGATTTGTTGGACGGCATCGCGGGGCTGCGGCAGCCGGCGGGATCCGGAGGGGAACGAGGGGTGGCGGAGCGGGTCAAGGCCGCGGCTCCAGTGCGAGCGGCTGCCGCGGGAACGCGGAGCCGGTGAGGGGCGGAGGGGCCGGAGCACCGCCCCGGGGGCAGGCGGCGGGTAGGCCCCGCCCCTCCCCGGAGCTGCGGGCCCACGCTGTGAGGAAAAGGCCCCGCCGGCCTCTGCGGACGGGCCCCGGTGAGGGCCGGGCCCGGTGCAGCCCCCCCCTCCCCTCCGGGGCGGCGGCGGGGACCGGGACACCCGGGGCGTGGCCGGGGGCGATGGGGGCGTGGCCGGGGGCGTGGCGTGGAGCGGGGCGAGAGCCGGCCTTACCCCGGCAGCGCCGCTGGCTCCCAGTCACGTGATCCCGCTCAGCTGACGCGCCGGGATTCCCCTCCCGCCCTGCCCCACGTGACCGCCCCGCCCCACGTGACCGCCCCCCCGTCCCTCGGCGCCGCCATGATGGGAAGGGCTCCGCCATCTTGAGGAGGTCGGCGGCTGAGGGGAGCGGGCAGGTCTCGCCGCCGCCGCGACCTTGTGTTGAAAGCTCGGTGGTGAAGGAGAACCGACGGCGGAGGAGTTCACTTCCACTGCTGTCCTTGGCCCTGGGGTCTCCTTCCGGCCCGCACAGGCTGCTGGCATTGGAGGTGACTGTGGGGATGATGCTGCAGAGAGATGCCAGGTCTTGCCTGGGGAGCCAGGGAGGGTGGCAGGGCACCCCTATGCTGCCACTCTCCATCCTTGAGCAAATAAGTGTCTCAGGGGATTTACTGTCTGGGTCTGGTTTAATCACGCTAAGCATGAAGTAGAAATGAGTAATTTTCCCTATCGGAGCCTCTAAGGGGGCTGGCAGCAGCGTATGCTGGTGTTGCGCCACAGCGTGTACCGTCAAGCTGTCAAAACACTTAAAAAGATGTGGGGAGCAATGTGTGAAGGGAACCTGTCTTATCCAGGGAAACTTCAGACCTGGTGAGGTGAGGGAAGCTGGAGAGGGGTGAAGAGGATCTGCTGTGCTGAGCTTGAAGGTGTCAACATCTGCTGGTCATGACCATCTCCCCAAGACCTTCTGCACACGCCTCTTGCTTTATGCTGTGATGAGAAATATTCGGGGTAGAATCTTTTTCTGCCGTGGAGTCCACTGACTCCAAACTGGAGCTCCTCAGCACAGGTGGTTTAGAGCATCATCACTCAAGAACTTAATTTGTGAATAAGTAACCTTGGCTTGAATGGCCACAGTGGACTTGATCCTCTCTGGGGAATGATTCTACCTGGAGGAACTGCTCTGCTTGCTGTGCTGCACTGCACATGTGTGGGACAGCATGCACGCTGTACCACGAGGGGCCACCACCATGTAGCACATCCATGGTGCAAGGAAACAACAGTGCAGGCCTTGCTTCATCTGACTCATGGTCATTTTCTTCTTGAATGGCAACCCCAGGCAGACCCAGGTGTGCTGGGTGGACCTGTCACAAAGGACCAGCTGACCCTTGCCCTGAGAGATGGCAGACAAGTGTTGCCAAGCATGTACCTGCTTGGAAATCTGGCTGGGCACAATAATAATTACACTAACAAAATTAAATTTCAACTGTTTATTGGCTCAGGCAAAGTAAGGTTTCTGGACACACACCCACCCCCCGCCGCCCCGCCATTACTTTCTCAGCCTCAGCTGAGGGAAAAAGAGTTAACTGCAACCTGTACAGGCCGTTACTTTCTAGGCTGACAGCATTG
Source organism: Vanellus vanellus (assembly GCF_965231255.1). NCBI lineage: Eukaryota > Metazoa > Chordata > Aves > Charadriiformes > Charadriidae > Vanellus > Vanellus vanellus. The sequence goes on from NC_138919.1 coordinate 756,396, forward strand.
CTTCAGGCAGGCTCCTCAGGTCATTTGACAAGTCGGCAGCAGCCTGGGAGAGAAGACAGAAAGCTTGTTCTGTGCTCTACAGCCAGGCCCCCACCTTTTCTCTCCAGCAGACCATGCCACCAGGGGTCCTTATGTCTGCAGTCTCTGTGGCCAGAAGGAAAACGCTGTCCAATCTCCAAAACATTAAAGGCAAGTACTATGCTTTGTTAAAATTAAAGCCAGTGTCCCCAACAGTCTAAGCATGTATTCCTAAACATCTGCTGGCAGACGCTTCCATTTCCCCTCTGTCCTCTTTGCTCCACGGGGACTGCTGTGTGCTGCAGCAGTCCCCACCTGGGTGCAGACCTGTCCTCGCATGTTTATCCCGTTTGGTGTCCCACGGTATCGCAGAGTCAAGTGTCTCATCAAGGACTGTGTCTAGGCAGGGTGCTGATGTGAGCTCTGCTGATGAATCACACTGAGAAAAGATAAATGATGGGGAATGTAAGTGTGCATGAACGTAACATCCCCGTCCAGCCAGGAACTGAATTTTAATGAGGTTTTATGCAGTACTTGCCATTCCATGATGTCAGTGCTTGTCCGTACTACAAGCTACTTCTTACTGTCAGCAGGGTGCCAGTAAAGGCGCCTGAAATGGAGAGCTCAGAATGATGCTAGTTGAGGCCAGGAAAACTATGTGCAGCACTGTTTTGGGAATTTGAGGCTAAGAATGGCTTCAGGCAGGTTTTCCTCATCGTGGCTGAAATTATCCACGTCAGGGGCACCCAGCAGCATATTGGTGGGAGTGATTTGTGGCTTCAGTACAGGTGAAGTCGAGGAGACTCCAAAACCAGATTAGAAAATGAATCCTAAAAGCGGATCTCAAGCCTGCTTATTTGAGCAAATGACTCTGCGAGGAAGGAAGTACCCTTCCAAACTGCTAAATTGAATTCAGATGTCAAAAGGCATATACAGCACCCAAACCGCCTATGGCCAAAACAGGGCACTTTCATATGAATGTACACGCTAACAGACTTGTGACAGTAACTTTTCTTGGCAGCAGAAGAGACATCTAGGTAAATGCAAACACTGACTGCTTACAGATAGCAATATCCACTATAAAAGATCCTGCCACAGGGTCCACCCCATTGACACAGCTTCACCCACCCTTCGGCGACAGAGAGATCCAATGTTTTCTGGGCTGCAAGCCCCAAAGCGAACCACTGAATCAGAATGCTGGAAAATGGCCCAGACCTCCCTCTGCACTGCTGAGAAGAACAGAACAGCCTGTGCTGGGATGAAAGGTATGGAAATTTGCCTCATGGATGCTGGAGGTATGTCACCCAGCCCAACTTTATGTCATGTATCTGTCCTGCTTAAGTCTTATCCCTTTGGATGTTCTTTTATTTCTCAGTATTAAATTAACTCCGTCTTGCATCACGAACAATTGCACGCTCCTTCTCTAATAATTGCATGTTCTTTCTATCTACTGCCCCAGTAATAGGCCGAGGGAATCACAAGCTGTAGTTTCACTTGCATTTTCTTTAGCAAACGTTTTTGGTTTGGTTTTTTTTTTTTTTTTTTCTTCAGGTTGAGTTATTTTTAACCTGGCTCAATTCCCAAATTAGATTCACTGCCTGGCGGCATGAGAAGTTGTACCAGCGCACTTGGGAGAAACGGGGGAGTGTGTGCTACAGATGTGAAAGAAGGTCTCGGTGTCCAGAGGGAGAGCTCAGGCTAGCACTGGTGCCAAGCGAAGTACTTGTGGAGATGCAGCCTTGGCTTCTCATTTTTCACGTGCATTCACAGAGAGGTCTAAGAAATTGTCCTAATGCACACAAGAGCCAGGGAGGCTGTTTACATCTATGAGTTGAGAACACGCTACCAATCTTGGGAATATATCCTAAGATTTGTCCTCAGCCTACCTTAGGTAGACAAAGCCATTAGGTGTGGGTGGTTGTTATCACTCTCTGCCACTTGAGGTCCCCCCTTTACCCTCTTGCAAAGTCAAAGCAGGAAAGCATAGATGTGACAGCAAGGGCAGGACAGCTCAAAGTGCCAAAAAAGGATCCAGGACAGAAACAGCCGCCAGTATCCCCTTGGTAAATCCAGCAGAGCCAGGACCTGAGCTTGTGATGAGTGCACCTCGTCCCCTCAGAAGGAAGATGGCAAACACGAGCCACTGATTCCCCAGGAACCTCGTCCTGCCCTCCTGCTACCCAGCTCGTGCTCTCACAGGTCAGTGAGAACCGTCAGTGGCCTGCGGATACCTTGTGGGAGGCACTCAGGACGCTGCAGTTTGGCCCCCAGGAAAGCTTTGGGCCTTCCACACAGTAAGGCTGGGGGTGGATTTTTTTCTGCGCCATGACAGGAACTAGCTCGACAGAAACTCAGTGATACGAGTTGGAAAGCTGTGAGTGCCTCACGAGCTAAATGAAGCGTGGCTTGCAGAGAAAAGGAAGAGCATTCATTAGTGAGTAATAGGAATGAAAATGGAGAAGCTTTTTGGGACACAATCCTTTGACTCTGAAACAGAAAATTCCCACTCTAGGATAAGTGGCACCGGGAAGACTTACTCTGGGTTTGATTTATTTATGTCAAGAGAAAAAGATGGTCAATACCTGTAGAGCAGAAAGATATGCTAAGAACAGAGGTGGCAAGTCCTGTGTGTCAGAGGTTAGTCTCATCTGAGGAACGGTGACAGTTTTATACAGTAAGACTGGATGAAAACAGCAAAAACCCATAAAATTGATATCCCCATGGTTAGACTGAAGGAAACAAAGTTTACAGAGTTGTTTTCATTAAATCTGCTGTTACCCTGTAGTTGAAAACAGCAGCTTAGTTTCTGGGATCAGGTTCTCTTAATGAGGTTTTTATTTCCCCAAAGCTTATTTACTTTTCCAGGTTACTGTGCTTCTCTGTAAAGCAGGTCTCCCAAGGAAAGAAAAGACAATCCCTCAGCAATCGCATATTAAATCCTACTACTTAAAAATGCTTCTCCAACAGAGCAGTAAAAAGAAAAAAAAAAAATCTGCAGCCTTTGAAAAAAAAGCCAGGATGAAAGAGTTAAAACAGAAAAGTCAGCAAGCTCTCTGAAGGCATTGTCTACGCAGGCAGCATCTGGCAGCAAGCACCCCTTAACCTTATCTAGCCTAAACCGACTGCTAATGGACATGTACCCTCTGCTGCTGCTGCAGAGCCACCCCGCTCCGCTCACTCTCTGCAGGGCTGACTCACTCTGCAGTGCACGCTCACAGGCACGCAATCTGCCACATTACAGGGGACTATTTATGTGCCAACAGACACCACCTCTTTTAATCAGGCACTCTCCGAGTCTGTCATTTCACGCTCTGAGGCTGCCTGTTCACCTCTTCCAAACCAAATACAGAGTCAATCCCTGGCAGCTGGGACTGCGCTCTCATCTAGCGCGCTGCTGCCAGTAAATGAAGGAGAGGGACTAAAATGTCCGTAATTTTCTCAGTGCCCTGAATCACTTGAGAAATTTGCTGATGCAATAGCATCAGTGAAGGACTTGAAATGCGAGTTTTCACCTGGGAGCCATCAATGAGGATCGCTGTCAGGAAACGCTTGGCCAAAGGAACATGCTCAGATTGTTAATTTTACTCCTGGCGTATTTGCAGGTACTCAGCACAAAGCAGTCCTCCACCTATGCGTGCTAGCTCCAGCTTTTGTTTCGTGCTCTGTTCTCCTGACTTGCACGGGTTTATGTATTAACGAGAAAGGCTTGATGTCCCAAGGCATGAGCCAAAACACTATCCATGGGATTTTGCCTGCATTTGGTTATGTAAGTATGCATCACCATCCTGAGCCTAGTAACGGCCTTCTGCAAGCTGTCACCAAGGTACAGTGGGATCTTATAGAGTTCCTACAGACCAGTGCCTTTAAATTGCTTCTTTCTTTTACAGATGAGAGCTACCACCAGCATTTAGTTGTTCTCTTAAATGCAATTTGCTTATACTCTTGTAAACTGGCAAAATACAAGGCTGGCAGAAGGTTCCTGTTAAAGAAAGTAAAACCAGATCTTAAACATATTTGCAGCCCCACCCAGGACCTTCTCCTGTCCTGCTACACAAGCAAAATACAATTCCCCTCACCAGAACTGCAATATGTATACGGCATGCTTTCCAGAGAGCCTGGATTCGCAATTCACCCCCTCCCAGCTGCAAGCTCTATCAGGCTCTGCACGGAAGAACCGGGAAGGCACTCATTGCAGTCAGTGCTGAGAGAATTATGCTATAGTTTCCATAAACGTTTACCACCCCTGGATAAAGTCTAACTCAGAAGTTTAGAGTCTACTACCTTTGCTGAAGGAAAGCATGATCAACACAATTCAGACCAGGAAATTTTCCCTTACCCTGCCTTTTAAATGAATGTGGATAGATCAGCTTTATAGCAAACAGAATAAACCAATTACTTTGTTAATAATTACCACTGATCAACAATTGCTGAAATTACATCTTCACAGAAGTTTGTGAAAAGCCATACTAACAGAAAGATCAGCTCATAGGTGAAGTCTTCTGAGCAGTCCCCAGTTCGGAGACCAGCCGCCCAGAAGGTGCATAAGGCACCACCAGGCCTGGGCTGGTGAATGCTCCTGCCAGGTTCAAAGCTCCAGTGAATTCCTTGTGCTCTGGCCATAGCTCTTCATAGTATTTACACCAGACTTGTCTGGTGCACAGGCATATACGAGGTACATGGGTGAAATAAATGACACCACCCACATTGCCATTCCCAGCCAGGCTGGCGGAGAGGTTCTGACAGATCACTCCAGGTTCTTCAGCATAACTTGATCACAAAGGCATGACTAGTACTAGGTATGTGTCATATTAACAAGGTAAAGCTTGACCTGTTCTCCAGACTATACAACCAAGGTGAAGGTAACACTTCCCAAAGGCAATTTGGAACAAGCTCTACATTTTTAAGGGTCCAACATCTATTTCCCATGTGAGCTTCAGTGTTGCTTTGCAAGACTCATAAATCCTCAGGACAAGAGAAGGTTGCAACAGCATTTACTAGCTGTAAAAGCAGAACTTCTCAGATTAAGTTTACAAGCTCCTAATTTACAAATTAAAAATATGAGTTCTATGAATGAACCCATTTTGTTGATGAGACTATCGGTCAGGTACTTTAGAGGCAATTGCTGTTAAGGGTGCAGCTTTCCAACCAGCTAAGCTTCTGCAGAGCCACCACACGGACAAGCTGCCCAAAGGCTCTTCAGCAGCTCCTAGGTCTTGTCACTTGCCCACACCCTTGCCCCTGACTCGGTCTGCTCAGGCCATGCTGCGCAGCCACAGCATTACCATGTGCCACAGCAAAGATCTGCTGCTTGATCAGGGCAAGCACAGCACTGTAAGAGCCTTGCATTCCTGCTCACTGTGAGTACTGCCCCCAGGCAGCAGTTGGGAACAGCATCGCTACTTGCTCTGGAGAAAAAGGGAATGGTTTAGCAGTGATGGCAGCATCACTTCTGCACGGCGCTCAACCACTTCCAGAACCTGCCTCCCCCCAAAGGAACCCCTCCTCTTCCTAAAGGAACAGCAAAAGCATGAAAATCAAAGGCAGAGGACTCATTACAGCAATGTAGTGAGGAAGTTTTATTCGGAAACATGGTATAAGTTTGTAACCCAACACTGGGTGCACGACTCTGATGCCGGAGCATACGCGGTTACTACTGAAACACAGGAGTGTTTCGGACAATTGCTGTAATAAAACACAAAATTCTCATACTCCAATACCAGGACACTACAGCAATCTTTAGAATCATAGTTACATCCAAGGAATTCTCTGCACTTACAATTGACCCCACAGTGTAATCTACCTATATATAAGATTAATATATATAGCATGGGAAATTGAAAATCCTTGCTCCATAGATGTATGAACATGTCAAGTCTTTTATAAATAAACATCCAGTGAAGAGAAAAAATTACATTTCTAGTTCATATTTATACATAAAGTACTAACAGCAATGGGTGGAAAATTGCACACGGGCCACCCCAAGCCATGCAGCAGGCTTGGAGCAGCCCATCCAATTTAATATTGAAGTACACACAGGACAGACAAGTCACTAACATACATTGCGCATTTACAAGAGATCAACTACCAAATTGGGACAACTGTACACATTGGAGAGACCATTTTCATTCTGGAGCTTTTTTTTTTTTAAACGTGGATTTGTTACATCTCTTTACATCATACCGCAACGTTTACTTTGTGGAAAGGATAAGGGCAACAATGAGGCCATAGAGACCCAAGACTTCAGCGAAGATCAAAATCAGGATCATGCCCACAAATAACCTGGGCTGCTGTGCTGTTCCCCGTACACCGGCATCACCCACAATGCCAATGGCAAAGCCAGCAGCCAGACCACTGAGGCCCACACTCAAGCCAGCACCCAGCTGAAGAAAGCTCCTGTAGGACAGAGATGAGAAGAATGTCATCAGCAAGCAACAGGACACCCAACCCTTCAACTTCAGGCTAGCCATTTTTTGCTCTCTCCAAAGGAAATCAAATTAACATTTAAAGGGAATCCCTTTCCTGCAGAAAGAGCTTCTATACTCTTTAAGCAAACCCAGTGTGTCTCAAAGCAGATCCTTCCCAAGACTCCTAGCTCTGCTACTTAAAGAAAAGAAAAAGGGGCAGCTATGCAAGGTCTTTAGCTGATATTCAGGTATGGCTCATACACTAAGCTAAGCTCTGGGCCTGCCAGTTCACATGCCCCCCCAGCTTGTCTGTAGCCACTTCAGTCACCTGCATTCTCAACACGGGCCAGAGCTGTGCTCACTCTGGCCACGGGGGCTAGCACTTGCTGTAATGCCTGTCCCACAGTGCTGTGTAGCCTGTTAATAGCTGCTTTTGTCTCCCAGCTTTAGCAACCTTATTACACAGCCATAGCACATCCAGGTGACCATTAGGTCTCTTGCACAGCAAGAGTTGCACAGGAATGGTCTGGTCTTCCAGGCAGGGGTACCTGAGCAGCAGGCCCTGTCAGCCTCTGGTCACTGCAAAGGAGCATTTGTACCTGCTCTCTCTTAGATCACGGCTTATTAGGCCAACCACACTACTCACAGGCTATAGCTTGTACAGTAACACGGGTATCTGCTCTGTTAGGCCTCACAAGCATTGTTTTATTCCAAGTGGTGTCAATCAAGCCAGTTCCAGCTATTCTCAAAAGCCAAGAGCAGATTAAGTTTCAGACTGTAGCTGGTGTAGAGGCCCAATGTATAGCTTGAGGATTGATTTACCAGCACATAAAGCAGCAAGCAATATTAATTATTCACTTGCATCTCCCAGGCAACAGGAGAACTATTTAGACAGTCTGATTAGACAGTCTTGGAAAGACCTGTGTATTCCAGGTCTACAATCTGGCACCATGAAACAAGCTTCACCTCCTGTCCCAGTACTGCCTGCACATGGTTGCTTTCAAGCCATGAACCGCTGCGTTACCTCTAGCGCTGGGATGTCTGATCTGTTAGCTAATGTGGCAAACTGATCAGGCAGCGCTGCCACTGAGGCTAAGGCATCAGGCAGGACAGCTGAAGTCCAGTCCATGCTGCTAAGCCCAAATTTGGGGCATTTAGCACTGACAGTCCTCCCTGGGGTCTTGAGGACAACCCACCCATTCAGCAGCACCAAAATAGAACAGGACAAACTTCAACAAAACAGAGATGCAGCGACTTACTTGAATAGTGTGATAGAAGGTGAGAGGGCATTGGCAATGAGGACTGCCACTACGAGGCCATAGATAGCTATAATACCCGCCATGACAACAGGGATGATTGATTTCATGATGAGCTCAGGCCTCATGACAGACATGGCTGCAATACCCGTGCCACTCTTTGCTGTTCCGTATGCAGCTCCCAAGGCTGGAAGAGAACAAAAAAACCACTCATTAGACACATCCCCAAATACCATCTCCTTCACTAAGCTGCAGTATTAGAATAGTTGAGTCAGCACAAGGAGGAGTTGTGCAAAACTAACACAGTCACTTGACTACTTGGTTTGTCAGCCAGGAATATTCCCCTAAGGGATGAGGAAGTGACCTATCTAGAGTCCCAGACCAAAGCTAGATCAATAAAAAGGTGCTGTTCAAACAGCACTGATAACATCACCCTCCCTAAGCTACCTTCACAGCAGGGTGTACTCCCCAGCAGGCATTCATTCCCCATTTCGGAACCAAAACCTCGGGTCCCAATCTTAACTTGTCACTTCAGAGTTTGTGCCCTCACAGAGCCCACACTGTGAGGCTCTGCTCAGTAGAACTGCAGAGGAAACACAGCGAAGCGCATTTTGCTACTGCAGCAGGATGTAACCCAGATGAAAGCCGGGTTTTATAGTCACTGGCCTTTCAGCCACTCAGGCTGAGTTCTCAGATGTACCCAACGTTTAACAAGTCACCTTCATGGGGTCCTCTTCCTCCACAAAACCTATGCCTTGGCCTGTGGTTAAACATGCCATTTTAGCTTCATCAAAAACATTTCAAGATAGCAACAAACTCACATATTATTGCTGCACTGCATTCCTTGGAGAAAGGACACCCTCTTTATGTGTCAGTAACCTTATCTGGGAAGGATTCAGGTCCAAACACTTGTTAAGCCAACTGCTGGAACCATAGAGTATGGCTTGTAGGCCATAGAGGACCACAAATGACCTTACCCCTAAGGATCACTGATCACCTGTGTAAAAACTTGAGTATGCAGAGGCCAACGCAGGAACCCAAAGCCTGGTTTTCAAAGCAGAAGTTGGGCTTATTGCAGAGTACAGCTAGAAGAGTCCCAAAGCACTACCCCAAAAAACTACTTTCTGCCTTAAACGGTCTCACAACAGCTTCCACAAATACCTCACTCTGATTTTGAAGTACTTGGAAAGACTCCTTTCCTTCTAACATTGCTCTGGAGTACTGCAGGAACTCCTTAACTCTAGACTGCACTCAGCATCACCCAAGAGACAATACACAAGTCAGCAGCCATCCAGGACTAAGTCCTTGAAGCAGCACTGCAAGGTACGCACAAGGGTAGGTAGTCTCCTTTTCAGACACCATCAGGTTGATATTCAAAGGTAACAGTCCTATTTAGCACAAAAATGCTCTTGCCTGCTCTAAAAGGCTACTAGAGCATATTAAAACCACGGGGACTTAAAATCTTTGTACCAGTCAGAGACTATTTGAGTTTGCTCCACCTGCTTAAAAATTAGTGTTTCTACAAGGGAGAGCTGCTTGTTCCACACAGATCTGTAGCTGCCTTACGCCGACATCCAAGTGTGAGATGGTGCACCTTGCCCAGAAACAGTTGCTGGGAGGTATTCAAAGGGTTTAGGATGTGTGCTTTCCTGCTTATCCCTCAGCATTTACATAAAGCCTATCTTTGAGCAGTCAAGAACTGAGCATTAATCCTCCTGGCCTTGCACTAAGAAACTTCAGAAGATTAATAAAGGTAGCACCACTGCACTAACACAAGACTCACTATGAGAAGGAAGTTTAGTTTTAGTTACAAAAACTCAAAGGGAAAACCTCATTATCAACTCGTTATTGGTTCCGTACTAGCAAAGCTCTTGAACCTTGACTGTCACTGAGCCACATGCGAAGGGCTGTTCAGCACAATTCAGAACTAGAATCCAGCTTCGCAGAAAGCCTGAGCCAAGAGTAGAAGAGAGGTTTTACCTGCAAATGTAAGCTGAGCCTGGGAACTAGTGCACAGACTTAGCTAGCAGTATCAGTGATGGTACTGTTGAAGGGTCTAGCCCCTAGGAACTCTAGGGGGGGAAAAAAAAAAAAAAAAAAAAAAATCACTAATTTGAATTAGGAACCTCTTCTGTTGGATGAAGCATCTTCTAAGGACTGGAAGTGGAATCAAGATTCAGGCTATCTAGACTTCTAGACTGGCTACAGCATTTAGCAGAAACCACTTCTCTTGTCTGGAATCCTTTATAAACCTCTCTAGAAACACAGAGGCTCATGAGGGAAGTTCACTATTTAAAATTAGATCAGTCATTACTTCCTCCAAGTCCAAAGATACTTAAAGGTGTTGCAATTAATGCAGTGATGGATTACAGAAGCTGATTTTGTAATCCCACTTACAGAAAGCCAGCCTGCTTAAGCTTTTGGGGAGGGGCAGATCAGCATAAGTTTGTCAATTCCCAGTTCTAGGGAACAGGCAAAAGCTTATGCCTTGAACTTGTTCTAGACACATTAACAAAGTCTACATTTACTCTGTGGCATCTAGTTTTCACATGACAGTACTAGATGGCACTGAAGATCTATTACACTCCCACTGGTGGGCAGTCACAGGTGCTACAAATACAGCTTCAGAGCTTCACACATCACAGCACCCTGACCAACAGGCTTGCACTGCAGTCCCTTGCAGCTGCATCTCCAGTATCTTACAGGGCAGCTTGTCTTCCTGCTCTTCACTAGCCCGAGTTCTCCTTGCACCATTGACAATACCCCAATATTGCAGTGGAGGTGGCAAGATGATATCCACTTCCCACCATGACACAGGCATCTAATGGCACAGCTGTTCAGTTATGGGCTATTTGGCACTTGGGTCAATCCTCCTGCACATCCTGACTTACACCTCTTGGCAGCTGCCAGTGTTCAATGCATACGTGCTTCAGGTGCTGCATTTAAATACCCCAATGAGTTGGAAGGACATGTTTTAGAAAATCTTCTCAGTGACCAGGGTTTGGAGAGATCTACATGGAAGACAGTGAAAATGGAACAAGAGCTGTACCACTGTTTCACACCAAGACTCCATGTATTTGGTCCAGATCATACAGCCCCATCATCTCTAGCGTGCAGATCAATTAAGCTGCAACACTACCTTTAAATAAAGTATACAAACACAGAGCTATCAAAACATTTACCTGGCAGCCAGAGAAGCAGCACTTCGGCTTCCTTCTGTGATAAAGTTAGGTGGCATTCTGGCCTGTAACCAGGAACTGTGCCATTTGTAAGTCCAATGGTGTTATAATACACAGAAGTTGCTTTACACATCATTCAAGACCACCTCCTCCCAGTAAGTCTGTTTCAAAGGTTAACTTGATTTTGAAATACTTCTGAAGAGTAACTCCTTGAACTCACAAGCCAGAGTTGATTTAGCACTGCTCCTGGGGGCAAAACGCACTCCCACAGGGCTGCGGATACACTGCCTGGCACCTCGCCATAGCTGTTACTTTCTATTAGTCAAAAGCAGTAGTGTAGCTGTGCCGCTCTGAGATAAAGTATGAGCTAGAAAGTAACTTGCTGTATAGGCAATAGCTGCAGTAAGGACTGAAGACTAGTTGTAGTCTTGCCACTGCCAGGACTTTCGGTAGAGCTGTACCTCCAACATTCACCGTCAGCACTCAAGCAGCCTGTGGTTTAGATCAAGTGCTAGTCCAAGTATTAGGACCAATCTTTTGTAGCTATAGTTACAGTGCTCGGTAAGGTCATGCACCAAGAACGTTAATCTTGTAGCTAACTTAGCTGCAAGTCACCTCATACGACACTCCCTCAATACAGAAAAAGGCTATTACCAAAAGCCTTGCTTTGCTTCTGCAGAGCTCTGCAGACAGACACACCTATGGACAGTGACCACCTTATCAGGGGCCTTCAAGCCAGGGACCATTTGCATAGATGCAGGTTCAGCAGTTGTGATGCAGTCAGACATGCTCAGCCCAAGAATACAGCGGTCCAGAACCAGGCACACTCTCTCCAGCAGCATTCAGTCCATTCACAGCCAGTGATTCCTCCCGCATCCTACCATGGAGAAGCAAGTTTTTACACTGCAACGTGTGAAAGATTCCCAGAGCACTAACAGGCAGAATTTCCCTGCATTAGGGAGTCTGCTAGTAACTAAAGTCCAAGTTTCAATTAAGATACCATGGGTTACTATCACAGCAAGTCTGAAAGACCATTCTGGATGAGTACTTACATCTGGAGCCTTTTATAATTAACCCATTATCAAATGGGCTGCCCTCTGCAGTAGGTAGGCTTCCCCTGAACCAGACAGCAGGCATCAATTCACCTCAACGCCTGTTCATCCTTGAGCAAATTGTTCTTAAATGGTTGGAGATCTGTTAGAGGTGATATCCAGGTCAAGTACAGTCCTTGCTTCGCTACACAAGAAACCTGGGCATTTTCAAAGAAACAGGCTTCTTCCCATTGGTATTCTAAAGCCCCTCCCACACCACCCCATTTAACACAAACACAGCTCTACCTCAGATTACAGTAATGGATACCACATGGCTGCCTTGGAAAAACCTTGTTGCTATGCCCAGCTGCATCTCCACAGAAGAGACAGCCACATTAGTGGAACTGTACCTGGAGCCTATGCAAATTGAGATCACACTGACTTGAAGGCTGGCTCTAGCCAGTCCCCCCCGTGATAACTGGAGGGGTAAACAGATAAGCTGCCCTACAGGAAGCTGCAGACTTTGAAAATCTTTAGTGAGTCACCTGTTAGAGGATTAGGGACAGCATACTTTTTGTTCTTCCCTAATGTTATGAGAGGGTGCGGGGATTTCAAACAAGCCCAGCACTGTCAGCTTACAGCACTACAAAAAACAACCCACAAGGCTAGCTGGCCATTTACTCTTGTTCAGTAGATCTGAGAACTTAAAAGTCTACCAGCTCCTCAAGAAGCTGCTGCAATGACAGCAGTCCGAAGAAAAAGAAAAAGACTTACCAGTCAACTGTCCAAGCAGCTGGGACTGCTGCAATTGGCACTCTGGATTGTCTCATATAGCACACAAACACAAGAATTTCTTTTTTTTTTTTTTTTAAAGTATGGTAAGGCTGAGACTTTACACCAGAGTACAGGCTTGCTCTTCTGCAAGCAGCAAAGTCCAGTTACTTGTTATTGATTGTTCTTTATCATCATACAAGCTCTGCTGCAACCTCAAAGACAACCCATTTGGCAGACTGGGCAGACCACTGTACTCCAGATACTGACTGGCAGAGCAGTTTGTTATACCAGTCAGCAGAAGCCCTTTTCATCTACAGCTGGTCTAACAGCAGCTTACATCACTCACCAGCAGGCATCCCCAGCTAAGCCACCTCATTTCTGAAGTGTGGGAAAGCCAAGGTCATCTGACTGCATCCAGCAGACACTCCTGCGGCCAGACTAGCCTGACTTGAAGCCTCAGGCTCACAAGAGTCCCAGTCTGAAGGAAGTGAGTTCAGCAAGTTATGCCATACTGTTTAGGAGGAGAGCAAGCAGGCGAAAGCATGCATTTCTGGGAAACCATTGTTTTGAGCATCATTGAACAGCCTGATCAGGCTGGAGAGTTTTTCAGGTTGTAACCTCTGTTTAAAATCAGTACGGTGCTGCAGTTTTAGGAAGGGAAAAAAGGAAGTTGGCTAAGAGGTCCTAAGGCAGCTGGCATTCATCTCCACTGCTGCTCTAAATGGTCCCGTCAGAGGGGGAGTACCTGCAGACTTTGTAGTCTACAGTGACTTCAGGGTGAGACAGAAGTCCCACCAGGTATGCCTGGAAGCCACAGTACAAGCAGCAGCACATCTGCTTGAGCCAAGTTTTGTAGAGTCAATGGTATATCCTGATCCTTGATCTGGTTTTCAGATGATCCTCAGACTACCATTTACTAAGTAGAAATGATGCTCTCCTTGAGATGTCTTCCCTTAATTTAACTAAGCTGCAGAAATACTGCCTATCAGGTTTACTTCTGTTACAACACTTATGTCTTCATAGTCCACTAATTTACCTGCTGTTAAGGATGAATGCTTAAGCTAGTCTCTCTACTGCAGAGAGTCCGGCAGCTCAAACATCTGACCCACTGAGCCTTCCTCCCCATACCACAATGCCTTTGAAGCACTCTGCAAACTCCTCTTAGGATGAGGTCTACAGGTCCTTATGAGAAGCAGCTCTCCTCTCTACCACCTCCTCACCCCTCAAGAGAAAGGATTTCAGGAAACACAGGTGTAATTTGCCTTCAAGGCTCCAAGTTGTTTATAGTCATGATGCCTTCCAGAATGGGACTGCGCAGTGCTACCAGCTGCATCAAGCCAGATGTTCTGAGCCAGCAAATTCACCATGGAAGCCCCTCAATAGCTAATCAACCACTACAATATCTGCACCCTGAGTTTAAAATAAAAAGTATTTCATTAGCTCTGCAGCAACAGTGAGAAGCAAGACACAGAACTAACCTTAACACTGCTGCCTAGAGTTCTCTTCATTAGCAGTCTTCCAGATGCTTGACAGCAAAGCAGTACTGAAGGCAATGAATGCCCGTCCAAAGTGCAGGTCTCGGGAAAACTCCTGACTGCGTTATGGAGGCCACAGCGGGGTGTGCTTGGGACATCACACTTTTCTACAACCAGCATCAGCAAGCGCAGGATCGGACAGCTTTGCCTAATACCATGCTTTTCCATTTTGACATGCAGAAGTCACACGGAAAAGCCTCAATAATTTGATCACTCAACAGCACCTGACACTGAGCCAGCCACATGTTTTACACATCGGAAATAAAGGAACTTCAGCTCCCAGAACAAGCTGTAATCAGCAAATGAACAGGCAGGCTCAAAGATAGCCAAGGTCACAGCAGCCTGCTTTAGTCTTTCTAGGTGCCATCAGTACTAGCCGACCAGAACAAGTTCTGCTATCTATTTACCATCAGCAGTTAATGTTCAAACATGAAACAGTACTGCATAAAGTTGCTTGTTTTCACATCAAACTAGCCTGGACAGTATAGAACTTGAACATGTTTACTAGAAACAGGTCTCAGAACTACAAGCTCCACAAGAATCTGATCTTTAGATACAGCATGAGTCAGACATGATCACCGCACTAATTAACACTGATCAGGACCATTTTAGACAGTTCTACACACTCATCCAGACAGATTTAGCTCCTTACTTCTAAATCCAGGTGGGTTCTTTAACAAGTAGTGTTCAATTGACATCAGAACATGCTGTAGCGTCACATCCCTATTAGGAAAACTACATGACACTGCAAGTTTTAGTTTATCCTATATTGATGCCTCTGCCATATTGCCTTAAAAAAATCCAAGTGGCTTCACTAAACAAGCAGTTCAGTAATGTTCACAACTAAGAAAATTTTGTTCCTGCAGTATCCATAACCTGTTGTTCCATTGACTGAACCCATCAGATGTCTCTTGCTGGGGCCTAAGCACTAATTTCATGGCTCAGACCTGCTGGTATTAGGACTGTCTGACACAGACTGTGTACCAAGAACCAGTCATGTACCAGCAGCAACATGACAGTTGCCACCTTCATCTATATAGCTCAAGCACTCATTTTGAGCTACCCAATTCAAACCTTCCCCTTTTAACTCGCAATGCCACAGTACAATGCTATCAAACCCACAGCTTCTAGGAAATGCTTCACTTCCTAGTTTAGACATGCCAAGCAATACTCAGAATTCCTATTAAAATGCTGACTCAAGTTTGCATCCCTCACCGTTTCCACCGAAGGAAGCTTGCATATCACAAAAGCAGTGTCTAAAAGGCCATACAACCATATTCTTTTGCTTTCAAGTTCAATTTTGCAAAAGGAATCCAACGACTCCTTTCCTCCAGAAAAAAGCTGACTATTTAGGACCTTAATCACTGTGCAGAAGGCAGTGATCTGCTGACTGATTTTTTCCAACAAGACCTAAGTCTTAGTCTATTCCTGCATTATCTTAATTAGCCAATAGGCAGGTAGGTCAGCAGTCCCAACATTGGCTCCTATAGCACTCCAGCCACACTGTTTTCAGGAAAGCCCTTACCTGTCGAGTGCGAGTACAGTATTTTAACTCTGGGGTGGCAGGGCAGTAACTGTCCTCCACACAGGACACCTGCATCTCACCACTGGGTACAAACTGTGCAAGACTAAACACAGGCACTCAGGCTTTTTTTTGCCAAGATTAAAGCCATGGACATGGTTGGTGTGAAACCAGTCAATGGTGCCAACACCAGCATGGCTAGACAGCTTCCTCTCAAATGTTAGTTTTAATCCATTGTGTACTAACACAGTTTAATCTACCGCACTCATCAATCAAGAGCAGCTTGCAGAAGTTTGCCTTGCAGACCCAGCTACCATCTCAGGGGCTACTGTAATACAATGAGACTCCAAGCATATGAACAACTTTATACAACTGGAGCTATGGCCAATTCAATACTTGAGTGGTTTGATTCCTCAACTGGGAGCCAAATTAGGTGGCTGATGAAGACAAGTCAGTATGTTCACGCATGTGGAGACACTGGTTAAGTCTTCAGAAGAGAAAACCAGACCGATTCCCAGCTCTTGTCTTGCTAGTTACTGATAACACTTGCATTTGGAATAAACCTAGCTGAAGCCTTCCCCATGTTACACCCTAGAGAGAACAGCAGGGCTGCACCTACGGGGAAACAGCAAGTGCTTGGTAAGGAACAGCAGTTGCTTTCTGTGGGTTTACTCAGGCTCCGAGAGAGAGAGACAAGGCATCGCGTGATGGTCTTTCTGGCGCAAAACAGCATTTATGGGTCTCCACATAAGCATTCTTCAGCAGGGAGAGGGATACGGCAGAATGACCCAGTTTACTCCGCACTGATCCTCAGTGCCTGGCGCCGCAGAGGGATGGCCGCTAGCGAGGACCTTCCTTCCTCCGTATCGCATCCACCTCCCGTTTGAAAGGGAAGGTCAGGAGCCTGTGGGTTCCTTTTAATGTCATTAACGCCTCGGAAGCTGACCCCCCCTCCTACATTTGCATATTGAAGTACCAGTCCCATTAAAAACTGGTCGGGCGTTATCCGAGGAACGTTTTAAAACCCGACTCGGCCCCATTCCCAGCGGGAGCAGTGCTGTGCCCAGTCCCGGCAGAGCCGGCGAAGTCTGGCTCCCACCGAACGCCGGGGCACACCGGCCCCGCCACTGCCCGGCATGTCACCCTCCCGCGCCGCACCTCGGCAGAGCTGTCCCGAGGGGCTACCGAGATCCGCCGGTACCGGCCGGTGGGCCCGCAGGGGAGGCTAACAGGGGCTCTGCCCACAGGGAAGGAGACGGGGAGGGGGAAATGCACGGCCGCCCCCGCGGGGCCGGCCCGGGCGGCGGCGCCGCCGCCGCAGTCACGTGGCAGCGGGGGCTCCGCCGCCGGCGGCACGCTCCGCGGTGACGTCACCCGCGCAGACCCCCCTCCGCCGCGCCCCGGTAGCCCGGATGGAGCGTGGGGGGGTGTGCTTGGCCGTGTGGGGGGGGGCATCCCCGGGGCCGCCACCGCGGCTAGGCCGGGAGGACACCCCGTCCAGCCGGGCCCGGCACCGGGGATGGCGCCCCGCCAAGGGAGGGGGGAGAGGGGGAAAGGGGTGCCCCCCCCCAACCCCCGGTGTTACGGCGGCGAGCTGGACCGTGCTCCCCTCCCCGCCTCCTCCAGGCCCCGACAACCCCCCCGGGTGCTCACCGCTGAAGACCATGGCAGCCGAGGCGCCCATCACGGCGAAGAAGGAGGCGTACTCGGGGCTGGCGCTGGAGGACATGGCTGCGCGGGCCGGGCCGAGGCTAGGCGCCGCTGGGAGCGGGAACGCGAGAGGGCGGGGGGAAGGGAGGCGGGAGGCTCCGCCGCGGCGCCGGTCCTCTACAGGCAGCGCTCGGCCACAAAATGGCGGAGGCGAGGAGGGCGCGGGCGGGGAGGGAAGGGAAGGAGGGAGACGGGGCGGAGGCCGGTCTGCGGGCAGCGGGAGGGAGGGGGCCGGGCGGGAAAGGGAAGGCGGCGGCGCGGAGCTCCGTCCCGGCGGGAGTGCGCGGCGGCCCGGGCGCTGCGCCCTAAATACTGCCTCCGCAGGACAAAATGGCGGCGGCCCGCCCGTCACGTGACCCGCGCCCACCGCCCCCGCCCGCCCCGCCCTCGGCCGCCTCCACTTGTGCGCGGCTGGGGGGCGCCCTCCCGTCTGCCCTCCCCCGCGCCCGGTTCCCCGTTCCCACGGCCGGTCTCGCCCCCGAGGACGAGCGGAGTCAGCTCTTTTCTCCGCGCCTCGTGTCGCGAGTGGGGCGCTCTGCGGCCGCAGCTCCCCCCTGCTTGTACTGCTTCCCTCCGGTAGCTCCCCCCTTCCCTCCGCCCGGGTGGTTCAGTCCCGCCCGACCGCCGCGTCCCGCTGAGCGTGATTCAGCGCTTATTAGCATAAGGGGCGTGTCCGTGGCGCGGCACCGCCCACGCGGCGGCGGGTGCTGCCCGGGCAGCACCGTGTCCGTCCCTGTGCGGAGCCCTCCGCCGCGGCGGCGCTGCCTGTGCCACCCCCCCCCTGGGCCGTCACCCCTCCGCCATGTGCCCTGTCCCCGCTGACACGTCCCCCATGGTGTGCCCCTTTTCCCGTCTGCTGTGTCCCCGGTGCCGTGTCCCTCATGGCGCATCCCATGCACCATGTCCTATGTCCCCTGTCCCACTTGCCATGTCCCCAGTGCCATGTCCCCCATGGCACATCCCATGTGCCATATCTTGTGTCTCCTGTCCCACATGCCATGTCCCCCATGGCGCGCTTCCCATGTGCCATGTCCTGTGTCCCATGTCCCCAGTGCCATGTCCCCCATGGTGCATCCTCTGTCCCACATGCCATGTCCCCAGTGCCACATCCCCCATGGTGCATCCCATGTGCCATGTCCTGTGTCCCCTGCCCCATATGCCATGTCTCCAGTGCCACGTCCCCCAATGGTGTGTGCCATGTGCCACATCCCGTGTGCCCTGTCGGCATGTTGTGCCCCGTGTACCCTGTCCCCCATGCAGGGCCCTGTCCCCTGCGCTGTGCAGGGGGCTCCCCATGGGGGACGTAGCTGTACCCATGGCACCTTGCTGGCCTGAGGTCCCCTCTGGGGGTCTCTACCCCCCCACACTCCACCTCCTCCCGGGGTCCGGTCCTGGCAGCATCCTGCTGGCAGTGCCCATGTCCCCCGCTCCTCTCCCTGGTGCATCTCCTGCTCCCGGGTGAAATGGCGGCTGGCACCTCTGGCCCGTCGTTTTCCCTGGCGCTGGAGGGGACAAGCGGGCTGGGTCTGAACCACGGTGTCACCCCACCACAGGCGCTGCCACCCACCTCCCGCTGCAGGCGGGGTGCGGGCAACCCCACTCTGAGCTCACCCCATCCCGAAATACCCCAGAGAGACACTACAGGAGCCCAAACAGGACGGGTGCCGTTTCTGCTAGTCTAGAACTCTTCAGGGTACTCTAGAAAAAAAAACACATTAATTCTAGATTTGGGGTGTTCTTGCTCTTGCTGCCTCCACAAATCCTGCTGATGTCCTGAAGTACCAGATCTCTTAATTAATTGAGGGCCACCTGCCTTTTCCCATTGTTGCCACTTTTCTGGACACCTCAGCCTTGTCAAAGCTCACAGGGAAGGTGAGAAGAGGATTTAAAACCTGCTTGGCAAATTCCCCGCCCGCTGGTTGAACACAAATGGCCCCATGGCTGCAGCAGCCACCGGAGAGCCCACAGCTCCCACGGGCTGGGGACCGGCCCCAGGACACATCGGCTCGGTGGAGGAGACAGGCTTGCAGCAGGTTCTGTCGCCAGGTCTTCGTGGGGGCATTCAGCAGGTGGCCGGCGGCAGGGACTGGCTGAAAAGCGCAGAGTCGGCGGGAGGGGAGGAGAGAGCTGGGGGGTACTGCTGGGGGGCTGAGCCCCAGAGGGGGACCCCATCCCGAGCCCTGGCAGAGGTGGGCACGGTGGCTGTGGGTCCCACATATGCTCCACCACCACAGTCAGCACCACCACCACTGCCACCACCATCACCATGACCGCTGCCATCACTGCCACCACCACAACCATCACTGCCACCACCATCATCATCACTGCTGTCGCTGCCACTACCACCACTATCACTGCTATTACTGCCACCATCACTGCTGACACCACCACCATCACTGTCACGAACATCACTGCCACCACCACCATCACTGCTGACACCACCACCATCACTGCCATGACCATTACTGCCACCACCACCACCATCACTGCCACTGCCACCACCACCACCGCTGCCATCACTGCCACCACCATTGCCATCACTGCTGTTGCTGCCACTACCGCCACCATCACTGCCGCCACCACCACCATCACTGCCACCACCACCATCATCACTGCTGACATCACTGCCACCACCACCTCCACCACCACCACCACCACAACCTCCACCATCCCCTACACCACTACACTGCTTTTCCTGCAGCGTTGCACCCTGGGATGTGTAGCTGTCAGCACGGTACATCATTGCTATTAGGTGGTGGCTCTTATTACTAATGAGCATTTCCAGCAGCCCCAATTAACATCAGGAAGCCTTTCACTAGGGTGGGGACAATCCCTGCCCCAGAGGTCCAGAGCAATTGCTCATTGGGTGAATTTCTCATCCCTCTGGCACTGGTGGCTTTGGCAGTTTGTTCACCAAGTTTGGGCTGGCGAGGGACCCAGAGAGCAGGGGGGATTTTAGGGGTCCCCAGAAGATGCTCTTCCCCCTGTGCCTCTGGGCACCCACTGCCACCAAGGTCGCCCTGTGCTGCTCCTGGCACCTGCTGGGCAGCCCCCGCTGCCCGATGCAGTGGTTCCCGTTACTCCACGTGCCATAACGCTGCCTTCTCCTCCCCGCGCCCGGACCCGTGCCAGCCGGCCGCCCCGGCCCCGCTGCCCCTCGCCGGCTGGCACTTCCCACAGATCATTCGGCACCGTCTCCGCACTGTTGCTCCCATCCGCCCGGCGAATGGCCATCACCGGCAAACAAAGAGCCTCCTTGTAGCAGCGAGCTCACGAGTTGCAGTGGCGGCGGTGCTTCGGGGACGCCGTGTCTCCAGAAGGGCTGAGCGCCGGCTCCGCGGGACCCCCAAGGGCTGAGCATCCTTCCTCCTGCCCTTTGGAGCTGCGGGATGCCGGGAGCCTCCCTGACCCTGCGCTGAGGTCACAGCCAAAATCCCGGGGGCACGAGCTCCTTGAGCCAAGCCCTCTTGTCCTTCCCCTTCCTCCTCCTCCTGTGGTCTTCATTTGGGACACACTCAATGTCTCCGGGTCTCAGCTCTCCAGTGCTAAAGGTCTCATAAATTCATTGGGGTTTCGCCAGAAATTGCTGATTCATACAAAGGAATTTTTTTTTTATGCTTTTGACAACACTTTCTTCCAAATATATTTCGTTTTACATTTTCTCCCCTATTTATTTAGCACCCCTATCATCACCCCGCTGCTGGAGCCGGCCAGGCAGGGGCAAGGAGAGGTCACGGTGGGGCTGGTGTGGGCCACACATCCCAGTGCGAACACGCTCCTCTCTTTGGGGCACGTGTGTGGGGAAGGTCTGGGTGCTGGAGACGGGAGCATCCGTCTCCTTCCATCTGCCTGGGACTGCCCAGTCCCCCTCCACTTGCCCCACACGACCCTGGACTGACCACAGCCACCAGAGGGACCATGTGCCGAGCATCGTCCCGGGATGCCTGCTGAGCCACGCTGGTTGCCCCAGACGTGGCTGCAATGGATGGAGGGGGTGGACATGAGGATGCACGAAGCCCCCATGGGCCAGAGAAGAGGAAGAGCAGTTTGGATGCTGGCGATGGCACGCGTAACCTTGTCCGTCTCCTTGCCGTGCCCGGCTGCCAGGCGAGCTGGTGGGGGTACCCAAGGGTAATTTATTGCTATTAAATCCTTTCTACGTACACTAGCGCTGGTTGAAAACATGGTATTTCCACCATCGCTGAGGCTCTGCTGCTGCAGCTGGGTCTCCCGGCCCGTGCAGACCCTGGAGTGATGGGCGCTGCTCGGCCGGGGCGTCTCACCCTGCCCCTCGGAGCCGGGTGGGCTCTGCCCCCGTGAGTGCTGCACCCCATCCAGCCCCCCCGGGGGACCACTTGCCCCACCGCCACCCCTAAGCGGGGTCCCCCGAGGCTCCCACGCCAGCGCCGGTTCTGCCTCGGGGCGGTGCAGGGACTCTTTCTTCCTCAGGGAAAGGGCGACGAAAGGAGGGAACAAAATCCGACGCAAAACCAGGAGGCGAACGCAATAGCGAAGGCAAAGAGCCAGAAACCCGGAGGCAGAACCACCCAAATCACTGTTCCCACAGCAACTCGCGCTCCCCCTCCTCACAGCGCCAGGCAGACGCTTACCGGCTGCCACCGACCGCGCGCACGCGCTCGCTGCGGGGGCGGTGAGTTTGTCACCCCCAGTCCTGCCGTGTAATTTTGGGCTGGATTAACCCCACTCCATGCGCGGGGCCGGCGGTGCTGCCTGGCACCGCACCAAACGCAACTGAAAGGTGATTTTAGGTGGTCCGTTCCCATCCTGAGGAAGGGACAGAGGGTTGAGATGGGCTTTCCAGCGGGTGCAGGCTCTGAGTGATGCCCCCTTTTTGGGGGACCCCGGGGCCGTGCGTCCGTCTTTGCGTGGACAAAACGTGCCGGAGCGGGATTTAACACTGGGCTCCAGCTTTCATTGGCTGCTTTTAGCGAGCAGGATCCGGCTGCAGGCTGCTCGGCGCTTCCATCCGGGAGGGCAGCGCTGCTTCTCTGCCCTGACCCCGGCTGGTTTTCGGCAAGCCGGACCAGCTGTTTGCCAGGGGATCCGTGCCCGCTCCAAGCTCCTGTTTCTACGGGTCGCGGCGATGCCGGTGGCTTTGCCCATGTTGGGAATCAGGGCTGGAAGGGGTCTGGATTACCAGCTGGGAGCACCCGGCCCCTCCGGCGGGTGCGGGCACGGAGGTTCCGGCGTGGAAGCGCGTTGCTGCGGGACGGGGGTGCTTTGGCAGGGGATGCTCTGCCACCCGGTCCTCCTGAGGGGAACTGGTGCGAATGTGTTAAAAACACACTATACCTCGCAGGACCCCGCAGCTCAGCGCACAACAAGCCCGGGAGGCCTCTTGGCCAGGGATGGGGAAGGGGGTCTGGGGGGGTCAGCGGAGCCAAGACAGTGCCGGGAGTGGAGATGGGAAAAGGAAGGATGGGAAAAAGAGGGATGGGAAAAGGAGGGCTGGCAGTGGACCTGCTGCCCTCAGCCTCAGCAGCAAACACTCGCCAGCAGTGGAGCAAACCCGTCCGGAGTATTTCCTCATTTGGTGTATCCTGCGATGTCTTACGGAAATCACACGCCAGAGTCACGGGGTTTGGGGAGGAACCATTCCCTGGCTCCTCCCCGCTCCCCGGGTCCCTGAGGTGACACAATCTCCCAGGAGGTCAGGACCTTGGCTGGTTTGCAAATGAGGTTTCTCTTGCTCTACTTGGGTCTTAATCAACCGATTTCCATCCTGAGCTGTTAACTCCTCCTTATCTGGGACACTACACGATGCTAGACTTCTTGACGAGGCAAATTAGGGGTGTCTAATCTTCTCTTCTACTCTGTTCCGTTCTATTCTATTCTATTCTATTCTATTCTATTCTATTCTATTCTATTCTATTCTATTCTATTCTATTCTAATTCTAATTCTATTCTGATCTAACCTAATCTAATCCCATCCCGATCCCTTCTCATCTCTTTGTCCTGGACTTTCCTGCCCTATATAAAAACTCCGATCTCCCTCTTTCCCGTGCCATGCTTGTGGTTGAACACAGCTGGGAATTCATCCTTGCTTCTACAGTTTCTTCAGTTCCTGGGGATGGTGCAGGGAAAAGCTGTGGGTTTTTTTCCCCACCATCTTTTTCCTGCTATGGCCCATCAGGAGGCAAGCAGGAGGAGCTCCCGGTCCTCTCTGTGTGTTGGCTGGTCTTCTCAATCCCTCCCTCCGGCAGGGCATCCATGCCCGGACCCCAGCACTCAGCTGGCAGCTGGGATCAGCCAGGGCTTCCCATGAGGAGGTTCTGCCCGTGGTTTGAAAATAGCATTTATTTGCTCTGGGTTACCATAGTTACTTGTGGAAGTTGCACAGCACCGCTTCTGCTGCTTGGTTGGGCGATTCTCTCTGCTGCGGCACAACCAGCTAATTTTACCCTCAAAGGGACCCATCAAAACGGCAGGAATTTCTTGGGTGTTGGGTGAGCTCTGTGTGGGATGCCCTCGCTGCCCCTCTCTTTAAACTGCTGGATGCGCCTGCAGTGCTGTAGCAGATTTTGGGTCCTCGGTCACCAGCTTTGCATTGCTAGAAGGAACCAACATGGTTTTCCCAGTGCTGATCCTGTACTTGTGTTGTATCTCAGAGCTCTTGAAGACAAATACTGAGAGTCAGCACGGAAAACCTCCCCGCTGCAACTCCATGCCTGGTTTTTGGGAAGCCCATCTGCAAATGGGAGAGGGGGGCAGCTGATGTGTTCTGGAGAGACACTTTTGGAGAGATGATGGTTGGTGAGACAGAGATGCAGGCTGGAAGCTAGCGGTGATGGCTCTTAATCAACGGTGACGGCTCTTAATGAACAGTGACCAGCAGCTCAGTGTGTAAAGCACCGCACGTGTCTATGTTACTTTGCACAAGCGATAGAGCTTCTCCTCGGTGCTGGACCTGGCAAAGCGAGCTCCGGCAGGGCCAGTGGGAGGGATGGACAGGCTGGACCGATGGACTGAGGCCAACGGTATGAGGTTCAACAAGGCCAAGAGCTGGGTCCTGCACTTGGGTCACACCAACCCCATGCAGCGCTACAGGATTGGGGCGGAGGGGCTGGAAAGCTGCCCTGCGGAGAAGGACCTGGGGGTGTTGGTGGACGGATGGCTGAATATGAGCCGGCAGTGTGCCCAGGTGGCCAAAAAGGTCAATGACATCCTGGCCTGTATCATGAATAGTGTGGCGAGCAGGACTAGGGAAGTGATCATCCCCCTGTACTCGGCACTGGTGAGGCCCCACCTCGAGTACTGTGTTCAGTTTTGGGCCCCTCACAACAAGAAGGACATTGAGGTGTTGGAGCATGTCCAGAGAAGGGCAACGGAGCTGGTGAGGGGTCTGGAGGACAAATCTTATGAGGAACGACTGAGGGAACTGGGGTTGTTCAGCCTGGAGAAGAGCAGGCTGAGGGAAGACCTTATCACCCTCTACAAGTACCTGAAAGGAGGTTGTAGAGAGGCGGGGGCTGACCTCTTCTCCCTGGTGACAAGTGATAGGACCAGAGGGAATGGGTTGAAGTTATGTCAGGGGAGGTTTAGATTGGATATTAGGAAACATTTTTTCACTGAAAGGGTTATTAAACATTGGAATAGGCTGCCCAGGGAGGTGGTGGATTCACCATCCCTGGAGGTGTTTATAAAAAGGGCAGAGGTGGTACTTAGGGACATGTTTAGAAGTGGTTTTGTCAGAGTAGGTTAAGGTTGAACTTGATGATCTTAAATGTCCCTTCCAACCTCAGCGATTCTATGATTCTATGATGCCCCATGGTTGGGAGCCGCCTGCGGGGCTGTGCTCCCGTGCAGAGGTACCTGGAGCGGCGTAAACCCAAACCGCAGGTTGGTCTGGCACCGGAGTCTCCAAACCATGGGATTTTCCTGCTGGCCGCTGGCGGGAGCAGGTGGTACTTGTTGTCTTCCCCGCAGCGATGGCAGACACCACCCCACGCCAGGAGCCATCCTGGCATGCAGATGGGACTCTCCTGCCCATGGATGTTTCCCTGCCGGCCCCGGGCGACCCAGCTGCTCCGCACCCCGGCGGCACTGGGGGTGAGGAGCGCATCGGGGACAGGACATGGCAGCGCCTAGGCAAAGCCCGGAGTGTCGCGCTCTGGCTGCACAGCCACATCTTTTCGGGGATAGAGCTGCTGGCAGATGCCAAGAACGAGCAGCCACAGGGGACCCAGGCAGAGACGCCTGATTTTGGGCTCAGTTTTGGGGAGAAAACACGAGTTGGTTTCTATCAGGAAAGCTGAAGGCAAAGGCTTTCTGCTGCCTGGACAGGAGCTGCTTCAAAGCCGTGTGCCCCGAATCTGTCCTTCGCCACTGGGCTGGGGCAGTGCCATGGCTCTGCCCCCGCGCCACAGACCCGCTCCTCCTCCCTGCCGCCTGCTCTCCCTTGTCCCGCCGGGCTGGCAAGCGGAGAGGGACATAAACCCTTGGCCGTCTGGCAGGACATGCCGCCTTCCTGCAGTGCTGCCGCTGCCGAGCGGCGAGGCGGCCAAGAACATCGCTGTCTTTCTACTCTGAGCTGTGCCAGGGAAGGAGCCTCCCGCCCTGGCTCAGCTCTCACCGGAGTATCCCACTACCAATCAGAAAATTAAATCCAATCCTTCTGGCGCTTCCCAGGTATTCCCGCACGACCGCTCTGCATTTGGCTCCTCCAGTCTCGGCTCTTGCGCTCTGATGGAGCATCACCTCTTGTGTGCGCTGCCTCTGGACAACTGCCGTACCGCGCCGACCTCTCCTCCGGGCTTCTTGTGCCTATGGACCCCTCAACAACTAGAGGGGAGACTGAGCTGGTGTCAGTGCTGGGCTTTTGGGAGCCCTCAAAGCTCCTCTCTTCCGGGGCTCATCGGACGAGGCGCACCCCCGCCTCCTGCCCTCCTCCCGCACACACATCTCCGCTGGGCCCAACCAACACACGTAGAAAAGGGTATTTTTGACTGGGTGAAGAAATTTGCCAAAACAGGGTTAGATTGTCCCCAACAACTGCTCTGTGCATGATTTGGGGTGACCAGTTTTCCTGCAGGTGGGTTTCTAGGTGTGGGGTGCTGGCAGCGCCCCGATCTCGCTCTGCCCGGCCGGGGGGTCTGTGGGCGCCGCGCTCCCTCCGGCACCCGGCAGCCTCCGCTCCCTCACCATGGCACACGGCATCCCCACGGTCCCATCTCCTGCCCAGCTGGCGGGCAAAGGATGCGGCCGCCGGCTCCGCTTTCCCAGACGAGTCCTTGCTGCCCGGCAGCACCCAAACCAAAACGCTGCAGGAGAGTCAAATTAAAGAGCGCTCAGTTGTCGCTTGGTTTTTGCAAAGACCAACTGAAAGGGAGACGGGACGTTTTTCCTTTGTTTTTTTGTTATTTCCCTCTCAGGCCGTTATTTCCCCGTTGGGTTTGCTGGGCAATGGGAGCTGGCTCCAATGCCGCTGCCGGGCAAAGCACGAGGCCTTTTTATTTTAAGAGCCATTTTACTGTTTCCTGGGTTTCACATCTCTTTTGCAGGCAGTTCCTCTCCTGCAACGCCCAGTGCGCAGCATTGCGCGGGCAGCGAGAGGACGGTTAGCTAATCACGGGGACGGAGGGCACATCTGCTTATCTGAGCTGCCCCTGAGCCCCGCGCCGGGGCGGGCGGCCACGCCGTACCCACCGGGCTGTGCCGGCACACTGGACCCCAAGGCCAGTGCCTGTTTCCCTAAAGCATGGGTGCCTCGCGGGGAATGAGCATCTCATCGGGAATGAGAAAGACCACGACGACGCAGGAAAGGCCCCGACGATGGGAGGGAAGAGTTTCTGTTCCTCTTGGGCTGCAGGAAACGATCATAAAACCTCACTGTGCAAAATTCATGTCCCGAGACGGGGTGGGTTGAACTGAGCTTTCGGGGTCTCCCTTCTCCCTGGCTTCATGCGTTGCCTTCTCCTCCAGACCTCCAGAGAGGAAGCGCTGGTGCTCGCAGCCAGGGCCGTACCCAACCCCTGAAGACTGTATTTTAGAGCCGCCTTGCAGGAGAGAGAACAAAAAGCCCAAGATTTCCCCATCAGCCCCAACCCCAAGGCTGGGATTTGCCGGACCGGGGTGGCTGGGCCAGCTCTGCGCCCGCCTGCGAAGGGGAAGAAGCAGCGAATGTCTCTGGCTGTCGCAGCCTGGGAAAGCGGAGGCAGGTCCAGGTGGGACCACAGTCTGTGGCAGCCCGGGGCTGTCACAGCCCTTCCCGGGGCACCAGGGGCACGCAGGGGATGGGTGGTGGGGTTTCCTCTGCCCATGCCCATCCTCGGCCATGCCGGGCATGGCATCAAACACCTCCTTTGGAGGAAGCTCCATCATGTCTAGCCAAAGATGGTCTCGATCAGACCGCCCTGCTACCCCAGCAAAAAGACCTCAAAGAAATCCAGAGATCTCCAAAGGGTCCAGTGCAAGTTTTCTGCAGAGCAGGGAGAGGGCTGGTTATCTGTGGGTTCCTACTGTCCTTTTATATTCATATTACAGGCACACCCCAAGCCTCAGCCAAAGACAGGGTCCAGCCGTGCCCATGGCTGTCGGCAGGAGATACGCTGCCCTCAAGGGTGAAGTACCCAAGAAGGACGATATTTGGTGGAAGAAATTACCATGTACCATGGACCTGCAGCACGGACCTCCTCACCTCAATGGCACCAAAGCAGCACATCTGGACCATGACCCCGGGGTTTCCAAAGCCCAAGCTTCTGCTTTTTAGTGCTTTTTAGGCTGCCCATCCGCCGTGGGCTCAGCAGGCATCGCTTCCCACAGGGAGATCTTGAATTTGGGCTCTCTGCTGGGGGCAGAGCAACATGACTACATTAACCACCAGGTTTGGTGGATGCAGATGAAAAGGGCAAGGGCGTTCGTGGATGACAAAAGATCACACAGGGATATGGGCTCAGAAAAGGGGAAGAGGTAGAGGAGACTCAGTGGAAATACGGGGGGGACACACATGCAAACAAACAGTTCCTCTTTTGTACCATATCCCGTAAGTCCCGTGCAGAACTTAAAGGGCAGCACATGTGGATTAAAAGAAGCTGATTTTAGGTACTTCATTTACTGCCAGGTTTTGAAATATACTGGTGTGGTTCGGAAAGCCAGAGTTAAGGACAGCCGCAGCACGAAGCCCAGATGACAGCTCAGGTAACAAAGCCTCGTGCCTTGCTTTGAGGGTTCTGTAAAACCCGGGCGTTTTACAGTGGGAATAAATCCAGCTTTGTGACTCCTCTGTCTTTCGAAAGGGAAGGAAACACCATCACCTTCAGTCCTCGATGGAAACCAGGGATGAGCGCAGGGGGCACTTTTTCCCATACCTCCCGGGGCATGCCGGGAAAGGGAGGACACCTCCATGCAGCACAGGGGGCTGCGATTAGATTCCAGCCTCTTAATTACGGTCAGGGCGGTAAACCTCTAGCAAGCCAAAGCTGAGTCTGGTCCCTCCTCCATCCTCTCTCCGGGAGTCGACGATGCTCTGTCCTCGCCCCATCCCTGGCGCGCGGCCGGCTGAGCACAGGGCAGAGTGGGGACGTGCACGGCCCTGGGCCTCTCCGAGGAACACGCCATTTCTTCCATAAAGAGATTGATTTTTTTTTTTTCCTTCCCCCATCAGCTGCCACAGTCAGGATCACACGGGGCAGCCTGAGCTCAGGAATAGCTCATTATTTAAGAATGCCTGTACGGCTACGTACGCATTAGTAATATTTGCTGATGCGCGGGCAGCAGGGCTCACCCGTGCTCGCAGGAAAGCTGCCGTGTGCTGGAGCAGAGCCTGCGGCACTCGGCTCTTCACCATTCGCTCACCGGGAGACGCGGGCGAGGAGATCCCTGCTGGGGCAGCCGGGTGCTCTGGACCTTGCCGGGGAGCCCCGGGGGACCGCATGGTCCAAACCCAGTTGTGTACCCCGCTACGGGAAAGGCAGTGGGAATCGTCTGTGGTTGGGACAGAGGGACTTTTGACCCCCAGGGGCTTTGAGGACAGAGCCCTTCTGTGTGTGTTTCAGCGACTGCGAGTGACCGGCAGCAGAGAGGATTAATTGGAGATAAGGTCCTTCAAAAAAAACAAAAAAAATCACCAGGGGTTGTTTGAAGCCAGGGCAGAGCTGTCGCTCAGAGGACACTGTCTGGCTCCGGGTTTCAAGTGGGACCTGCTGGAACATCCCCAGTCACGCAGCCCTGGCAGAACGGGGACCCTGTGCCCGTGCCTGGGGACAGGAGGGGCAGAGCTGGTCCCACTGCCTGGGGGTGACTGGTGGGGGAAAAGGGGTTGCTGCGGCAGTGCCCAGGGCCGTGGAGGGCTTGTTGCCGAACACATCTGCCGCTGCGCTTTCAAGAGCGGCGTGTTTTTGCAAAAAACACTGCCCAGAAATTCTAAACGGTCTCATTCTCCCTCTTTCCTGGGCTTGCAGCACAACTCCTTCGCCCTGGAGGTGGTCGCTCATCACGTGCCTTTCACCAGCCCCAACAAGCGCCTGGATTCTACATCCCCGCGCTTCTGAGAACCTCCCAGGCTGGAGGCACCCCGACCCTGGAAAGGGAGAGGACCTTGTGCAGCCATCTCCCAGTCTCATTTAACCTCTGCAAGTTCTTCTCATTAGTAGGGCGCAGATTAAACATTAAGCCCTTAAAAACATCCTGTGCCTCAAAAAAAACAGCGTAAAGGCAGGGCAGGAACTGGCTTGTAAGGATGGTGATGAGAGCGTACCCTTGTCCTGTGTACAAGGAAACACAGATCCAGCCCCTGCAAGTAGGTTCTGGCTGCGCAAGGGATGGATCACGGCAGAGGTCATGAGACACAATTCAGGCCAAAGGCTTCTGCTCGGAGCTTGTTTGTGCCGGTTTACGGGCCAAGAGCCTGCCCTTCCCTTTTCTTTTGGGCAGCCTTGGACCCTCTTCTTTACAAACAGCTCTTTTGGGCAGCCTGGGAGTTGGGGCAGGCACCCGCCGGAGGTTGCTCTGACCCAGGGAACGGGCTCGAGCCAACATCTGCTCCCACCAGCCAAAGGAGCGGCACATCTCCCCTCCCAAATACAGGCTAGAAACTCTCTTCAAGATGCCAGTCCGAGCTAGAGGCAGCTCTAAAACTGTCAGAGAGTTGAGCACAAGGCAGGCAGCCATCCTGGAAAGACAGGTGCTTTGACTCTTCCTTGGAAACCTCTACACTTGTCCCTACGTCCAGTCCCAAGGCTGTGTCGAACACGCGTTAAATCAAATTTCCTCTACTAGTCAGTTATTCCCCCTGTGGTTTCCACTTCTGCAATTTCAAAAATCTGTACATGATTATGTTATTGCTCATTAGGGAAGGAAGATGTCCCAAGAAGACCCGCACCCTCAGAAACGCTGAGAGTTACGCCTGAGTAGAGCCCTGCAGTCCTTGAAGCTGAACTGCTCCTTCCAGAGTCAACAGCTCCCCAGCGGGGAACAAACCCGGGTGTACAACCCACGGCATGGCCGCAAGTGAAGCCCTGACCTTGAGAAACGCTCTGCCTTTCTCTGCACCAACAGAG
The DNA here is from genome assembly GCF_965231255.1 of Vanellus vanellus. Lineage (NCBI taxonomy): Eukaryota > Metazoa > Chordata > Aves > Charadriiformes > Charadriidae > Vanellus > Vanellus vanellus. The sequence continues at coordinate 787,342 of NC_138919.1, forward strand.
CACAAGGTCACGCCGCTACGTAGGAGCCGCGGGTGATGTTCCTGGAGTGCAAGAGAAAGCGTAATGAACTTATGCGTGTAGGTTAGGGCAATTGGTAAAAATTAGGCAGCTCCTTAGAAGAAGAGAATATCAACAAGTACTTCTGTGAGCTGCGGAACTGCTGAAATCAGTTTTCCTCTGACTTTGTCTCACGGGTGGGTAAGTGGGGGGACTCTGTTGGCCAACAAGGGTTACAGCCCCACTGCAGCCCTTCCCCCTGGAGGCAGCGGTAGAGGGTCTCTTCCCGGTTCTTCAAAACAGGCAGCCAAACCTGGAGGAACTCAACATCGCTGAGACTTTGCTGCCTCTTCTTCCCATTGCATTCACATGAGCATGGCCACGAGGAAGGTCCTGCAGCATTTTGGCTGTGGAGGCAGCGGGGAAGCCTGGATTCCCCTGTCCCACCGTCCCCAAGGGTTATCTCTACCTACTTACCCTGCTCCAAGTGAGGGGAGCGGGTGGCTGCGGCGTGCCGTGTCCCTCATGGAGACACAGCTGGTGCGGTGCAAAGCTGCCGTGGGTGCCCAGATGATGGAAAGGACCGATGCAGATGTACCTGTCCTGCCAGCTCAACTGGCAGCTGGCTGCCACCGCGCTGGCTGCAGGGCACCGCAGCTCAGTGAGACCCCCATAGCCACTGGCCATGTGCTGCTCGAGCAGGAAGAAGTTGCCCTCTTGCTGCTAAGGGCCATCTCCATTGAGCATAGATGATTCAGTATGCAAGAGGTCAAGGGACAGAACACCAGCCTGGATGTACATCTTGACCCAGCTCAGCAAACGGTGACAACTCTTGAATTTTCAGTCTTAACCTCCATTGAACAAAATCAGAGTTGTTGCTCTGCAGGATTCATAGCGACCCACCAACCTCATTCTTTGCAGTCTTCGTTGGGCTTGAATTCAGAGCCTCAACAAGATGAGTCACGGCATGCTCAGACCCCTGCAGAAGGTGAGCGATGCAGAAGCAAGTGAGCAATGGTTCCTGAATGGGACTGGCTGCCCGAGGCAATCCCAGCAGCGCAGCAGAGCGCTCCACAGCATGAGGGGGCAAAAGTGGGTCTTCCCATTAAGGGCTTTAAGGAAGCAGGATATCGCAGCACAGGGAGGAAGATTTGAGGAAGACAGAGTGCACTCCAGCCACTGCCTGCAGGAGAGGGCTGGCTGCAGCCAGTTGGTCCTGCCGAGCTGGGGGAGCCAATGCCAGTGCTGCGCCGTCAGCAGCACTCGCAGGTCAGAGATGTGGACTCCCAGGCATTCACGGAACAGCAGATCCAGCACCACGCGGGCTGCAGGCATGAGGCACTGATCACTGGCTTGCTGGACTCTCTTCCTTACGGGTTTCCAAAGCTGCCTCCTTCACCTTGCGGGCTGTGAGAGACGAAGAGGACAGCGAGGCTGGTCAGAAACCCTGCCAGCCGATGGTAGATGGAAGGCACAGCCCTTAATTTTGGAGGACAACTTAGCCACAAGAAGGGAGGTGACTCACCGATGAATGGAAGGTGTGCCAGCAACAGGGAGGCACGTACCCAGGTTCAGGGACAGTGTAGACCGTCCTTAGCACCTTATCTACGTTTGCACAAGAGAAGCCAGCACCAGGTTAGCAAACCAGGAGCTGAATGCTCTCAAACGCCGCCCAGCTAAAGCCTGGGTCCAGTTCCACCAAGCAGCCGGTTACATGATTGGAAAACAATGTGAGAAGCAGCCTAAGACACCACAGCGCGGCCAAGGAGTCGAGCCACAACCCTCCCAACTGCTCACGCAGAGGTTCTGCAACCCAAAGCGGTGCTTGGGCAGAGCGACAGCGAGGCAGGGCTGGGAACACCCAACAGGGTGCTTTAAAAGGCAAATCTTTTAAAGCCAAGAAAACCTGTGAGGCTGCTGCTAGAAGCAGTTTTGTGCCACCGGCTGGTTACAAAACATCTCTCAAGGAAGTAGGTATCTGTCAAATTTACAAATTTGCACCGTGGCAAGACAGAGGAGAGCCTTCCTTTTCCAGGAGTTAAGGCTTCCCCACAGCTTCATTAGGAACTACCAGCCCCGTGAGATATCACCCATAACTTTCCCACCATTGAGCCCTCCAGGTATGAGAAAGAGCTCCCACCACTCGATACAATCAAGCATACCGTTTTCCTTTCAGGTCCTCAGTCGGGTAGTTTAAAGCAGCTGTAAGGTTCAAAATCAGTGGCCAGCGGCGCTCAGTTCCTCAAGATCCCTCAGTAACATTGTCCTGCTACCGAGCAGCTTTGCTATTAAGTTTAAGGTCTTTAAGGGGGTCGTAAAATTGTGATTTACTGTATTTAACGCTAAGCTCACTTTTGGAAATCAAGTGGAGAGAGCCTATTCATACCGCTTTTCCCTCCTCCCATCTCTTTTAAAGAAGTACCCAGCCTGATAATGTTTACTAAATTCTGGGACTTTTGGCTTGCAAGAATGGGTTTATTTGTAACGGAGAAAAAACCCGACGACCGGGCGAAGGGGAACCTCTAGTGGCCAGAGGCTTTCTTTGCAGCAAACCTTCAGCACGGCAGCGCAGAGAGCTGGCATGAAAATAACCCGGGAATTGTTTCCACAAGCTCAGCAATCCCTCTTTTCCACACTGCATCGCCTCAGCCCACAGCTTTGCTCTGGGAAACACCCGGGTACAGCAGCACAGGAGGCCCCCGGGCTGCGTGTGAGGTGTATAAACTTTTGAGTTTCACTCAAACCCCAAGAAGCTACTGAAATTTCACTGGAAACAACCAGCTTTTTTCACTTTATTGGTCATTGCCTGCAGGGAGTTTCCAAAGGCATTTTGCACAGAGGATCTTGACATCCTTCAACTATACCAATAAGTTCCTGTAGTTCCCACAAGTCTTACACTTCCGTTTCAGGCACTGGCAAAGACTCGGCTTAAATAACAGGAATATTTGTTTAAACCAGTGCTGCTAACTCGAAACACTCCTTTCAACCACGGCAAAAAGCATCTGCGCTGTTATCAGGGACACACACAGGGAAGAGATCCAGGTTAAAACCAAGCCATCAAGAAGAAGAAGAACGCAAGTTTTAAACAAGCCATTCCCCGATGGCGCTGCTTGCCTGCGGCCAGTCACGGTTGTGCCAGCACAAGGCAGGCGCAGCCTTTGGTGAGAGCAGGACGGCAGCCGAGCCGACAGCAGCGTTTATATGCAGAGGACACAACGGCACCGTCGGTCCAACCTCCAAGTGTTGGTGGCCAGATGTTGGTGGCCGATCTCCAAGTGTTGACTGGCACCTGATGTCGGTGGAAGCCTCATGAGATCTCCTAAATTGGTGCAGAACTGTGTAATCACTTCACTGTAGCGAAGAGTTCATGTGAGAGAACACACGCTCCACGGTTTATTTCTCAGTTTCAGCATGTCATTTGCTGTGAGAGCTACAGGAAGGAAAATAACTGAATGAAGGACAAAGTCAGTTGCCTCCACAGTCAAACACCTTTTAATACAATCCAAGATTCTGCACAGTGACATAAACACCATCAATGTAGGGAGCGATCCAACAGTAGGGTAGAAAACCAATTCAGCAGCACACCACCAGTCATCTGGAGAAAAATGTCACCCCAAGTAATACACACACTCATCTCAACTACAAACAGTCTGAAATTCATGACAGAGACTTGCCAGAAAGGCATCTCAACGCCAACAGCCGGGTGCCCAAGCCTCCAATGCGTCCAACAACCCGACTCCGGGTGTCAGCCGCAGGAGCTGAGCTCCGCCAGTGCCAGCTCTCGGTCCCTGCTGGCCGTGGCTCAGTGGCTCTATGGGGATTGTGTGGTCAGTGGGCAGAGGAGATTCACAACCCATCAAAATGGAGGATGGATTTCCAAGGACAAAGCACGCAATTTCAGTGCACACACACAAACAGCGGTTGATCGATCTGCAGGTGCCACCCCTTCATGGCTCAACACAGATCTCGGTTGGCATGAAGTTTAACTCTTCAAAGAGCGGTACCACCCACCCCTCCAATTTGTCTTCAGTTATCTCAACACAGAAGAAATGGGAGTTTTCCCCTCCCCTTTGTTAATTTGTGTCTATTAATAGGAGGCCGATTAACATGCTTAATCAGAAAAGGGAGCCTGTCAAAGTGCGTGATCTGTAGTAATGACAGCATTTGGGCGCAGTGATGAGGTGTGTCCAAGCCTGGCTGACAGCTGGGAACGGTTCCTCTGGCCCAGAAACAGCTTAGACGCCGTTTACAATAAATTCAAGTTTCTGATGTTACGAGTTTCTAGTCTTTCCTGCCTTCGAGAAAACGTTACAAAGCAAAAAGAGCTTCTCAGGAAAGCAAATACCCTCTTGAAGAACTGTGGTAGCTGACGCCCAGCCTTCAGCTCTGCAGCTCCACACGGAGCAGCTAATCAAGGGACACCAGCACCCTCACTGCCATGGCTGCCATCAAGACTGAAACAAAGACCACAGACTACATCAACAGTTGTTTGGAGTTACAAGGTGACCAAAGCACTTCACAGCTGGGGTACTGCAGATAATTTTAACTGTCTGATAATTTTAACTGGTCTCCACCTCAAGAGTTTTGGGCTTAACACAAACTGTTGGCTTAATTACCTGAACTTTGATATGCACTTGGTCAGCAACAACCATTAACTACACAAAGTGCCTCTTTGCTCCTGGAAAGTAAACCAAGTCACGACTGCTAAGGCGTCTCACAACCGTAACAAGAATTACACATGAGGATTTGCACATGAAAAGGAACATTCAGTTTTACTGAATGGGTTGTGTGACAACGACACAGCATTCGACAATTCCTCTTGCTTCGATTATTGCACCCTCTTGCTTATTCACACTATTCAAATTTAAAACATGCATACCAGTCTTGCAGGATGTCTGCAGCAGGGTAGTGCTCTATCAAACTAAAACCAGCTACGTGTGCCTCAAGACTGGTATGAATACCAATGGTCCGCAGGAGGAGGACCTGTTAACTCTCTCACCCCCTCTGTGACGTGCAAACTCACCCAGGTCATGGCCCAAATCGCTGTGGGCACAGCGTGCGCTCCAGGTGTACCCATGCTGGCCGCAAAAGCACGTAGAGCAGCTGTTGGGCACTGCCAGCCACCCAGCGCACCCGCTTACTTTAAAAATGAAGATTTACCTTTAGTCCCATGTGAAAGACTGGTTGGCCATCTAGATAAGCTACCAAAAAGGGGTCTTTTGTGGACCTTCGCTACCAGGGAGGTCAGAAGTTGTACTCCTCTGACAGAAGGGAAGAGAGGCCTGAGATTGACTTTTGAAAGACACTCAAGACTCAGAAGCCTCAACCTCACTGATATTGCTCCTCGGATTCTCACACTAACATCCTATGATGAATCCCTCAGCAGCTCTGTGTTGTTTCTGATTTCAAACACCCCAGTCCCCCTGCGCTAAGAACAGAGCAGGGAAAGAAACAGCGTTTCTTAGATATGGCTTAAGATATGGTATAGTACTCAGGCTTTGCGGCCACAGGCAGGGATGGGGACTGAGAAAAATCACATCATCCCTGCCAGCTGCAGGAAAGATTTTGCAAATAAAACCTATTCATTGTGAGAGAAATACTGAAGTCCCACAGATCCTGCCAACACACAGCTTGAGGGGATTTCTGACAAGTTAACAAGATGCAATGGTGTTCTGTTTTGCCCCCCCCCCCCCTTTTTTTTTTTCCCCCCAAGGGCACCTCGAACAAGCTTAAGAGAGGAGACAGGGACAAAACTGAAATCCCACCTAAGAGAACCTACTAAATGGGATAGATATTTTGAGTAATTTGTTTTGTCTGAGGAAGCTTGTGGGATACTAGAAAGTGCAAAGTGATACAGCTAGCTTTGAAAAAACATAACAAAAGGCAGCATCAGCCAGTATTTGTAAAAAGCCAGATATGACTGTTTAGGTTCCTCCCCATCAAAATACATAACTATAACTGAATTCTATCTGCCATTCCGGTTCAATCAAGCTCATGGTAAACCTGTGAGAAGACAGCTGGACAGAACTCACTACAGTGGGACATGGGAAAGAGAGACCCAGTGCTGACTCTCAAAACAGGGTGAAATAATCTAACTGCAAACATAAACAGTGCAAAAGACATCTCGAGCTGTTGTATATGCAGTCTAATATTTTAAAGACTTATTTTGACAAAAATGATAAATGGCACCTTAAGAAGAAAAAAATCACATTTTTGCCAAGTTTGTTCATGTACTTTGCAAGAGGCAACACTTTACCAAGACATGCAGTATTTTCATTGATGGCATGCTAAAGATGCCAGCATTACCAACAAGACTCATCTGTGACCTCTGAATTATTAACATGACCCTCTCCAGCCCAGCTGAGATTTTGTCACTATACATTTTAAATTTTTCCTTTTAATGAACTTCAAGATTAAGTGATAATAACAATTCCCTCACCCTAAAGCAATTTTTCAGATTGAACTGCTGAAAAAAACCCAGCAATTCCTCTTTCCCCTCATTTCACTTGTTGAGGTAAATCTTCTTTACTAGCTAATTACCCACTGAAGCTATGAGAGCATCCTGTCGTATGCTTTGGACTATTCATCGATGTTTATGTACTCGTGCTTCGTGTGGGAGAAGTTCTACAGCAGATACCGCAAATTTTAGATAAAGACACCGAGCAATTGCCTCCAGACATCACATACCATGAGGTGTGCTTGCAGAGAACTGTATGAATTCTCAGGAATGAGCAAAAGCCTCTTTGCATCCTCCAAACCCTACCGGAACACTGCTGGCAAAAAAGTGTTACCTTTTTCAGGATCTCGTCACTGGGAAGACTCATGATATGAAGAAGCAGTGTCACCTAGAGTTATCCTGGGACGGTCATCCACTCCCAGAATTACACAGCAGATTTCCCTCCCACCTCTCTTCATTTACTTGTGGGGGGAGCATTAAGCTTCTGTATCACAATGTTTCATTCCCCAAACATATAGAAATATCAGCATGGTTATTCTCAGATTTAAAGCTTCATTTCAGGTTCCCAGAAAGATGAAGAAAGGGAAGTTTCTGAGCACTGCATATACGCTCTGGCTTTCAGCTGCCTGAAACATGAGTCAGTTTGAAGTCATTATACTGATATGGAATAGGAATGTAAACAAAATCAAGCCTTTGAGATATCATTGTCCAGTCCGGATGCCTTCCTCAGAGGCAGACTCCTCAAACAGATGCAACTGGAATGTGTCAAGGGTTCAGGTACAAGGAGAAGGATAACTAGCAATCACGACTCTTGTGTGAATTGGGGGCTTTCGTAACTTAAGAAATGGTACTGATTTGTCTGCACAATGTCTGCTTATAGCAGGGCAATGATTTTGTGAACTACAATTCTACATCAAATCTGAGCTCATCAATGTTCCCTGTGAGCGGACATTTGATATTTCTGGCTCAAGCCAGATACTGGTGCCAGCGTCTCTGCTGTACACCTCAGCCAGCTCTGTGCCTCTGAGGAATTGCATCAAACTGCAAACCTATCCTGTGATACGGACTTGTATCCGGTTAGGATGGTTTGAAATCATTACACTTTCATTTTTACCTAATAACAGGACCTGAATCCAGATCTCTAGAGGTAAAGAGCTGAGTTAATCAGAGACATTACTTCACCTTGATTTGTCTTAAATAAAATAAGAGTAAACAACTAAGCCCTGCATTCAAGTGCACCACTCAGTAATTACTAAAAACACTGAACCCAGCAGAAATTCTGTTTCAACTTGGCTCCTGCATTAGAATTTGCCTTGGGAATCCTAGGACAACCGAAAAACTAGTTGATTAATGATAGTCACATCAACCATTCATGGTGTCCCTGAAGCCCCACACCTCCAAGACAGAGATCTGGAAGCTTTCAGAGCACAACGGCTGATTATTGAAAGTATTGCAGTGGCTGGTTCTTCCATGGTTCAGATCTGCATCCAGGTAAAGAGCCTGGCCATCACCACCTCCTGTGAAGAGACAAAGACGAGTGTAAGGGTGCCCCTTCATTCCTCAGCAGGGGAAACTGCTATACAAACAAAACAAACCAAAGAAACCAAAAGAAAAAGAGCTCAAGTGAACAACTTGAGCCCCATGAGAACAACTTGTTCTCATGGGAACAACTGGAAGCCCTGAATGATGTTTGCTTGCTGTCTTCAGGTGTGACAGTATGATCAAATGCATAGCTATTTGATTTTTTTTTTTAATTTATAAAGAAATAATGCAGGTCAGTAAGAACAAGAAGCCCAACTCAAATGCCTGTGTTTGTTTTTTTCAGTGCTGGAGGATCTTGGAAACTACCAGCTGCATATTTTCCCTCCAGTAAAGAAAAAACAAAGAAATTTATTAGCATATCTGTTAGCGGCCAAAAATCAAAGCTGGGAAAAGAACAAGTAAATTCCTCTTCAAGAATTCTTTCTCATCATGAATTAGGCAGTATGAAGGTATGGCTGTGCTCAGAGTAAGATAGTAACTGAGAGCTTTGAAATGTTTGATATGCAAGTTTTCCCATAGAAAATTTTTGTTGGGTAACAATATCAGGTTTTGGCCACAGCTCTAACTGTGGCAATACTGAAATACATTTACAGTAAATATAGATGACTCTCTTATCTAGGGCAGACAGGAACAGCTGGTAGGATATATGCTCAAATTCTCACACTGACTCACCTATAATGATGCATTCGCTGCTGCCAGCCATGAACATGGAGGCTGTTTTGGAAGGCAAGTTGAAGTGCCGCGCCGATAAGAAGGGAGAAAGGCGATCGGAGGGGTCTGATGGGCCACTGCCGGAAGAGAGGGTGCTGGAAGCTGGTGGGGCATGATTTTCTGGCTCCGAGCCAGCTGTGGCCAGTTCTGGGTGTTTTATGATCACCCACTCGTAGCGTTCCACTTCTGGCTGCAGCTGCATAGGGGCAGAGAAAAGCAAAGCTTTCATTAGTGCATGTGTACTACACAGAGTACTCTCCACAGCAAAGAACACTCCAGCCCCTCAGAGTCCACTCACACGATTAACAGGGAAGATTGGATCAAACTGACTTTTAGGCCAGATGCCATTTTCTTTATTTATACCTTTGCTTTTTAGGTGATTGAAGAAATGATGCAGTGTTTTCTGAGTTACCTTATTACATCTTTTAAGAAAATATTCTGTGCAAGGGGAGAAGAAGGGTTACCACAAAACCGAAAACTAAAATTTCCTCCACCACGTTAATAGTTCAGTAGACTTTATAAACAAGGAGGGCATGTAATCCAGCCTCTTCAAGTGGAAGGGAAGTAAGAGTTACTCACATCAGTACAGCGGCTCTGCCTTGCTACTGGGTAGCAACAATAAAATTTTACTCACCCTAAATACAAAGCACTCCCCAGTTCCGAAGAAACTCAGCTTGTTCCCTCCTCGCCTGCGCTCGCTCCAGTCAGTTGACAGATAAGCACCACAGACCTAGCACAGACAGCACAGTCAGGGGGCTTTCCATTGACGAAGAAAGTGAGACTGACATTTCAGAGTCCAGAAACGAAGGTTTGATTTCAGTTTGATTTTCAAAATCTCTATATCAGTGGATTAAGGCAGCACAAGTACTTGTTTCTAAAGATAGATTTAAACTGCTTTAATCCTCAACCCTTAAATCCTAAGAGTTTCATAAATTATTTCGCATCTCTGATGCCTTAAAGGAGAAATGTTCCAACAGAACTCCAGGTACCAAAACACTAATTACTGCAAACTTGTAAAGCCTGACTTCCACTTCCTCATTTTGGCATTCAAAGCAACAATATTGTCACAAGTTACAGCATGAGCAGTTCTGTCTGAACATTTTCTGGTCATAAAAGCCTTGGTGGCTTTCTCTACTTCAAACTGTGGATTAAAATCAGTTTAGCTAAGCCAATGCTGAACTAGCTCAGATATTTAAAGCAGCCTATTCAAACAGCATGGAGTTTCCAAGTTTCCAATTCAGAAAAACAGAGCCTTAGAGGGCTGAGTTTTTTTGTGGAGTCTTTTGTTTGCACTAGAAGAATTTCTTGCTACCAGCAATAAGCATCACTGCCAAGTGGACATAGACCAAACAATGAAGGTTTAAGAATGGGATGAAAGCAACTCTGCATTTTTTTTTTCCCCAGAAACTATGGTTAAACGGAATTGTTCTAGGGTACATTTGCTGTTTAGCCTGCACCACCATTACAAGCAGAGCTCCTAGGACAAAATTACTGAAGAGCAGACTTTGCATATAGAAAAATCATGGGCATAAACAAAAAGATGGCCCAGAACTCTATTTGATCTGATATGCCTGAAGTACATGACAGCCAGAAAATCAGAAGGCAAATTTTCTTCTTTCTAAAATGTAACAATAGATATATGAATAAAGGATGAATGTAATCCTCTGAAAAAAAAAAAAAAAAAGCCCACAACCACCAAACAAAAAACCTCACGCTTTTCTCCTACTTTTTTTGTTTGGGCTACTTTTCTTTTTTTGAGGGGTAGGAAATGAACCATACTGTAAAAACCAGCATCACACACAAAACTAGACTTTTCACATGCTCCAGAACAAGAGGCAAAATAATAAATAACTATTTTCCCCTCTTCCCTTTAGATACCATGGGCATTCTATAAGCAAGTCAACACAGGCTGGGATGGCCGGAAGCCACACACAGAACTATGAAACAGCCTGGAATGTTAGCGTTAGGTAGATGCAAATAAGAGTAGAAACGGGCTTGTTTCATGGACAGTCATCCTGCAAGAACATAAGCAGAAATATAAGCCCACAGGCTGCAATAATAGCTTAACACTATAAGCAGAATATTTAGGAGTTGTGCACAGTGGCGCAGACAATTAATGCTCGTTATAAGGAGGTTCTTCGGAGGTTATTATTTTTTTTTAAACAAGCATGAGATGAAGCCAATATTTCTGTTTTCACATTATGTTGTCCAATATTGTCATACACAATAAAGTAGAGAGCCAGCACTCATGAGATAAGGCCCCTGTGTGCACTCCTCCTCAGGTTCCCAGAGCTTTCTTGTTTTATTTTTTTTTTCCCAAACAAGAATGAGACGAAGCTAAAGCCTTTGTTTCCATGTTATGTAGTCCAATGTTATTCATACCATTTAAATTCTGCTACTTTCCCTCCTCATATCCTGGAGAAAATGAAAATATCTTCTATGAATCATGAGTTTCTTAACACAAATCCCCAGCCTCTCCTTCTGATTCTGCAATTAAGACAGTCTGTCCAAGAGCTCAATAAGTTACTCTAGTCCATCATCCTCCATTACTTACAGAGAAAGAATAGCTGACCAAGACCTAGTTTACAAGATTTACCCAAGAATGCCTAGTCCCATAATTGACAAACGGAACCATTTAAAGCATGCATTGTTAAAAAAAACAAAACAAAACCCCAAGCAAATTCAGGTCTCTTGCTTCTTCATTTTATTATAAACAGTTGTCTGTTGCAATACAGCATTACATAACTGCCTAAAACCTAATTTAATCCGTTGCTTTTCCACTCACTTACCTCTTTGGCTGTGGTCTTGATGAGGAGAAGAGTTGGTTCGTGTCCCTCGCTGTGAGAATAGAACCTGAAGTGCAGAATACATGAAAAATGAGCACTCAGCTACCCCGAACCCCAGTTCTTTTCCTCCTTAATGTCAGGCACCATCTCCTCCTCCAGCTGATGGCATGGCAAAAAACACATCTGAAGACTAAGCATATTCCTCCAAATGCTTCCTACAGTCCATTGCAAATAACAGAGTAGAGTGCAAACAAATATTATCCATCACTTCTTCTCTGCTCGGTTCTGTGTACGGTTGTTTAGGTCTCTGCAGGATAACCAGAAGACTACCTGTCACACCAGTGGCATTTTACAGCATTTTGAATTAAGGCCACCTAAAGGAAGTGGTGTCCTGAGGACTGAAGGCTGCGTCTGAAGAGCTTTCAGGTTTCGTAGAAAATAATTACAATGCACTCTCGTTGCTTGCTTTTGCTTTTCCTCGTAGGCACATGGGGCTGGGACAGCAGACCACTCACTCCCCACCTCAGTACCTCAGCTGCAGGTGTCGAAGTCATTATTAGGAGCTATAGGATTAGTCTTCTGTGTCAAGTGCAAGGAGAACTCATATCTAGTTTATCCTACAATCAGATTCATAGGCAGACGAATCTCCGTTTTCCAGTTCTCTTATTCTTTGGATCAGTTTGAATGCAGTTATCTACCAGAGAGCCTGCAGAGCAGCCACTGAGTGAACCGTTCACACCCAGTGACCAGCAGATTCTGTGAACTGGTGCAAGTTTGACTTTTCCAATTGGTCTTGGATACTTTAAAAAGGCTTGCCATGTTCTGGCATACGAAGTATCCTAGTGAAATGCTGTAGCCAATAGGAATTTGTCACATTTACCTCCCACTGCTAATAATATTTTTCAGATCAAGTTCTGACTAGGCATGGCCTTTTTGTCAATCCAACCAACAGTTCACCAGTTGCTCTTTTTTGTGCTGCAGTTAAGAAGAGCGGGGAAGGTTTTCCTTACCTGCTCAGACTACAGCCGTGTTCCAAGGTGGTGAAAAGCAAGAGGGGCTGGCAAAGTGCAAATCGCTCCGGGATCCATGACCAGATATCTCGCATCTCTTTCACACTGACAATTTCAGACTTGAAGTTCTCAGCATGAACTGCTAAGTGCACATTCTGCCTAAGAAATATAATACAAAACATTGAGAGACAATAATTTAACAAAACAAGTTTCGGATTACTGGAGAGATACATGCAAAGAACGCTAAAAGACCCTAGTAGACACGCTATTGTTCAAAGCCCCAGCCCATGGGATTGGAAGGCCATGACTTTGTGAAGGTAATAAACTACTGCAGTTTAACGTAATCCTTGAGCGGCAGTGACCTGGCCTTACTGAAATACTTGTATGGCAGCCGTGACCTGCACCTTTATATTATACAGAGGACACAACGGTGACCCAGCTAGGATCACCATGACCTTAAATAGATCAAATTATATTGCTGTTTGAGACAATCTCACTGGTGCTAGTAGTGAAGCGTAGAGAACCGGATACCTAAAGAAACAGCCAGGATCTGAAAGGAACGGGTAGCACTTTGTCCCTCCTCTGAGGTCTTGCCTATTATGATGGAATTAGAGAACTCCTAAAACCCTCAGAAATCTTAGAGGAATCAGTATTACCAGGCTAAGCAATTTTAATCCAAGGCAAGTATTTGAAGCTTTTGGAAAGTTCCACTTCTTGGAAACATGTCATTACCAATGACTTCCACTTCATTAAGAACCAAATAAGTTCTGAAGTTCATGGTTCCAGTTGGAGCCTGAAAACATGCAGAAACGCTAGACGCTCACACTGGAAAGCAAACCCCCGTACCTCCCAGAGGGATCCGAGATAATTACAAGACCTGATTCATGGCTTTTAAACACTTGAAGGTAATAATCATCATCATCATCTTAACCAGCCTTCATTTCTCAGATTAAATAAGCACACAGACTCAGAGCCTGGGGATTAAACAAGTGTTATTGCATCCGTGGCCAATGTTAAAGACTTTTAAAATGCAAGGGTGACAGCCAAGTATATGGTGAAAGTGACATATGAACTTACACAAGATACTGAATTACTGGGTAGCCATTAGTTAAATGAAGCTTCAGGTGGTTTGCTCTGCATGCAAGGGTTCAGTTGCAAGTATTTGCCAATTTCTGGTGGGTTTTTGTGGTTGTGTTTTTTTTTTTTGTTTTTTTTTTTTTTTACAATTAAATATTTCTTTCCTCTCAGTTTCACGGAACATAAAGATGACCTCAATACTGCATATCTGCATGTATCCAAATAGCTTAGCTCGCTCCCTAAAACACAGAAACTATACATCTTTTATTATTTCTCTTGCTCGTATTACCAAGAAATCAGCAGCATTTCCACTGTATTCTAGAGTGGTGCTTGCTTGGAGACACTAGGTCACTTAAAAAAAAAAAAAAAAAGAATTACTGCTTTCTCTAGCAAAATGAACCAACTCACTACTCGCATTGCTACCCTGCATTATTTAATTAGCAAGGCACATCTATGGACCCCTATTTAAGCGAGCTGCAACGACTAACGGGTTTTAAAACTTAGAGTATCACCGACTAGGACATTATTTGTGCTTTTAAACACCGCAAGCTGACACACAGGAGAGATCAGCTGAAGCAAAGTACGAACCAAGAATTGAACCCACATCTTCTGCATCTTACTTTAGGTCTTGGGCTCAGCCCTCCCAGTCCTGCCTGGTCTGCAGCTGGTGGCGCTACAGAACATAGCTGAGAAACAAACCCTTGGTTTCGGTTCATCAGAAATGAGATTTTTCTCACGTTCAAGGAATTAAAAACACTCAGGGCAGACAACCAGTTTTTACAGTGAATTTCCGGAGGAAAAGTACCAATGATAAATAAGCTAAGAGTTAGTAGCAAATATTGAAACAGTTTTAAACTGACTAAACCTCCAACAAGCAAGCCTCACAATTATTTGTGTGCTTGCTCTATACATTTTTCACACTTAGGTGATCTGTTTGGGCAACTAAACTTAAGAACTTGTTCCTAAAAAGCTCTCAACCTCCGTGTACCTTTTCTTTTGCCTCTGTTCCTTCTCCTGGCTACTACGAACTGCTGAGTTAAGGACTTTCCTACCCAGACCCCACTTGAAGCCTGTCTTCAGCAGTATTCATAGTAACACATCACTTTCAGCACCCCACATCTTCCTATGACTTTTCCATGTAGGTAGAACATCACCTTTACAAACAGATATTTCTGGTTTATTAGGAAGCATTTATCACTGTATTGGCCATTTAAAACTATTCCAGGCAATGCCGTTCCTGACCCTTGAATACCATGGTGAATCATTTTATGCTTAATGTCACCATTTAGTTGGCAAAACCTAGACAGTAGCCTGACTGAATTATTTGAAATAAAATGACCTGCTGTTTCCCAGTTTTAAATCACAGCTGCAGCTGCTTAAGACAAACCTGATCCTGTGTTGAGACCGGTGTCAATACACAGCCTGCACCTACCTCAACCCAAACCCTGTGCTGCTTAACAAAACTACAAATTTATTGGAGGGGTTTCAGAAAATTGCAACTAGAATTACAAGTAATGAACCTGTATTCACCCTCTCATTTTTGGCAATATTTCTCTGAAATATTAAATGAACCTACTACAGTTGGGTAGTTGATGTTCAAAGTAGTAAATGAGTGAAAATGAACAGCACACAGGTTGGCTAAGAAAAAAAATATGTTTTGACCTATATTGGTTGATGAAAATTAAGTTTAGCCTTCACCACACCAGAGTTCTTTCAGGGTTATCTGGTAAAAAAACAGCAATGTGAGGGAACACTAAATTTGGACTAGCACTACACTAAAGTCTACCACTAGAACTGAATAAATTCATTAAGATTTTACTCTTTATTATTGCTTTCCTCAGTTCTTCCTGTTGGCTTATTGGGACAGGGACGACAACTTTCTATTGATTGCTGATGTTGGAAAGCCACGTTCCATTTTTATTATCCGAAAGGAAATCTGATTTAGGAAAGCAGCACAATTTAAATATTTAATGAAGGAGCTTATTTTGCTGTCTTTGGAGGAATGTTGTTTTTACAGCTATATCATTAATAAAATGTGCTTCAGAGACCTCAAAGTTCCTGCAGATAAAGCCAATGCTGATGACCTGTGCTAGCAGCGGTCACAGTGGATATGCTCTGTATGTATTCCGAGACAACAAATACCATGCTCAAGGTATGACTCACTGAATTACATCTTCCTGCTCTACTTTGGTTTGGGTCAAGTCTTACAGGGTCTGCATTATCTTCAAAATCCATTATCATTTCAGTTAGGGCATAAATGCGTGGTAGAAGTGACGTGTTGCTCCTCAGTCATAAATGGCAATATAAGCCATACGTGGTGTACAAGCCTGCAACCTAATCCTGTGTTGAGATCAGTGTCAACAGACACCCTGCATCTACCTAAGTCCCCTCAAAGCCAAACTATGTGCTTCCCAGCAGAAATCAAGTCTTTCTGCTCCTTTCATTGTAAATACAGTAAAATAATATACAGACATTGAAGATCTGCGTGGCTGGAATTAAAAGCCTGCTGATCTATTAGAGGTAAAATCCTCAACACACAGGATATGAAACATGTTTTGGTAAGTCTCTTAAGGTATTCTTTTAGACATGAAAACATGAGGAAATTTATTCCAATTTTGATATTATAAATTAGTACAAATGTTAGTGTGCATCACTCACTGAAGTTAACTCAGGGCACCTGCAACAAAACCAGAAGATTCTCAAAGGCATTCATTTAAACCCATACACTGTGGTATTTAATACTCACAGGGCAGTCTTTCTCCTTTCCAAGTTCTCTGCTTATCAGGTATCACAATCCACTGCGTTTTGTTCTTTAAGATTTGCTTTTCAGGCCAAGAGTTGATGAATGACTTCATTAACCATTAATGCTATATGGCTGAGTAACTCTGACCTCCTTGACACGGGAAAACAGTCTGTCTTCTCGCCTCTAAAAAATACCCTATCTGCTTAAAAATAAATATCACCTAGCATGAACAGAGACAAGTCACTTTTAAGAGTATGCCAAGTTGGGTTCAGTCCAACATCTTTCCAATTAACTGTGGAAAGCTTGCAAAGAAGAAAAAAAAAGTCGAGGATGTCTCACAGTGCAAGAGCATACAGGAGGTTTGGATGTGGGACAACACTCAACAGTTCTGAAGACACGTTACTTGAGACGTCTTAAAGAATAACGCTTTTTCTTCCAACGTAGAAAGGACTTACATCACATCATTAACATTATGCTTTTCCATTCTGGAAAACGCAGGCTTGGAAAACGCAGGCTTGTATTGCTGTATGGAAGTGCTACATTGACAAGCTGGGCTGGTGACCCTTATCCTTCAAGTTTGCAGGTGCTTTGAACTAACTTCAAGAGCATATTCAGGAGATGTTACACAGCAATGGGATGCTCTAATTGCTGCCCTGCTTCTCCTGCCCCAGCATTAGCAATAATGACAGCCTCGGGAAAAAATAAGAACCTGCCAAAGTCAGAAGAAACAAGCAAAGTGCAAAGATTGAAGTGTTTTAACCTACCTTTTGGGAGACGCAACACTGCAAACAGGAGGGGTGCAGTGGGTATGGAATTTGACAGAAGGAGAATGTATAAGGAGAAAGACAAAAAAGATAGAAAAGATCAGTGATTTCCTACATCCGTGACAAAGTGAATGAAAGGAGCCTGGAGAGAAACAAAGTAAAGTTTGATTCAAATCACCAAGCACAAGAAAAACAAACAAACAGACAGGTTAAAATATTTCCTAATTCTTCCCCCTGCCCCCCCCCCCCTTTTTTTTTTCTACCTGCTTGTAGTTATCTGAGTGTAAAATAAAAATAATTAATCATCTCCTTACACAGGCCAAACACATCTGGGCAACAGAACTCACTCACATCCTATCGAGCACTGGAGAAAAGTTCATTTTTCAGCACCCACATCTGCTCATGTCGGGATCCAGACTGAGCCCAGTTCACAGCAGTACTGTGCCAGCAGATACTGAGAAGTTTCAGGATCTTTACAAAAGAGAGAAGTTCTTCACTAGCAACTCTGCCTGGTAAGGCAGTAACTACTGGCATTATTTGGGTACAAATTTACTGTATTTTGCTTTGAAGGCACTACTGTTGCTCTGAAAAAGAACACCTCTACCACATTTAACACAGCACAAGCCTCTGGTTTCTTTTTTACAGTTAGGGTGTTTTTTTTGTTTGTTTTGTGGGTTTTTTTTGTTAGTTTTGTTGTGGTTTTGATTTTTTTCTGTTTTGTTTTGTTTATTTAAAGGTCTCTTTCTGTTGCTCAAGAACATACTCAGAAAGGATATTACAACTCTTCTGAACTCCAGTACAGGAAGAAAAGCTACACACTGTTAGAATTAATACTTCTGGTTGCCACGTCCCAAATACAATGGCCTGAACTCTGCCCGATGTGACGCTCCAGTGGCTAAAGGCCTTGAAATATTTGAGATGGACAAATTGGTCTCTTCCAAGATATGAGCAAGATAAAGCACAAGCTCACTGTAAACCAAAGTGTGAGTCTAAAAATAACCCGTTGGAAAAGACTGGAGGGAACTTTACATGAATTTGAGCGTATGAAAGAAGTTCAGCTAACATTTACGTTATAGGCTGAAACCTGTAAGTATATATTTCAATACTATGGAATGATATTTGTTCGCAACTACTGTGACTAACTCAGCAACACAACTGGCTGTAAGACCCTAATACATCAGTGGCTGGTACCTTTTGATTTTTGAAGATTCAGAGAAAATGAAAGACTGTCCCTCTAGAATACCAAGTTCTAGATACCCCACTTACTGACCGCTTCAGAGGTCACAACAGCTGATAAAACTGTTCAACTCAAACTTAGATTTCAAACACAATTGGGAGAAGTCTGCAGTCACAGAAGGCCTTAGGATAAACAGAGTATGTCTACAACACCAGTATTTACCTGCCCATACATTTGCACTTAGCAGGATGCTAATTTTATTTAGATATTTGTTTTCTATACAGATGTTGAGATGTTTTGTTTTCTATATACATGGAAACGTCTTTCAGCTAAGCTTTTTATTATTGTGCCTTTTACTGTCACATTGGGGCAGGATTTCATTTACTGGTTTCAAAGCTGGCTTTTCCTCCCCTCATTTCTGAAAAGAAATTATGATTATGCAATCATCTTTTGGAGCAGCATCCTCACTGTTCTCTTCTGTGTTTCTTTCAAAATCATTATTTCTAATGATCTAATTCTAACAGATCTGTCACAAAATAGGTCAACTCCTACCTACGATTACTATACTCTTGACTTTCAGGACGCTTGCAGTCACACTAATTTTGAAAGTAACCTGTAAATAAGACTTGTTCTGTTAAAATAACTCCACAGTTAAGCAAAATGCTCCCAGCTGGGACAGTGTTTGCCTAGCTACACTAAAGAAACTGCTGAATTCACAGTACTGGGCAGCATGAAATTGACATTTTACACAAGTAATCTCACATTTAAGAATTAATTTTCACATTTGTTTGGGTACTTTTCCTTCCACATAATTTACTAGTGTTTTTTCCAGCTTTACTAAAATGCCTTTTTATTTAAAAACAGCTTGTGAAAGACACTTTTGGGATACAATACTTGCAATGAATATGTACCTGTAAAAAGTAATTATAAATTCATCACCAAGTAAGCCATGAGAAACCGCTTCGTTTCTCTTGTATCATAACATTCCAATTACACTTCTCATTACAATCCCAGAAATGCTTAATTTTGGGGCTGTTGACTTTTTCTGCTGAGAGAAAAAAACCCAATCAATCAGCATATATACCAGTAGAGCTCTTCTCCTTCCACAGCAGCCACCCAGGATTGACTGACTGCTCATCACGCTGGGAAAGCTCACGAGATTGCTCCGGATGCCTGTAGCGAGAGCCCTACCTTTTCTGTTTGACCGTGATGCCCTTCTGCTGCAAAGCCTTCTCATTGGCCATCTGCAGAAGCTGGATCTCCTTCCGTGAGAAGAGGCGGATAGCAAAGGCTTTTTCCAAAAGCCTCTCCGGGGACACTGACTTGGCAATGTCTCTCACAAAGGCCCGAATGTCCTGCTGTATGCTGTCAGACTCCATGGGCTGCCCAGCTCTGACTTTGTGAAAAAATTTCAGAAGAGCCAGCGCAACACGATAGAGAACTTTGTAGCCCTCCACCAGAAAGACATCAAAGACCCGAGCAATGTACACCATAGGCAGCTCTCCGAAGAGCCATCGTTGCCAATCAGAGTATACCTCCAACACATCCTCGGACACTGCCACCATCAGTTTATGTGCTGCCTGACAGTACTTGTTAACCAGGTCACCAAAGGTCATGCAGGAGGACTCAAAAGCTAAGAACGTCTGATCGATGAGCCGCTTAGACGGGTCATTGCAAGCGAGGATGCGACAAACCTGTTCAAAGCACTCTGCCTCATCTTTGCTGTAGTGGAGGAGCAAAGCTATCACAGAAGGCAGTGCTGGGCAAAACGATATGTCTGGGAACTGATTCGCAATGCATAATATAATCTTCCTGACTGCCCCGATGCCTTCTGCATTCAAGCAGTACGTGGGGACCAGGCTGTTATCCACAAACTCTGGTAGTGGAAGGGAGCTACTGTTACGTTTTCCAATGATCTTCACAACGATGTCCCGGTACACATTTGCATCTGGGGTGACTGTGCGGCACGGGATATTGCTAATTAGTTTGTGGTACACTTTGGCTCTCAGAGAGTGGTTCTTGGCCCAGTAGCCCTGCCGGGCCAGCTGCTTGAGCTCCTGGAACTCTGTGCAAGATAGCTCCTTTGCATCCTGGCTCTGGACAGTAACATCCATTTTGTCCCAATCCACAAAGCGGTTGTATTCATCCATGGCTCCAGGAGAAGCATACCAGATAAATCATGAGAATGGAGACCTTATTTGGTCATTAAATGACTTGCAGCTTTTCCTGCAAAAGGAAAAGTAAAATAATAGGTTTGAGTAACAGGTAATCTCTCATTTTCTTCACGAACACCTACATACATTCAACTTATTCCTGCAACGCCAAAACTGTTTTCTAAAGCAAAGAAAGTTAAAGATACGTGCCTTTATTTTTAAGCCAAACTTTACTGCCATTCTGTCAATAACTCATGCTGAAGTAATTTATCAATGGGCAGCCAAGAGGTTGATTCTGAGGGCATCTCCATGGGAAGTTTATTTCCCTAACTGAAGGTCCGAGCTGAGGCACGGACCTTTATGTTAACTTCTCACTTGGAGAACAGAAGCCTCCCACTTCAAAAATATCCATTGCAAAGTCTGTTTAATTTGCCATCTCTCTTCCTAATTCTCTGGGGAAATAACTGTTATTTATACCACAAGGATGCAGGCTCATGAGCAGCTTACACGGTTCTAAGACTGCATGGCCAGTGATAAGAGATGCTGACCTCCTGTTAGCCACAGCCATACGTTCTTAGTCATTTCTTCATGCTGGTACTAGCACTTGTGTGGCCACACAGTCACTGAGATTAGCTTGTTAAACATTTTTTCTTTTCCATTGGGTAAGAAAGATGCATAACTGTATGGTCAGCCAGATTAGCGCCAGAACAAAGATGAGAGTGGGACCGAACTGCCCTTTCTGATTGCAGTACAGGCTCATGTCAGCATAAAACAGCTTCACAGAATCACAGAATCACAGAATTATCAGAGTTGGAAGGGACCTCTAGAGATCATCTAGTCCAACTCTCCTGCTAAAGCAGGATTGCCTAGAGCACATTACTCAGGACTGCATCCAGGCGGGTCTTGAAAATCTCCAGGGAAGGGGACTCCACAACCTCCCTGGGCAGCCTGTTCCAGTGCTCTGTCACCCGAACCGTAAAGAACTGTTTCCGTGTATTTGAACGGAACTTCCTGTGTTCTAACTTGTGCCCATTGCCCCTCGTCCTGAACTGAAAGCAGTTCACGGAACTGCTTTTTAATTCTCTGGAGTACTGCGCTGGACTTCTAGTCCTGACCTTGCACACACTTCTATGATCAAATCACCCTCTAGAGGGCCCGCTATCACCAACATTAGAAGATTTTAAAAACGCACACCACTGCAATAGAACCAGGAGCTGAAAGACCAGGTTCTGGCCTCTAGTTCCTCAAACTACATGTTTACATGATCTGCCAGTTGTCTCCAGCTTTACAGTACACCTGTGTCCCAGCAGACAGCATGACTGCAACCACTAATGTCCATAACTGAATCAGCTTTACTCACATCAGTGCAAAACTAGAAGGGGAGATACAACACAAAGCACTAATAACAGCTGGCAACAAGTTTGCCCAGTGCTGGATTGTCTCTGCCAATGTGTCCTCAGTGCCAGATCAAAGCTAGGAAGCACACGGCCGTTGAAGCTGCATGCTCTGTGAAGGCAGATAATCCCTATAAAACTCAACAGGCCTATAAAACTGTTTTGTACAATTAAGACATTATGTAGCAAGATTAAATCAACAAAAACAGTTACTGAAATGCTTCCAAAGAGCCTGTAGTCACTCCTGTGTCAAAAGACTGCAGAACACATGGAACTTGACATTTATCAGCATGGTCTTTTGTACAACAGGTGCATTAAAATGATTTGAAACTCACAGGGTAGATAAACAATTCATCCTCCCTACTTCACTACAGGAAAGTAAAACAAACATTTTGCCTCAAGTAGACAGAAGTTTGCAAACATACAATTAGCATTAGCTTGGGCAGCCATACATTTAATTCAGATAGTTTTAGATTCTGACTAAGTATTAATCTGGGTATTTTGGAATCATATGCTGAAACTCTAAAACTTAACTCCCCTTTTAAGAGGTTGGCAGCTAACACACAGCAGCCTTCCAAAGAAGGCTTCTGGATGGCTCTTCTCTACCAAATATTTATTCATTTTTTTTTTTTTAAATAAAGATTCCTTTTGAGTAATCTTTGTACAATGTGAAAGCAATAGAGAAATGCTCACCGTTTCTTTTTATTGTTGTCTTCCACATCTGAAATGAATTCTTAGTCTGTAATTAAAGGAGGCAACACATTGTCTTGACTTCAGTTCTGAAAGTGGGGTATCTTATGATGTTTGGAAATGATGCCTCTGACTGGGAGCTGAGAGCATATCTTCAGGATATTCAAAGACAGTAACAGTAGGATACCAGTCCATCGCAGAGTCAATATCAATTAGCATTTTCCTGTCATTCTCCACCTGCGAATCATAGGGAAACACATTACCTTTAATTGAAATCTTAGAATAAGATCCTTGTGGAGAAGAGAAATTTAATCCTATTTAGCAACAACCAAAGCACAGAGAAATGGACCATTCTGTTCATGGTCACTTTAGTACAGAAACTATTACTCTCCTGTGCTTGCTGGAGTCTCTACTATGCAACAGCTTCCCCCTTCTGCCATCATCCCTTTGGGAGCCGCTTATATTTACATTAGGGAGGTTTAAGTATAATGTCCATCATACGACACAACTTCTAAGATACTCAGAGTTACACCTCAGCTGTCCTTTTTCCTGTAAACTTTCTTCTCCCTCCTCCTTACACTTTCCTGTCTTATTTTCTATCATTCAGAGACACAGGCATATTTAGAGGTTGCATCAGTCACTTTTCCCTCCGGAAGCTGCTGCCCGTTCCAGAAACAAATGAATTTGATGAGTATGTGCTCCTCAGCAAGCTCACTGAAGTCTGTGACTAGAGGATGGAAGTCAGATTGCCAGAACTTTTGATTTGGGCTTACAGTCTTATACATACTTTGGCTGGGATAAATCTGCTGGGTCTGCCAGTAGATCTGGCTGCTTATCCTTTTTGAAGCTCTAGATGCTGCAAGAAAAAATGACAGCAAAGCAAATGGGCATTGTCAAGGTTGCCAGAGCATGACCAGCTCTTAACTGTGCTTGCAAACCCAACAGAATTAGCCTGCTTCAGTGTAATGGTGCGTATCTCCTGACACTGTGCCAACAGCTACTGTAAGCCAGCAGGGCTCAAATGGGGAATATTTACTTGCCAAAGGAGAAGAGCCCAAGAAATCTCAGAAAATGCCAGCCAGCCTTCATCTCCTCCTCCCACTCCTTCCGAAACTTCCTCCATCCCTCTGGGCAAGTTCTCTCCCTCCTGGCAACCATGTAGACAGCAATATTTAACTTTGAGCTGGTGGGAAGGAGAGACAAAAGCTGTCTCACATTCAGTAGCAAAGGGCTAGCGAGTTGGGGCTGTCTCCTGCCCATCTCTCCCACCGCAGGGGAGCAAGCAGGCAGTACAGACTGCTCTATCGCAGGGACCGAAGGCTCAGTTGACAGGTAAGGAGTAGCGCACGTCTGTGTCACAAAGTCCCATCTTCACCTAAACTACCTATCTCTCACATATAAAGAAGGGATGAAACACAGGCAGAAGAGAAAAAACATTTTAGAATGTAATGTTTGTATAAAGACATGGTAAAAGGTGGGTAGAGAGACCCATTTACACCTCCTTATTGCAACAAACCTCTTTCCCTCTTGCTAAAATAATTTCAGAGAAGTTAAGTGTCATATTGTGGTAAGTATCCCCTAACTGGGCATGGGGACAAGAGGATGGATGAGCATCTGCACTGCACAGAGCTGAAATGCTTTCAAGCACCTGTCAGAACAGAATTATAAAGCGATTGTAAAAATTAGCAAAAAAAAAATATATTACTCATAATGACACAGCTTGAAATTGATGTATACCTTATTTAAGGGGAAGCAGCCATTTCCTTTCTAATCAGACTGACTTTTACAAAACAGTAGGAATTAACACAGAAGAACAGAACCAGCAGGAAAAGCTTTTTTCTTAGGAACTCCCACACAATTTTAAGATTGTTAGATCTATTAGTCTATAATGGAGGTCTTCAGTTAAGCGCAGTATGAAAGAAAAACCCCACCCACACGAGTGAGAACTAGAAGTAGAAAAATGCATATTGAGGATATGCCAAAAGCGGCTGTAGAACAGGCAAAAGATTTTTCAAGGTTAAGTTTAAACTATGAAGCACACAAGCAAGCAAGCATTACTATTCAAAACCAAGCAATGACTACCAAAACCCAAGCAATGGTAACTGGAACTGGTGTGATTTCAAGGCAGTGACTAAATTTTTAAGAAATATTCAGCTTGCTGGTCTAGCCACATTTTCCATTCTATTCCCTTAGTTCTTCCCATTGTCATTCGGGCTACTTTCAGAAGACAGCTGAAAACTGTGCTGAATTTGTATAAAATATACAGCAGTGAAGCCAAGTGTGACAGTCAAAAGTCCTACACTGCCTGTGAAGAAAAATGCTATGAAAGTGTCTAAAAAAATACATCAGCAGGAAAAGTTAAGATTTGAATTATGGCTTGCCTCCATTAAAAGGAATATATGGCTAAAATTTTACTGAAGATAACATGACTTGGGCCAACTTTAATATTTTTGTTTGCTTTCCAAAACGCAGGAATTATCAAACTGAAACATCTAAAGTACAACTAACCCAGAGGACAATTATTTCTTTCAAATCCAGAGTACACACACAGAGAACACTCCACAGCAGTGAAACATTTACATTCTAAACTTTTAAAAAATAAATCCAAACTTTGGTTAAAACTGAATTACATGATTTGATGTTGCTTTTAATAAACACAGAAAAGTTTCCTAAAAAAAAATTACAATTAATCAGGAAAATATTGTCCACTATTCCATGTAGGTATTCCTGCAAATTTGTTTTGAAAGTTTGAATACAGATTAATAGCTTAAGAGGCTTCACTCAAATCCAGTGTAGCTGCTCTATAACAAGAAACCCAAACTTTGAAAAGAACATTTTTCATCAACCATGGACAGTTACACCACCTTTGATTCAGCTATTTGCTACGTACTCTGCAGATACAGCTAGATACGGACAACCAAAATTTTGGCATGAGTTTTTATAACGTGCTAACGGAAAGCAAATATTTGCTTTTGCTGCTCTACAAATCAAGACTAATGCTAGACTCCCAGACCTGCAGCTTATCATTTGCTCTTTATACTGTTGAGTAGTGATGTAGCCAGGGAAAAGACTCAAGTCTACTCTCTTTCATAACCTCGTTAAGCTAATCCCTGCAGAAGGCACATGAACAGATAACGAGAATTGCTTCCTCAAGACTGCTAGCTATTAGTCCTCATCCCGGCAAGAAAACACTAAACCTCAAACTCTGAGTAGATGATTTCCCATCCTTGAGAAATACTCAATCATGTCCGAGACGTTTGCTTCATACACCAAAGAATCTGACAGAACAAAGCAACACAGCAAGGCAGCAATAACTGTAGAATAGAAGACAACTAGCAGACAGTTACCCTCTTCTCCCCAACTACTTCAGTGCCTCCTGCAGTCTTCCCCAGCCCAGACTTACCGCAGCATACCTTGACATGGATCTGGAAACAAGACTGGATACCACAGTGCTGATTCCCCTTCCCCCAAACGCCTCCTGATCAGAAGCATGGTTTGTTGCATTTACAGCTTCAGTTACTTCCTCTACCACACATCATTGAAGAATGCATGCATCAGAGCCAAAATTAAGCACTCCATTTAGCACTAGAACAACCAGCTCATCTCGTGTAGAAGAGCAATTTGGACCACGCTGATGCATTCTGGAGTGATGATCCTTTTCGGTAGAGTACATAGAGTTCGATGGATTGCTTTAATGAGGTTAAATGCAGTTCGATCTCTTTATGATTTGCCCTGGGCACTGTGTACAGCATAAGCTGGGCTCCAGGAATACAATTCTGGATAATGTTCTAATACTAGTTTACCAATAACAACAGGGAATTAGTTAGCTACTCCCTGCTGCTTTTTTGATATTCTTTTGGCACAAAGTCTAGAACCCCCTCCCTTTCCAGAGTAACTGATAAAGACCTGATATAAGAGTATACTACAGGGCAAATCATTTTAGACATCTAGATGATTTCTCTTGGGATGTCCTCGTTGCATATGAAGCGCAGCCACAGAAGGTTTGTCCTAGAATCACACGCTTTCATTCTTAGGAAAGTACTATTGCCTTCTTAAACAGGGTCTTTAAATTATCTGTGATTAATCTATTGTGTACTTTATTACAGTCAAAAGTTCAGACACACAATGAGCTCTTCACTGCCAGCCAGATAAATGACAGTAGCTTATATCTAGAAGAACGTGTGTGCCTTATACCTGCAAGCACTTCAATGGAAACAACACCCCTTCCTTCCCATTCCCTGCCCTGGGATGACACAAGCACTTCTAATGAGCAATCACTGTTCATACTGTGAGCAGTACTGATCATTAAGATACCGTAGAGGTACAAAATAAAGACGCAAAAAACAAACAAGATAAAAGTCTGGAAAAAAACCCAAAATGCTCCTGTTGAAAAAATGGAAAAGAAAAGAAATGGTTAATGGTTCCGCAAAGGGTGAAAAAGGCTAAAGAACAGAGCATTGTAAGAGGATACTGGATGGTAAATGTTATCAAAGACGTAAATCAGGAGTTTTCTGCCCTGCCCAAGTAATAAAAAAACCAAGGAACAACTACTAAATTAAAGAGAGGAGAATTCCTATCCTTTTTTTCCCCTAAACCAAAAGAAAAATGCATTTAAGCAGCAAGACTTATACAGGATGTATTAAAAAGGAACCATTTAAAAAAATATCTGTCAAAGTAGTACAGAAAATTCAATACCATTTTCATACTATATTGACTGTGCTTTCCTTCTTTCTTCCACATTGCAAGAATGAAAAAAATCCCCCACATTATGCTAATTATTCTTTCCCCCTTTGTTTCAAAAACTGAAGTAACTAGAAATAGGTTTCCCTTCAACAGCAAGCTCTGGCTCTGATAAAAATTTTATGCTGAACATGCAACCTTCGGTCTTCATTTTACTTTTTTTTTTTTTTTTTTCCTTTCCCTAAACACCTCAAGTTTATATCTTTCTCCATTTGGAAGTACAGTCTACTATGTACAACTAAAGACACAGTGTAACTGTGAGTGAAAAGCTCCGCCACAGTAGCAAATCCATATGCAATAAAACAATCCATTTTCCTGCTCTCTTGCATGGAATGCTCTTCGTCTATCAGCTCTAGATCTCTCTCTGCTACAAACATTTACTGGCAGAAAAACATCTTTAAACATCAGTGCTTTGAAATGTTCTCCTTTTAGACACAATGTCTGCATTTGTTTACGTTGAACACAGATTTATTTCTTTTTTTCCTATCTAAACCTTCTCTACAGGAGTACATGCAACCATGTTTTATTTCTTACGTGTTTAGAGTTTCCTTAGGTCCAGAACAGCAGCTGACAGCATGAATGGAAACATACATAGATTTTTACAAGACACAATCTTAACGTGTGACCTTTTCTGGTATCTGAGAGACGTTTGCCAAGAAGTATTTCACAGACAATGGCAATGTTTATGGGTTTATTAGTATGAGAAAACCATTCAGAGGTTAAAGAGCACATACTTCCTAGACCTGTTCCTCCCACTGTCCAACCAGTTTCAACAGTATGTGATTACACATTTCAACTGTTTTTGTGACCAAATATCATAGAATTATAGAATTGTCTAGGTTGGAAGCGACCTTTAAGATCATCGAGTGCAACCATCAACTTGACACTGCCAAACCCACCACTAAACCATGTCCCTCAGCACCAGGTCTACCTGTCTTTTAAACGCCTCCAGGGATGGTGACTTGACCACTTCCCTAAGCAGCCTGTTCCAGTGCTTGACAACCCTTTCAGTGAAGAAATTTTTCCTTATATCCATCCTAAACCTCCCCCGGTGCAACTTGAGGCTGTTTCCTCTTGTCCTATCGCTTGTTACTTGGGAGAAGAGACTGAACAGCAGGTCCTGAAGTTTTCTCTATGAAGTGTTTGGTTTCTACTCTGGTTCAGTCTTTACATGACAGTGCACTTGCACAACTGCTAAGCTGCTTGAACACTAAGCATCCCAAACTGTGGCAGATACAGGTCCCAAAACTAATGAAGCCTGCCTACAACACAAGCCTCCCAGCTAACAGAACCCCCCTGGCTGCCAACTGCCACCGTTAGTATTGCGCTGTGAAAGAGAACACAAGTTGCTTTATGAAGCTGAACGCACCTTTTTCAAAGCCCCATACACTTTCCTACAGATATCCTCAGCACTCTCCAAGTCATGATCTATATGATACTATAACTGGGTTTTTCTCTTTTTGTTTTTATCCTTTTGTTCCATAAAAAGTAGCCTTTTCCGTGTAGGTTTTAACAATACATCCGGTAGGCTGGACCAGGTAGAATCAGGAGCCTTGTCTGCAGGCTACGGCTACTTTGTTGTTCCAGTAATGTTCAAGCAGAACTGGCTCATCACAGTCTCAGCCTGTATCTTGTCAAAACAAATACACTTTCCATTCAAATGTATATACGTATAGACACAAAATATACATTGCACATATACTTACATGGACATATACATACTGTATATATACAATATATAGAGAAATATATATCCCATATTTTAAACCTAAAGATCAAATTGAGATTCTTCCCAATATTCACATTTATCAAAAACATGTCCACATGGATGAATGTTATACATTCTCTCTTGCAATAGGTTCAGCCATATAAAGTCTGTTAAGGAAACAGGTCAGTGCTCCAATTTCCCCACATCACCTTTAAAACAAAATGACGATTTAATCAAAGCAGTACAAGTATCAGTGTGGATACTTATGCCAATTTAATTCTTCTGTGAAATTAACTGATAGGACCTGTTTATACTGGTTTAAGACCTCCCAGTGCAATTTATGAAAATAAAAAGCCTTAATCTGGCAGTGCTGGAGAGTTTACGGGATACCTAAATCAGACAATGTGCGGATGAACCAGTAACCCTGTGCTAATTGGGCACACAAGTCCTTGCTCTCTCAGTGAGCCTATGGAAATTGCTGCATGCACTCCTTGCCTCTGTAGTAAGCAAATGGGGAGGGACACTCTATTCACACCAGCAGTTACCACTAGATCTTGTTTATTCCAGGGTAAATTTTGCACTTCCCTAATTTCAGCCAGCAGCTAAAAAAGGGTAGGAAAATCTTATAATCTCAGACTATTTAATGACTCTCTGCACTAAGTGCTCAGGGTGTAGAAGGTTTCTCTTGGAAAACAAAAGCCGATTTACAGTAAGATAAGTATATAAAAATTACAAAGTTAAAGCTGTCATTTTGTACAGACTTTATTTTCTCCCAGCTCTGCAAAGCCCTACAGATTTTCTCCCTTTACCCTAAGACTGCTCTGAAGAAAAGCTTCAATAATCTGGTATCCCTGATAACGGATTACCTCTTTCGGGAAACAAAGGGTAGATTATCCTACACACGAGAGACAGTTCAGACACCAACATCAAGCCAGTTCCAAATACACTTTACAATTAAAGGAGGATCTAATCTGATGCAGAATGCCAGCAGTTGCATTTCAGGGAACTTGGACATTATATCGCTTCATTTTGATACTTATTTCTGTAGTCTTTCCACAGTTATGCTCTATTAAAAGTCAAAGAGTAGCAACAAACACCTCCTCTGGAACAGCGAAGTTACAGAAACAGCATTTCATAATGAAAAACCAATCAATGTAAAATCCCAAACTAGTCCTGCATTATTTTTATTAAGATTTTAAAATCAAAGGTTATTTATAACAACGGATCGGCTGCTTAGTTTATAGTCTTACTATTAGTGTATATTGCTAATCTCTAGCCTTACTAATGGGACAAAACTTTGGAAAGACTAGCCCTGTTAGAATGCCATTAAGACAGTAAGGGGCCAGAGCACAGGATATATAAGAAGAGGCCTTGCTGTTGATGGTGTTCTTTAGCCATGTGTTTCTTCTGAGTAAACCTATAGGGACTTAACATACCTGACATCCCTACTCCTCTGCCAAGTGTCACTGCACTGGCCAGTGGATTCAAAGTCTCTCAACCGGAGGAGAGGGCTTACAGGCACATTAAAAGGTAAAGCAGGAGCAGGAATCTTGTCTCCACATGGAACCAGATTATAAGGTGAACATTTTCTGTATACAATGAAGATATTACCAGAAAAAAACCCAAATAAAACAAAGAACCCCAACACTCCTCCATCCCCCAGACCGAAGTGCTTTTATTAATCCTTACCACAGAACTTGTCCTTGTATAGATCTTCTTATGACTTACTCCTTTCTGCTGGGCCTGGGGGGGCGGGGGATAAAAAAAAATTAGACTGTTTTTTAAACAATCTATTGGGCAACATCCACATGTGTCAGGTGCACCATTGACCTCCACACCTTAAAATAAAACAAAAAAAAGAAAAAAGGTATCTGTCTGCACTTCTGCATGGCCTCCACCTTCATCCTTGCAATTACAGTATAGAGAACATGGGAACAAATATCCTCACAATAGAGAAGATCAGCTTATTAACCCCATTATTCAAATGCTTACAGCATAAACAATTAATTTCAGTCTCTAAAACCATAAGCAGGATTACTACTTGTGGCACTTTTGTCATAAATACTTTTAGCTAATATTCGCATTGTAGTTGACTGCTGTGTCTCCCCCCCTTCTCTACAGGGAGTACAAAATTCTGCCTTAAACAGGTGATCTCTGAAGAGCATCTCTCCTCCTAGGACTAACAGAGGTATTGGCTGCACAGGTAGGGGATTTTAGAATACCAGCTCTGCAGCCAAGAGTATTTAGATCCACAGTTCCTAAACAAAAAGAAAATTGCATATTCTGAAGATATGCAATGGAGTATGGGTTTAGGTCAGCTGACCTGCTAAGGGTTGATACACCAGGCCCTTGTCAGGTAGAAAAGTTTGAGCTAATCTCATGAACATTATTTTTCTTTTCAAATGAATGAAGTTCAGCCTAGCGGATTTTGAAACAACCTGCAAAATAGTCATTACAACAACTCTGTGTATGAGTTATTTCTCCCTTAAGTTGTTTTCCCAGCAAAAAACGTAACAAAATAATCCAGTGTTGGTGTAGCTACATCAAAGTCACTCCTATTAGCTAACATAATGTAGCTGCATCAACTCCAAGCACAATTAAGCATGCTCATTAATACAGACATAGGCATTAACACACACATGAAATTTCTGAGTCTTTTTCCCAAGACAGTGGGAATCAACAACACATGGTCTTTTGCAACACGTCTGAAAGCTCCGGTAATTGTCCTCAAACTTTAGAAGTTTAAGCAAGAGGAGAACAAAAGAGATACGGTAAAGCCTAAGAGTGTGAACACCACAGATACGAGCACTTTCATATATTAATCTTAGAGAATTTAAACAGTTGATTCCACAGCTGGACATCACTAGCACGTACTCCCACCAATACACATGGACTCCAACCAAGTCAATCATTAATATAGTGCAATTAGGTCTGTCTATTTTTATATCAGAAAGATCGCGTGACTGCCTGGTCAAGTACAAACGGAGTAAATGGCTAAAGACTAGCATTACTTAGACAAACTCCATTGCATGCCTGTCCCCCAAACACACCCCATGCAAACGTGGCAGAATGTTGCAATTAAACCTGACAATAAAGGCATCCCCAAATGAGCAGACATTTAAAAGAAATTTTAGTTCTTTAGTTCTCAGTCACAATCCAAGGCTATGTATAGATGGAATATAAACAGCTATTTTTCTTTAAGCCCATTAACACAGTTTATCTATTTTGAGTGTTGACATACATCTATCTGCCTCTAAGCATGCATCCATACAGCCTAACACAAGCAGTTTTAATGGTCTCTCCAACCTAACAGGCAGGGCAGGGTGTATTCTGAAGAGATGGAAGAATAGCAAGGACTAAATTCATGGTCTGTTGCCAACAATTTGCTTGTCACTAACTCTGTTCGACTTCGGCACTAAAGCAAAGGCACTTATGATCTAAACAAATGCCAGGGTAGTATTATCAGATTGCAATAACCTTGGTGTTGGAGACTGTGAGAGATATGTGCAGTGTGGACTGGTTTGCTTTGCTTGCTTGCCTGCCTTAAATTTATGGACAGGCTAATTTTAGTGCAGGAATAGCTTTTTTTTTTTTTTGTTTTCTTTTCTTTACAGTCCAAACGACAAGATTGATAAGGGAAAGGAGGCTCTTTCAAGATTTCAAATTAACAGAATGAAGAAGCAAAGACAACCAAGGGAAGAAAACAAAGGTTGCAATAAAAGGAGAGAGCTGGGAAGAGCAGAGGTGCTTAAATACATGACAGGTCCACAGATAGCCTGTTAGAAACATTTACTTGGCACCACTTAATTATTAACAGCAAAGAAGAGAAGCAGAAAGCTTCTTTCCCTTGTGTTCAAATTCTAGCTGCAGGAACACCTGCAAACTTTCAAATATTAATGACAGAAAAGACGTTCAGTAGAAAGATCCCCAACAGCTAATTATTGTGCAATACTATCTATAGCCATTTTGCAAATTACATAGGATGTAAGTATCACGTATTCCTTGGAAGCAACAAAGAGCTAACATAAAATGTTGCTGAAGGCCTTGGATTCGAGTTATCAGAGCTGTTCCTGCAAAGTAACTATCTTACAGAGCAGTCTTTTGCAACGGACTAACTGCTAGGCATTGCACAAAGAAGGAAATTCTAACAAGAGGGAATTCCCTTTTCTGGTAATACAAAGCCCTAGATGTAACCCATATAATTTCTGTGGTCTGGGTATTCCTGGATGCTTTGACAATCCTACTGGGATTGCCTGTAAGCCAGAAATGCTTTCAGATGCTCCAGCCTCCTGTAGGAACTGGACATAAAATGCAAGGTTTTAAGATAACATATTCTGACATAGAACCACCCACTTCCCTCTCATCACAGCTACACATCACCTGGAAGGGCTGGAGGCAACCAAGCATACTGCGTCCACTTGGTTATTTGCTTTTCTGTCCACAGGCCCAGAAAGGCAGAGGAACATTTTGGCAAGTTCTAGTGGGCACCCGAAATCTGGTGTTGAGTTGGATAACATTCAGGCAGCCCCAATATGCCAACAGTAACCATCCACTTAAGGATGTGCAGTATATACATATATATGTTTCAGAGAACAGTTCCTAGTTTCCAGCATGAAAATAAACTGGTAACAAAAACTTACTTTTGTGATAGCAATTTTAAAATATTCAAGGAAGAAGCTGCAGAACACCAGCTTTGGGTTTAGAGAGCTCTTTATGTGAAGACAAACTGCCCCTTTAATTGTGACCAGCCGGCAGAATTAAGCGCAAACTGGAAGTGTTTGGGTGAGCATTACCAGGGATCACAGGATCTGTCTTCACCTCATCCCCAGGCCTTGACGGGGCTGACAAAAACATGTAACAGCAGAGAGAGCGTTGACTGCACGTTCACGCCAAGAGGTACCCACAAGCCATTTAAACGCCTCCTAAGAGTCTCCATGCACTGGAACAAACTACAAGCCTAAACCCAAAGCCTCCGGAGGCCGATTCGCAGGGCAGCTCCTTCGGACACCGACAGCTCCCGGCGGGGCCACCGCTGCCCCCGGAGCCCGTCCCCACGGCTGGGGGTCCGCGTCCCCACCCTCCCCCGCCAGCTCCTCCCCAGCCACGCCGGCCTGGCAGGGGCACGGCCAGCGACCCGCGGGCCCACCACCGGCAGGCGGTCCCAGCGCGGCGCCCCGCGAAGGGGGCCCGACGAAGGCCGAGCTCGGAGCAGGCCCCCACCCGGTCCGTGCCTGGCCGGGAAGGCGCCGCCGAGGTGCCGGTGCCGCCGCCCGGTACCGAGTCCCATCCCCCGTCCCTCCCCAGCCGGCCCCCGGTGCCGGCGGAGATGCACCCGCCGCACCCCGGCCACCCTTACCGCCGCCGCGCCTGTCAGGCCGCCTCAGCCGCTCCGGGGCAGCCAGCGGCCGCCGCGCGCATGCGCAAAGGGCGCAGCGGCGGCGGCGGCGGGACGGGTGCGCGCATGCGCTCCGCCGGGCGGCGCGGGCACGTGCGTGGCGTCTCCGGCGTTGAGGGCGAGCGGGGCGCGGTGGGGCGCGCGTGGAGCGGGGGGGCGGTGAGGGACCACGGGGGGGCACTGAGGGGCGATGGGGGGCTTTGAAGGGTCGGGGGATGAGGGGCTGTGATGAGGGGCAATGGTGAGGGGCTGTGAAGGATGATGGGGGTTTGTGAAGGGCTGTGAGGGGTGACGGGGGCTGTGAGGAGTGACGGGGGGGTTGTGAGGGGTGGCAAGGGGCTGTGAGGGGTGACGGGGGTGGTAAGGGGTCAGGGAATGAGGGGCAATGATGAGGGGCAATGGTGAGGGGCTGTGAAGGGTGATGGGGGGTTGTGAAGGGTTGTGAGAGGTGATGGGGACTATGAGGGGCTGTGGGAGGTACTTGGGGGCTGTGGGAGGTAATGGGGGGCTGTGAGGGGTGATGGGGGCTGTAAGGGGTCGGGGGGATGAGGGGAACGGTGAGGGGCTGTGAGGGGTGATGGGGGGGTTTTGAGGGGTCCTGGGGGGATGAGGGGCTGTGAGGAATGATGGGGGGCTTTGAAGGGTTGGGGGGTAGTGAGGGGTTGTGAAGGGCTGTGAGGGGTGATGAGGGGGTTTTGAGGGGTGATGGGGAGCTTTGAAGGTTTCGGGGGTGGTGACGGGCTGTGAGGGGTGAATGGGGGCTGTG
The DNA here is from genome assembly GCF_965231255.1 of Vanellus vanellus. NCBI lineage: Eukaryota > Metazoa > Chordata > Aves > Charadriiformes > Charadriidae > Vanellus > Vanellus vanellus. The sequence continues at coordinate 822,452 of NC_138919.1, forward strand.
AGGTGTTATGGGGGGCTGTGACGGGAGGCGGTGAGGGGTGGTGCGGACGCTGCAGGCAGGCAGGGCTGTTGGGCCTGGCAGCGGAGGGTAAGGAGGTCTTGGGCTTTTGGTTCTGCAGTGGGAACGGCACTGTTTACCGGCCTGGCGGAGGCTTCAGGTGAAAAGCTCAGTGCAAATGTTAGATACAATTGTTGCTTTAAGAACACTTTAAGATCTGAATAGTTTTGTGCTCAATAACAATGTGACTGGTTTGTTTTTTTTTTTTTTTTTTTTTTGCAAAGCCTGAAGTGGCCCGAACAGAAATGGGTTCATTTTAAAGATGAAGGACTTCTATAGTGTTTATTTGACTTGACTTGGCAGCAGTGTTCTGTTTACGACTGGATAAATAACTGCCACATTAAAGATTATTAACTAGGAATGCTTAAGTGACCAATAAAGTACTAATCTTTTATATGGCGTTGTAAATGTACACAGCTTGGTAATGCAGGCTCTTGCCAAACAGATAACAAATCCCTTACCCGGAATGTTTACAATCTAAAAGAAACCACAAAAGACCTCAAGGAAATTACAAGACATGACAATGAAACATAAAACACAAAGAGGAGTTGTAGCCATTGCAGCTGGATTTTAAACAGGGTCTTAAGAGTTTTTTTCATATTTATCTTAAAGCTACTGGGCAGTGATCAGAAGGAAGAGACACAGCATCCGTCATGCCAGGGATAAATGGCTAGTAGGGTCTCGGGCACTGTGGTGGTGACAGACCTCTGATGGTGGCTAGTGCTTCTCAAGGCAGGGCAGTCCTGCTGTTTCAAAGAATGGCTGAGCTCATATCTGGTTGAAAGCACTAAGCAGGCCTGTTCATATGTGCTTCCTTCAGGGCTTCCTTGTGACTGACTGATACTGCTTTGGAGAGCAATGAACTTGTGTCGTGGAAGCACATGATGGAGCCATTTCCAGAAGCTGTGCTGAGAAATCATTTGTTCATCCAAATGTAAGTTGGAAATACAACGCGTTATTTTACATTCGGTTGTATTTGGTTCTGTAGGGTCCTAGAAGGCACTTAGACACATGGAAAGGATTATGTTCCCTTTGCTAAATGAAGTTAAGGTAGCAAGGAAAGCAGGTTTAGAAGAGGATGAAAGTAGATGGAGAGGTGTGGGAACAGACATAAGTGTGGGCAGTATTTGATAAGAGGATGAAAAGCTTCCATCTGTGTTCAGTATTTATAGCACCTTTTCACTGTAGTATGTGGGTCCTATGTTGTCTGTACATTTGGGCTCATGGTGCCCCTCTGAAGTAAAGCAGTGCTGGTATTCCTGTGTTTCTCCGGGGAAACTGCAGCAGAGAGAAGGTGTTCACATGGTGTGAACAAAGCTGGGGATTGACAGGCTTTATAAAAGCAAGACCAGGCACAGGGAGATGGATTGGACTTCAGGAATTTCTCTGCTGAAATGTGAACCATGATTTGAACTGAACATACCCTTTAGCCAAAGAGCTGTTCTCAGTGTTCAGAAAGTAGAAGTAATGGAATACTCTCTCCAAACTTCTGCACTGAAGCTCAGCGATACGCTATCAAGAGATATTTTAAGAGCATAATGGTGACACTTTTGTCACCAAAGTCTCTGCATTGCCCTGTGGTTTTATCATTCCAGTAAGCCAAGTGCCATAGGGAGTAGTGTTCAAGGAGGCAGAGCCTTGCCCAGAAATAAGATCAATGCAGGGAGATCTTTCAGAAGGGGGGTGGGCCTGTGTGATGGCAGGATAAAAGTGGACTCTACTGTGGACTAGTAGAGGTTGAAAAAATGTCAGATGATGTGGACAAAGTGGATGCTGTGTGCTGTCTTTAAACCTCAGAGACTGCATGGCCATAGGAACAATCCTCATTAGCCTGTACTCAGGGTGTGACTATGTGAGAGAGAGTGAAAACCATGCTTGACTAGCTGGTTGATGGCTGATGGAAAACATGTTTGAATGCATCTACTTTTCTTCCTGGAGAAAGGTGTTCATTGCTGGCAGCTTTACAGAAGCCAAGGAATGCTAAGTCTTTAAGTACTAATCCCTGCAGTGGCTCAAATAAAGAGCAGGACCTGGCGACCTCCTGAGCACTGAGGGCAATGAGCCTGCAAGGGCTTTCTAGGGATAAATGAAGGATATTAGTTAATAGGGCTGCCAGTCAACAACTTCCCTGAGTTTTTCAGAACTTTCACGTAGCATGAAAGTGTGGTGTTCAGTGGACCCTGTTTTCCTATGGGCTTGTGTCTTGAGGGTGGCTTCTCTCTCTACTCTCCGAAGACTAATAACAGGTGATCTCATACCGAACCATTTCTTTGTGTGCAGATGCTATTCTACCTGAGCATTCATTTTCATGAAGCGTTTTGGAACAGAAATTTCTCCGTTGCATACAGTTGTATATCTGTCATTTTCTTAGGAAACCAGGCTAGCATTACGGCCTAGGCACTGGATGTAATGGAGTTTTTTTGGCAGGGGCAGTGGAGGGACTGGAAGGCTGGACTGGGGAAGGACATGAAAGCAAGAAAAGAAATGAAAGTGAGGAATGGCTGAGTGGGTGGAATGGGCCATCACACAGGAAAGCTGTCTGTATGGGTGTCCAGCAGCCTTGGAGGGGAGGCTAGTGCTCGTAGGGTGGGCAGGAGAGCGGCTGGAGGATCAACAGAGAATACAAAGATGCACGGAAGGGACTTACGCCAAAACCTAAGCTGGGCTAGTAAAACTGTGGCTTTGCTGGTCCCGCAGCAATACCGTTTGCACAGACCTGCTTGTGTGGAAAGCTGATAAGCCTGGCAAAGTGTGACCTCCTGTGGGTAAAACTGGGAATTACCATGGGATAATTAAGCATATCCTTTTCATCTCACGTGTCAGCATCTTAATGGAAGGTTTGCCCAGTGGTGTGGATCAACTTCTCTTCCACCTGCAGCTGCCAGACCTGGTCCCGGCCCTCTGGATGAGCTGCTGATGTTCGTCCTGGAATGAGGATGAGGCTAAAGCGAAAGATTCCAAAAATGGAAGAGTGCTGGTGGATGTTTGAATGACACTAAAAGGGACACTGTTGTGAGGGCAGCCACATGTTTCTCTGTGACTCCCGAGAAGTCACAGACGCTCTGTTTTCCATTCTGTTGGATAGGTTGCAGACAGCTCTTCCTGTTTTTTTTTGTCCCTTCCCTCTCCCCAGCTATGGTACCTCCTGCATTCTAGGGGCTGGCAATCATCTTGGCGTACCATGAACTCCATGGGAAGGGTTAGCTTTTAGTACTGTGTGATCCTCTTGGCATGGACAGGGGATTTGATAGGAGGGAATCAGCAGCCTCCCTTCTGGATGACTTTAATCCCCCTCTTCCATGAGGGGACCAGGACGTAGCTGTGTGGTGATGTGTGTAGTATGCTCTCAGCATATTGCATCAGGTATTCCAACGTGTGATGATTGCTGGTTAGCATCTGGCTTTGGCTTGCAGGTACTGCTGTTGCATTAGATACCCAGTTGGGTCAGGTCCACAGAGGTCCCTCTGGCTGTTGCTCACCTTTGGGGCACTCTTGGCAGCTCCTGACTATCTGGAGGAAGAGAGTTCATTGCAGAGGGATCTTGCACATGGCAGTTTGCCTCCACCCATGGAGTGCCTGCCTGATGACCTGCGGGGTATTAGGGAATGGTTTATTTTCCCAGGGCTTTTCCTGAGAGGGTGATTTTGAAGGAGTTTGGTTTATTCTCAAGTGCAGGTGCATCATATAAGCTCCAGGGACTGTTGGTGAGTCACATGCTACAGACATGGATGGATAACTAAATGTTGCTTGATTTATGCCCTGTGCTGTCTTTGATGTGGTTGTGGTCCCTTCCTTCCCCCTGTACTCCTCTGCACCTGCTGAAACACAGCATTGCCTTTTGTCTTTCACCAGGCAAACCAGGATCTGTTTTTTCAGGCACTGATGTCCCTTGTAGCGTTGTGCCTCTGCCTGGGCAGCTGGCTCTGGGTCTTGGGTGTGTTTACCACATAGTGTGATGGAGTGGGAGCAGCGACGGGCCTGCAGAGTTCACGGCAGAGGTGGCTGGACAAGCAAGTGCAAAACCAGGCTGCGATCCCATGGCTTTGCTTTCTGGAGACCTGAGAATAGGCTGAACTCCTCTGGGTGAAGGGTGAGAAGAGGGTGTGGTGCCCAGAGGGCCTCTGGCTGGAGCGGGTTCCTCGCTGTGCCAGCCAAACAGCCAGGGCAGGTCCCTAGTTCAGCCTGTCCAGTGGGTTTGCCCCAAAATCCATGGCACTGAGTGCCCTCAGATCTGTCTGTGTTCTCCCCTAGGGCAAAGCAGGAGCTGCAATTAGTGTTTCCAAAAGGTGTGAGATGGAGCCAGAGCAAAAGCAGGCTCGGTGGGTGCTCTGACCCAGGCCTGGTCCTTGCAGCCCGCGCACCTGCACCGGAGCGTGAATTGCTACTCTGTGCCGGTGCCCCTCACCCCCTCTGCACACTCTGTTTTCATTAGTGCGTGCTCTTGGGTTAAGGACCGTTCTCACTTCCAGCTGAACAAACACTTTCCATCGCGTGTCAAATCCAGCCTGGTGCTAATAGGCGTCTCCCCCCGCCTTTCTCCCTCCCCTCTGCCACCTTTTGTGCAGTTGGCAGGACAAAAAAGTGGCGCTATTACCTGACTTATTATCGGCACGGGATTGTAATTTATGGCATATGCTTGGTAAAGTGCCATGCTGAAAACATTTATGGCCCACTTAGAGTCCTGTGGGGTGGTGGGGAGGGCGACGGCTGCGGAGGGGAAGCCAGTTGTTCCACCCTTGCAAAATATTGCACAGCCCGAAAGTTTCCTCTGCCTTCTGACAGCAACACTGTGGGCGGGCAGGCACAGCACCCCATGCATGTCAGACCAGGGTGAGAAACCAGTGCCCAGAAGAGATGTAAGGCCTTGTTGTCCTTAGGAAAGACACAGTTTTGTCTCTCTTTGGGCGTTTATTGAATTCCCCATCTTTACTGCTTCTGGTCCTGTACAGTCTCACCCCTCAGGTCAGGATCTCAGACCCTGCCTTCCTCCTGTTCCTCATACATGTGGCACCTACTCTTTCCTCCCCAGGCTCCAACGCTCTGTTCTTTTGTGGAAGAACAGATGCCAGCCTGCTCAAGCTGCCCCATGTGCATCAGATCAAGCACAGGAGCCATGAATAACTCCTCCAAAAGGAAGGCATTATAGCAGGTCAGTTGCTCTCCAGCAACCAGATTCACGCTCTGTCTGAAGCAAACAACCCGATCCTTTAATTCTTCATGTCTGTAATTGACCTGGAAATGTGCTGTGGAGAGAAAGGGACAAATGAATCGTCATTGCCGTAGGTGGGCTGGATTTGAATAGCAATCTGGGGGGCAAGGGAAAGTCAATCCTGGCAACAGTGAATTTGCCAGTGATTGAAGAGAGACTCGTGAGAAATGGGACGTTATACCCCAGTGCTGTGATGTGTGGTATGGATTTTCGGCATGGAAAAGTGTTTTTGACACTGGGCTATTTGCTGATTACTGAAAAGTTAATTTTGGCTGTTGATCTTCTCTTAGGAAAATGTCATCATTCCTCTTTTAAAGGTATTTGGAGTTTGGCTGTCAGCTCTGTCCAGTTGTCCTGGTTCAAAGGATGAGGAGGCAGACCATTGTCCAAACCATTTCACCAGCTTCAGGAGCATACTTTCCCTGAAGCTGCTTAGAGCGTTTGCTTGGCCTGCAGTGAGTCAGGCTCTCTGTACACCATGGGGAAGGATCACATGGCAGTTTGTCCTGTTTCTTCGGGTTCAGTCTTTGCCAGCTGCGGGGTGAAAAGCAGGTCTTAATGAGCCTTCTGCTCCAGCAGTGCCGTATGTGCATCTGTGTGCTGGCTCTAAAGGAGATGTTCTGGCTGTGGTTGTGTTGGTGCATAAGTGCTGGGTGCTCTCTGTTAGTTGCTGTCTGAAGGTTTGCAAGATAAAACTTTGGGAGTTGGATGACACAAGTAGTCATGTGATGCCCACAACACCAAGCTAATGCCACTTCCAAACAGAGTCATTACCCCTAGCTGCTGTTACTTCTGGACATCCTGTCCAAAGGTTCCCAAGGCTGAAGTTTTGGTCTGAGAGAGTGCCTTGAGCTGGAGTTGCTTCACTCATGGCTGTGGTTGGGCAGAGCACATATTTTAGATGGCATTCATTTCCCCAAACACTAGCTGTCTAGAAGTTTGCCATCTGGTGTAATTTTGTCCTTTAAGCTCCATCTGTGCTGTGCAGTGGGGAGAGACTGAAGCCTCCCATGAGTGAATCAGCTCATTTGTCTTAAGCACTATTGGATGGAGCAGGTTGCTCTGGAGCTGCTTCTCTTTCTTCTCACTGGAGCTTAGATATTCAAGTGCCAAACTGGGTGCTAAAATCAGACGAGGTGAAAGCTACCGCTTGCACTTTTTGTGTGAGTGAGGGATGGTGGGATGCTCACGTCATCTGTAGGGACTGAGCCACCTTTTGGCCTTGTTCTGGTGACTGAGTTCCAGACAGCCCATGCCCAGGTCAAATCTTCACCCGGATCCTAGAAAGAGCCCCCCCCTTTCTCAGACGGTGTGAAGCGGATGGGTGGTAATGCTGGGGCTGGATGCCACTGATAACAGAGAAGAACCACAAGCTTGAAAAGCTTCAGTGTGTCCCGCAGGGTGAAAGCAGTTTGGTTGATAATGAAACCTCTGCTGAGTGCAAGACTATTCAATGGGAAGAGGGGGGGGGGGAATGGCAAAAAATACCTGTCTTAAGAGGGTTCACTGTATGTGCACCTGATAAAAATCGTAATGTGGGATCAGCTTTCTTCTCTGCTTGCTTGGCTTTTGTCAGCTTTTGGCATGTATAACCAAGCTCTGGCAGGCAGGGCAAATTTCCTTCTCCCTGGGGTCATTAAAAAAAGACCATTTCCCCATTTAAAGAGCGGGAGGGAGGTGGGGATGGAAAGGGGAGCTGAGCCAGGCAGCGGGCTAGCCCTGCCCACGCTGTTGCGCGAGCCTTGGCTCTCCCACCCCCACCGCTCTCTGCGGCATTAGGCACGTGGGATTGAGGGGGGCTGGATGGGTATGAAAGCAAACACACATCTGGAAGTTCCTCCAGTTAATTGGGCAATTATTCATACCACTCTTGCTGGAAGCAGCCTGCTACTGCTGAGCCAAAACCAACAACAACAGACCGTGGGTGTACACCATCCTCACTCGGAGAAGGGAGGCATGTGTGGCGAGGTGGGGCTGTGGAGGGCAGGTTAAGCAGTGAGGGCATGGACCCGCTCCTGGGCTGCTCTGCTTGGCTGTGGAGGTGGGTGGGGAAGATGCTGGGGAAGCGCTTGCTTTACAGCGCATGTGGGCCCCAGGTGGGGAGGGGGAAGCTGCTGCTTTGGAGCACCATGAGAACCCAAGTCAACCTGTGTTGGGTTTTATTAGGAGCTTGGCAGGCTGTGGTGTCGGTGAAGGTAGTCCAGGCCCAGCTGTGCTCTGTAACACTTTACTCCTCGTAAATAGTGGATTCGCTGCCATTTCTGCCCAGCTCCCACCTGAGCAAATCTCTGGCAGCCCATGTTCACCTTTTCCATTCCTCCTCCTTCCGCTTCCTCACATCCCTGGTTCCTCCTTCATCTGACAGTAGTGTCACTGCATGTCCCCATCCCCTGCCCGACTCTGGTACCAGTGCTGTGCAGGTGAAGCGCTGAGGGTGTGCAATGCTGGCTGGCCTTGGCAGTTCATTCCCCGTGATTTGCATGCAAGATGGTAGCTGGGTGTGAGCACTTTAGTCAGAGCAGCTTTCCTTGCAGCAGAGTTAATGGGGCTCAGCAGATCCTCGGGGAGATGATATGCAGGGGTTCTCTGGACACCACCAGCTTTGAAGCATCGTCTCTTCTTCTTCTCATCTCTAAATCTGGTGGCATACAGGGTTGCTCCTGAGGTTGAATTCTCTGTGATGGCATATCAGTGGGACAGACCACATCTTGAAAGTGTTCCCCTGGAACCGTGGCTGACTGCTGTTTGAGTGCTTTGCCATTCCCTTCTCGCTGCTGAAGCTCACAGGAAGCTTACCCCCTTCGAGCAGAATATGTTATTGATAAAAACGATCCCCTTCTCTCAAATTGGGCCTGCTGCAAGGAGGTGGGGGTGCTGCGTTTAGCCCATCTGCTTCCCGCTTTGCCTGAGAGCGTGTCTCTGGCACTGGGAGATATTGTGGCAGCCTCAGAAGTGCACGCAGTGCTGGGCTCCACCAGCATAATTGGAGCCAGCTCCAGCCAAGCCCAGCTGGGTTGTGGAAGGAGAAGAGTTCCCATTGGTCCCTCTTTCCTTGTCTTCTTCCCTCTTCCATGACATGGGTCTTCTCTGAAGAACTTTAGGGTCATTAACTCAAGATCTTCCTTAGGATAACGTAAATCAGACAGACAGTTTGGCTCCAGGATGAATGTGCAAGGCTGTGCTGGGTCACACCATGGAGCTGCCTAGTGCAGGATCCTCTCCCCAGCATCGCTTGAGTGAGTGCTCTAGGAAAGGGCTTAAAACAATGCATGTATGGCGTGTGTTGTCCTGCCTCTTCTCTGGCAGTCCATGGATGTGATGAAAGGTTTATCTAGTGGGTGATCAGCTAATATTTTGCATCTTTGTTTGTCCATTTTTGAAGTGTTTTAGAAGCAGCGATGGTGCTAACTCAGAAAGGCTTGGGGATGTAAAGTTCTCTGCATGAGATTTAGTAGTGGTCTCAAAAGTACTATGAGGACATCTCACCATCAAAAAACGCTGGAGAGAGAGGAGCACAATTCCCGGTTTTACAGGAGGGAGCAAGGAATTTAAAATTGCTTATCCAAAACCTCAGTGGGAATCCTTAACAGAGTGTGGTGTTGAAACCAGATTCTTGGACTCCTGTGACTGTCCAGCCTTCCTCTTTGATAATTACCCACACAGAGATCTAAGTTAGGATGGGAACTGGTCGTTGAGGAGCTAATGCAGAAATGAAACTAACTGAATTGAAAGCCTTCCTTGCTGTCTAGGTGGATGACTTTGTTGTAGAAGGAGCATATTGCCTGGGTGGAGAGGCCAACCAACAAAACTTGCTTTGTCTATGTTTAAGAAATGTAAATGTTGCTGAGGGTCCAGCTGAGGAAATACAATGCTGAAGGTGCTCAGAAAATCAAGATACGTGGTGAACAACAAACGAGAACAGTACAGCGTGAGGGAAGAATGAGCAAGTTTGGGATGGGATCCGCTAGTCAGCCGGAAGGGACAGGCTCGAGCTGCCAGCCATGTCGAAGGGATGGGAAAGGTAGGAGGGTGTACGGAGCTGGGCATTGAAATGAAACAGCCGAGATACAAGCACCAAGGGACAGCTCTCGCTCTCACTGAAGGGAATGGACTGACTCCCATTGACGTCAATGAGGGCTGAACTGGGACCCTTGCGAGAAATATATTGAACACAGACAAATCCAGCAAAGTCAAAACAGATGATGCAGGCTGCTTAATACAGTCACAGGGAGCTTGTTGCGAAACCTCCTAACGAGGCAGTTCTGTCAAGCAGCCATCTCCAAGCCCAGTAGGCTCCAGCCTAGGAGAGGAACATGGGAGGCTGTGGTCCTGGAGAAGGCACGCCCAAGATGGAAGGCAGAAATGGCATGGGATGGGTTCTCGTTGTGCTTGAACATAACCCCACTGGCAACTTGGTTTGTGTGATCTCCTTAGCTACCTTACCATACCCTGGGTGCTTTTTCTTGAGGCTTCCCTACTGATGAAGCTTTTATGAAGTTGGAGGAGCAGACAGACTAGACAAGTTATCACAGAGGAATATGCTGCTGTACATCAGCTGGCGGTGGGGGGCATCTGTGTGCACACCCTTAATCCATGGCACATGCAAGTCAATTTGAGTTAGCCAATGTGACAGAACCGCACTAAGCTGGCTGAAATGACCTTATTTGCACGGACTAAGCGAATGCACATGGACTGTAATGCTGACACGCAGTAACTGGTTACCGCGTGATAGCCTGTTCCTGTGTTCGCGTTCAGTCTGTGACTCATCACCCCAAACTCTTCCCTCGCTGTGCTTCTCAGTCCCTTGTTCCAGGTTCCCAGTACCCGGTTTCCTCTGCGTCAGGGATGTCTGCGGTCCTACCCCAACCCCTTGTCTCTCCAGAGAGTCTTGGCAGCTCTTCCGGCCTGCTCTGTGGAGTCACAACGATCTCCTCCGGGGACAGGCTCTCCTAGCCCTCTTCACAGCCAAGGGTACTCAGATAACCAGCTCCACATGGGGACCTGGGCTCAGAGCATATCACCTCACTCCACAGACGCTTGTCCCTTTCCAGCCCAGCAGGCCTCCTTTGGCACCACGATGTGCCTCTCCTCCATCTGTGCCTCTTCTCTCCACTTGGAGAAAGCAGTGAGTCAACACAAGGTGCTACCCTTGGAGAGCAAGAAGATGCAGAGCACTCTAGTGAGGTCAGTGGGAAGATCTGGGCAATATTCTCTCTCTGGCACAGTGGGAGTTTGGAAAAGGTGAAAAGAGAGGCCAGGCGAAGTTACTAGCGTGGATTATGAAACTGAAAACAGAAGGAGCCGAGTTTCTGGATGCACCTGAGGATATGGGCTTCTGAAAGGAACCTGACTTGTCCTTGACCAAGCCCTGGTTCAGGCTGAACAGCAGTCTTCAGTGAAGCCGCCCTTACTCTATACCATGTTGAAGGAAAATCTAGTCCTGAAAGTACCATCTCCCCTAAACCTGGAGTTGAATGTCCTAGCTGTGGTACAAGAGAGAGGACAGATCTAAATCAACTGATTTGCAGCCAGAATGTTCAAAGGAATGGAAAGAGAGTGCTGAGATAGAGACAGGCAGGGGGCATTGTTGCTCTTAAAATGGCTCTGTACTGTGTGTACAGCTTAGAAGTTTTGGGAAGGGTGGAATTTCACCCTTGATTCCCCCTGGACAGACTGGGCTGCAACTTTACCTTCCGTTTCACCCTGGATCCACTGAAATAGCAGCCCCTTGGACAGCGACCAGCTTCCTTGGTGTAAGAGTGGTGCTTTGGGGAGGAGCCCAAGAGGGAACTCCTGAACAGGCAGCAGAAGCAGGGATAGGCTACCTCCAGTGGACATAGAGACATTGCCTGAGCTTTCAGGAATGGAGCGAGGAAAGCCAAAGCTCAGTAGTGCTGGAGCCAGCAGATGTGAAGGACACCAAGAAGGGCCTCTTAAGCATGCCAGCAGCAAAAAAAAAAGGCTAAGGAAAGTGTAGGCTTGCTGCTTACTGGGGCAGCGGACCTAAAACCAGGACATGGAAAAGGCATAGATAGTCCACGCTTTTTTGACACTGGGACCAATAATGTTTAGTGTCTTTATTAGTGGCTTAGAGTGCACTCTCAGCGAGCCTGTGGATGATATCAGATTGAGGGCAAACAGTTGATACACTGGAGGGCACAGCTGCTATTCAGAGGGACCTTCACAAGCTGTTGTCTGTTTTATGCTATGATGTGCATTTCGGGGCTGATGGCCTATTTTTTCTCTGCTGCCTGGGCTGCTCGTTTGCTTCTTGGTTCCATTTTAGGCCGCCCTCTTTCTCTGAAGATGTTGGAAACAAGCTTCCCTTCTCAAAGGAAGCAGCTGAAAGGATTGTGTTAGACTAGTCACATCTCAGCGAGTGAAATTTGCACTGTGAGCCATAGTTTCATGCTTGTGGGTTTCCCACAGTAACAGAGTCGCCAGGAGCCACGTGTAAGCTACTGTATCAGCCTAATGTAGTTTTGCTGATAACTTTCTTATGGGCTGTGAGGTAGGAAAGGGGCTGGGTCTGAGAGAAGTCGTGGGCTCAGAGGAACCCTACCCCAGGTTAGCTCTGCAGCCTGACATAGAACTGCGTCCCTCTCCATGCAAACTGGCACGTTGGGACCGTGTTCTGGGAGAGCACATCAGCAGCAGCACCACCTCTTTAGCTGTACACAGCTGCACAGCAGTATCAGCAATACTGTGTCTTCCAGGCAGCATCTGCAACAGCCCTCCCCTATCAGCGCTCCTACTTTTCCTTATTCATGGGCATATCATAGAGTGAAGTGTTGTTATTTGTAAGACTGATTTTTCTCTCTCCTTTGTCTCTTTATAGCAAACACTGTGCCTCTGCACGTCCCACAACCATTTGCCTCCTTCAGATATCTGTGTGGGGATGTTTATTGACATGACAGCATGCAGCAGTCAGTGCTGCCAAAGTCAATGCATCCCGTGTCTGTTTTGGGCAGGCTGGGGCTGTCAGCCTTGTGTCTCCTGAGAGATCCCAAGGCTGTTTGTTGACTTTGCCCTTGGCTGGTGTTAGATAAACAGTGAACTTGTATTATTTTTGTGCTTCTTCCTACGAACAGCTCAAGTGCTGCAGTGGGCACATCAGTCACTGACATCAATTGTTTCCCCTGGATTTTGTTCTGAGTACTTGGTGAAGCCTGGAGAAAAGACACCATTATCTTTAAAACCTGTCTGGAAGGGTGAGAAAATTGTGGCCCTTCCTGCTGTTCTGGGGCCTGGGTGTAGTTGATGCTGCCTGGCATTTTTGGGTGCTGGTCTCCCAAGGCAGGGGCTGCTTCTATCCATCAGGTACTGGCGCTCTTGGTCAATCTGTTTCTCAGTGTTAACCTCTCCATTTTATGGTGGTGGCACCCTCAGGGCACAACCAGAGGCAGCAAGTCTGAGCAGCCAACTTGAGGAAACCTCCTCTCCCAGAGCTCTGTCTTCCCTGGTGGATCTCTGGTGGCCTGGAAAGTGTGAGTCTCGCCTAAAGCTTCTGCATGAGGAGGGCATTTGGGAAGCTTTGTGTACTGTCTTCTGGCATTTGATAGAAGTTGAGCTCTCACAGCAGCTTTCTGTGTGGGTTCCTGCCATGCAATTGGTAGGAGAGAGGGACCTCATGTCACAGATCGAGTCAGACCATTCACTTCTTGACTGCTCTCTCAGATTTGGGTGAAACTTGCCGATGGGTTCCCGAGCTGTTGGGGATGGATGAACAAACACAAATGGCGTGATTGCTTAAGTTTTGTTTCTATTGGAAAACAGGCTGAAACAGCCAGCTCTGCTGTTCCCTATGGGATAGCTTGCGACCAAAAGCATTGCGGAGGTAATGAGAACAATGCTTCCCAGTTCCTGGACGGGATCTTTTGTTGGTGTAAACTAGTTCTGTGCCATTGGAACCAGCTGACAGATGCTGATCTGCAGCAGCTGGCCTGAAACTGCAGATCCTGCTGCGCCAGGGTTTCAGGGAGCTTTTCTAAGGCATGCACAGGTAGCCAGGGGAGAAAACTGGGTTAAGAAACTCTTGATTTTGATCTTGGGCTTCTGCCAACAGAGAGCAAGCCCCACTGAACACAATATGGACACAGAAGTGAGACCAGTCATTTTCGCAGGTGCTGGAGTCTTTCAAAGCAAGTCACAGAAGAACAAAGTGGCATGAGGTTTGCTGGCCCTGGTGGGGTGGGCTTGCTCGAGACAGGTTCTTCCCACTGGACTCCAACCAGCAGGAGGGTGAAGATGCTGGGAGAGGTGACCCAAGCAGTTTTTGGTCTGCTTGGCTTTCCTGGTTACCTGGGATTTTTGTGGCAGTAAAGTAGAAGTTGGAGGCCAGCCTACCCCTGCAGCAGAGTGCTATTCTTTGGTTCTTCACCCTACATCAATACATCGTGCCTAATCTGCAGAATTAGAGCATGTCACAGTTCCCTTCGAGGCTGTGTGTCCAGCTTTCCTTCCCACAAAACTCAGCAAGGCAGAGGGCAGGTCAAACAGTCTGCAACTAGTGTGAGGGATGGTTACCACAAGCAATATATTATGAACCACAAAAATGGCGAGCAGAGTAGCTGCTCTGGTGTGATTCAAGGCTCTTTAAGAAGAACAGAGGAGATAAGGAAAACCAGGCAAAGTCTACTTGGAAAGATAAACAGAACAAAACAAAGCAAGTTACAGTTGAGTTAGGAAGAACAACAACTGCTGAGAGCAGCAAAGGTGTTTCTAGACAAAGAACTGCAAAAACTTTAAAAGGGAGCCAGAATAAAGAAACCATGAGCAGGCTGTGACCTCCACTGAGCCTGAAGGAGGTGATTTGGCACAGCTCCCCAGCACATCATCTCCACGTTCCTGATGCTCTGCAAATGTCTGCCCAGCACCTTGAGGTCTTGCTAAAGGCAGCATGTATCGCTGTTTAGGGCTGCATGCGAGTCCAGGACAGTGTGTTGACTGCTCAGCTCCTGCTGCCGTGACTGCCTTTGGCATCAAGAGTGGGAGGGATGTGACTGTTGTCCTGCTGCTGTGGAGCTGTGATGTGACTTGATTCCCACCAAATGCTGGTGCTGAAAGGTGTTCCTGGGTCCTGCAGTTTAGGCACAGTTACTGTCTCTCTGGACTATCTCATACTTCTCAGTCCGCAGCACTGAAACCCTCAGAGGCGGCAAAGATGAAGAACTGGAAGACCTTATTTTTAGATTACCAAGAATACTCTTTCTGCCTCCTTGTTTTCTATTGTGGCTGGTCACACTTCCTATCTCCCTTTCCCAGTTCCTTTCCTACCCTCTGTACCCATCCATTGCCCTTCTGCCCCATCCTTCATATCCCTTCTGTAGTGCCCCTGGTGCTGTGATACCAAGAGAGAAGATATGCTGCCAGGGACAGAGTGGTTCCTGCTATGCTGATGCGGTCTGTGAGCTGTGTGGTTTCTTGTGCAGTTCCTGGGACAAGTCCCTGCACTGCAGCTCCATTCAGCTGTTGCTGGAGTCAACTCACAGCTGCAGCTCTCCATGCATCTGCCACTGCTTGCAGCACCCACACAGTCATGGGTGGCAGCTGGCAGTAATGCGCTAAGCAGCAGTAATGCGGTTGCTTGTGAGCATGTCAGCATAGTCTTGTGGTGGTTGCCTGTGGACATGTCAGAATAGCCTTGCCCTAGAGCCATGTGCTTTTCCGTGTGAGTGTCCCTCCTCCCACGTGCCCACCCCAAGGGGACTGGACAAGGTGACCTCCAGAGGTCCCTTCCAGCCTCAACCATTCTGTGATTCTGTGAAGTAAGAATTGCCCCTCCGCAGGGGTGGATGTACCTGTAGAGTTCTACGTCTGTGAGGTGATGCCCCCCTGGTGTGGCTGGCAGTCTTGAGAGTCAAAGAGAAGTGAAGCGAGTCTTTTACCAGGAAATGAGCTTAGGGAACTGTACTCAAGTGGCTCCCCAGTTCAAGAAGGACAGGGAACTGCTGGAAAGGGTCCAGCAAAGGGCTACGAAGATGATGAGGGGACTGGAGCATCTGTCTTATGAGGAGAGGCTGAAGGACTTGGGGCTTTTCAGTCTGGGGAAGAGAAGACTGAGGGGGGATCTTATCAGTGCTTATAAATACTTCAAGGGAGGGTGCCAGGGGGATGGGAACAGTCTTTTTTCAGTGGTGTCCAGTGACAGGACAAGAGGGAACGGGCACAGACTTGACCATAGGAAGTTCCATCTCAACCTGAGGAGGGACTTCTCTCCTGTGAGGGTGGCAGAGCACTGGCACAGGCTGCCCAGAGAGGTGGGGGAGTCTCCCACTCTGGAGCCATTCCAAACCTGCCTGGATGCTGTCCTGTGCAACCTGCTGGAGGTGCCCCTGCTCTGGCAGGGTGGTTGGACTAGATGATCTCCAGAGGTGCCTTCAAACCCTGACCATTCTGTGATTCTGTGATAAATTGAGTGTGTAGTGGTGTGTCTTGTGCCCCTGTGCAGGAGCTGGCTCGGAGACAATGAGCGCTTCAGAAACAAACAAGACAGCAAGGATGTGCCTAGGGGCCATGGAGCACAATCTCAACCATCCAAATGTTTGCCTTCGTAATGCTGCTCCTGGGAGCCTTGGCCTGCTTGAGATGATAGTATGTGCCTGTTATCTCAGCTGGGCAGGCTGAAACACCCAGACACTGTAAGATATTTCTGCAGTACCAACCTGAAAATCTTTCTTGGAGGCCATGTGTACACCAGCCTCCCATGGCCAGGAAGTATCCATTTATAAAACCATTTTGCAGGACATAGCGAAATAGAGATGCTGAGGTAACTCACAGGTATTGCTGGAGGAAACATGTTCTCCCTGTGAAAGCACTGCCCCAGCTGTGGGCTGCAGGCTGTGCTGGACCGCAGAGGTTCACGGTACTCATCAGGATGGATCCTTGCTCTTCAGTGGCTCCACCCAAGGCCATCATCTTGACTCGTCCTCAGCTTCAGTGTGCCTTTTGCTCCCTCCCATCTGAGGACATTCCCTGCTCATTGCAGGGGGGGGTGGACTAGATGACCTTTAAAGGTCCCTTCCAACCCAAACTATTCTGTGATTCTGTGACATGCACTGGCTGACTTCCTACATCACCTGCAGTTGCTCTTTAAGAGGTACAGGAAAGAGGCTCTAACTAATGGGACACAGATTCACTGAGATGCTCCTTCCTACCCTCCAGATATAGCCACTGAGGCTGGCTGGGATGTTTTGGTGTGTGGACAAACTTCTGCAGCGAGTGTCAAGGCGAGGTGAGTGGTGCTTGAGTCCTCCCTTGCGATTTCAGGGCAGAGCACAGTGATCTGCGTGCACGTCCAACAAAGACACCCTTGGAGCTGACTCTGCTGCAGACCAGCTCTCTGCATATGCACACCTGCAGGTGGGTCCTACCAAAGGGATGGGTGGTATCCTTATGCTCTGCAAACCCTTTCTGCTTGGGACTGAGGACAGCCAGGGCTGAAATAGAGGGACAGACAGCACAATTGTGCCATGTGGCACCCTGAGTTCATGCTACGTCAGGACCTGACCGTGCCTTCCTGGCTGAGCTCTCTGTCTGCATGTGGCTGCACCCCTGGTCGCAGCAATCCTGCTCTGTCTGAGACACAGCTGCCTGTAAGCAGGCCCCCACGCAGGCCTGCAGCTCCATCAACACCTCCTGCACTGGGAGTGCGTCTGCCTGGAGCCGGGCTTGCCCGGGGGAGCTGGCGTGGGACAAGCACACACAGCCACTGGTTATCTGCAGCCCCTGCTCTCCGCTGTCCCTGACACGATGCCCTTGCTTTGCTACTGGCAGCGCTGGCCTCCGCCCCCACATCTCCGTGTCCTGAAACATTAACTGACTTACGCGGATGAGACCAGCTCAGCAGCAAGAGTCAGCAAAGGTTCTTTGATCTGTTCACGCAGGTTCCCACTGTGCTCACACATGGCATTGTGAGCAGGGCCAGGGGTACAGTGTCGAGAAGACAAGGATCGCTGGTGATGGGGCAAATGCCGGAAAGAAATGGGAGAGTCCCAAAGCAGAGGGAAGCAAATAAAAGTTCCAGAGAAGACAGTGAGGAGCTGCTTCAGAGGAGCCTCCTGCTGAGCAGTAAAGGCCTGTCTGATGCTGTATAGGCCAAGTTCTCCGCCAGCGCACAGATGCGGGCACTGAACTGCTTGGGGACAGTGGTGAGGGAGGCTGTCATGGACCTGCACTCACAGCTGGGGGTCCGCAACCTCTGAAAAATGCTCCTGCTGAGCTGTGTGCGACCCTCATGGTACACCTGGCCGGGGCTGGTCGGAGCAGCCACAGAGATCCACTCTGGTGTAGGAGTGGGGCCCCAGGAGGGAACAGCATCCCAGCTACAGTGCTGCTGGCAGCACGGCTTGCCAGGGAATTACGGATTAATGTGGAACTGATCTGAGATGAAACACTTTGGATCAGGACCACAACCAAAAATATTTTGAGTCGGATCAAACTGAACCAAACAAATCTGTTTGTTTCCTGCTTTCCCAGCAGACAGTCAGTCTTAAAGGTCACAGAGCTGAGAAGCGTGGCTGGGCACAAGTGGATTTTCCTTTAGGAAAATGACAATGACAGAAAATTACTGACCAGCTTTGCCTTAGGGGCGAGGAATGGGGGGATTCACCTCTCCTAATTTTAGCCCCCTTCGTGAGGAGCTGAGATTGGGAGCCCTAGGATAGATGGAGTTGGGTATCTCCATCCAGAGTGTAGCCGGCACAGAGGTCCTGTGTCCCCAGGGGATATGGCCAGCCGGAGTGACGGCTGGTCCTCCTGCCTGCTGAGTGGAGGCTAGGACTCCTCAAAGCAGCTCTCTGAACTGCTGACTTTTGGGAAATGGGAGCCTTTCCAAGCCTTGGGGACTGTGTCAACATGGCGTGAAGGTATGCAGACACGTTTAGGCAGACAGGGACAAGAACAATCAGACATCCCTTTAGATAACTGCTTTTTTGATGATTCCCTGTATTGTTAGCCAGCATCAGCCAGTGACTCAGAGACAGAAATCTGCAGGGACAACCTTTGTAACCATCCCAGCTGCTGGTCCCCCATTCTCCCTCAAAAGCAGGGCCCCCATACTCTGATCAACAGCCCTGCGGGCTGGACCAGGATGCTGGTGAAAGCTAGAGCAGCCGGGGGGCTGCTCTCGTTCATTTGTGTCTTGCTGCAGGCAGCCATGCTGGAGGAGATGCTACAGTGCTGGAAAGCTGCTGTCTCCCACCCGAGTGCAGGTCCCCTCTGATTCAGACCTGAGACCTCTCAGCCCTGTGCCATGAACTCACCTCAGCGGCCAGCTGATCCCCGAGGTGATCTCACCCACCAGGTTTTTCTGCAGGTGAGAGCAGCCCGGAAGGTCGTGCAGCCGTGGGAGAGCAGCAGCAAGGCTCTGGCTGCCGGTGAGGCGCGCTACTCCGCACACGGCCAGCTGCAGCCTGCGCTGGCTGCTGGGACCCTGCTGCGCTGCTGCGGCTTCCTGCAGCGCTGCTTTCCCGGTTCCTGTGGGAGCCCAGCTCTCCCAGGCAGGTGTGCGCCAGGGAGCGGGCCCAGGACATCCCCTCTGCACCCAGGGATGCTACCGCTGAAGAAGCAAAGCAGAGGCCAGACACGTATATATGCAAGCAGCTGTGTGCACATATCGATGTGTGCAGGAACATACGGGGTGTGCTCAGTCTGAATCCTTCGTCTCTGCTGGTCTACTCGTGTCTAATTGATGCAATCTAGTTTCTAAACTAAGAACATGCACTTTAAATTTGGCAATGTCTCTTTAATTCAAAGAGCACTTTTAAGATGCTCAGATGTATTTGGCAACTGTGGTCTGTTTTTATTAGTAAAATGATAGCATATGATATCAAAGTCTGTTTTCGTTGCCCTTGTTGAAAGAGATGCCAAATGCAAATCCATTTAGAGAAGCGGACCGGATTTATAAACTTCCTTTTGCTGTGCCTATTAAACCGGTGACAAGCCGCGGCCTTGGAGTTTCTCTCATTTTCCAGGCTGGGAGCTGGGTGCTGGATTTGCAGCAGTGCCTGCTGGAGCAGCGGCAGAGGGTGCTCTTCCCCTGCCCAGAGCCGGCCAAAACACATGCAGCCCTGCCCTGCCTGGAGCCAGCTGGGAAGTGGAAGGGAACAAACTGTTCAGGCTTCGGGACTGGAGTTGCTGGAGGTGGTGAGGGAGGCCCGTGGAGCCCCGAGAGGAGCTTCCGTGCCTTTACTTGGCTCTGCTGTGACCCAGCGGTGCTGGGAGCTGCCAGCAGAGACCTCGGCTGCTACGGTCTGTGGCAGCATCCCTGAGGGCTCACTGGGAAGTGCCCACATGGGGACTGGGACTGATGTGCCCTGGGCCACACCATGGTCTGTGGCAGAGGAGAGCTGATCTCAAACCTCCACAGCCCTGGGGACAAAGCTGGCCACTGGGGACCACTGTGTGTCCCCTTTGGCAGGTCCCTCTTAATCCTCTCTGTTTCTACCTCAGTAGCTGCATTATCTGTGGAAGAAACCTGTGTTGCAATGCATGTATTTTTCCTCTCTCTGTCTCTGTGACTGTTCATCCTGTGCTATGGTGGGGCTGGCGCCTGGCTGCATACCTGGGGCACCCGTGTGCCCTGCAGAGGGGAATGGTGGTCTCGTGGGAAGGCTGTGCA
This sequence comes from Vanellus vanellus, assembly GCF_965231255.1. NCBI lineage: Eukaryota > Metazoa > Chordata > Aves > Charadriiformes > Charadriidae > Vanellus > Vanellus vanellus. The sequence goes on from NC_138919.1 coordinate 842,338, forward strand.
TGGTGGAGGTGTTGGGCAGGGTGCTCCAAGCTTGCAGTCCAAGTTCACACCTTTGGTGACCTGTGTAGCTGACTTGCCTCTCGCTGCCACAATTTTCTCTTAGGTAAAATGCAGGGAACATCACGTCCCTGGATAATGCCAAGAGGAAGGAAACCATAAGCCAATATCATCAGGGGGATTTGTCTTCATGGATTGGCCCTTTCTCTTCTCCAAACAACTGCAGTGCTGTCTACTGCACCTCCTGACCTCCTACTGCACCTCCCGACCTCCCCCTGACACTTGGCCTGGGACACCTATCCATATCCCTACCAGTTTCTGCATTTCTTACCTTGTAATGTCACAGAAGCCACTCTTCTGGAAGCAATTCCAGGAACCTGGTGGTCCCTACCCCAAATGCCTGATGGCTGCAGTTGCCCAGCCCAGTGCCGTGGTGGGCATGGGAGCAACACCCCAAAGGCCTGTGGGTACAGCCCCTCGACTGCTGTGCATCTGTACTGGTGCAAGCCCAGGAGATGCAGAGCTTGCACAGCATTAACAGCACTGAGTCATCATGACGGTCCAGAACATTTAAAGTTTTATTTCTAGCAACAAGCCTCTTTTTCCCAAAGCATCTGAAATCCTGGGAACACTGCTGCTGGGCCTGACCTGGATCTTTCCAACCAGGCACATGGCACTGGGGAGGGGGTACGGGAGCCCCATCTGCCCTGGGACTGATGGAGCATGTGAGGCTCTCTGGGGCAAAGATGGGCTCCAAGGATGTGGGGATGGCAGAGGGGGGCACAGGGGAGAGAGAAAGGAAACCACTTTGGTGGCACAGGCAGTGTTGTCCCCTCTGTGGCTGCAGTGGGCTGTACTTCAGGCAGGCTGGGTACAGCTCGGGGTGTCAGCCTGCTTTACCTTGTGCCTGTTAATGGGGATGACCTGGTCCTCAGGGCAGAGGCTGGTCCTGACAGGGCTGAGAGCTGCCCTTCCCCACCATGTTGTGCCCTTGCTGCGCGTCCTGCAGACAGCCAGGTATGTCCGCCTGGCGCCTGGGGAGCAGCAGCTGCCCCGGCCGGCACATCCCAGCTGAAAACACACACGGAGGGAAGTGATTCACTCAAAGCCACCCAGTGAGTCAGTGGCAGAGCTGGGAATAAAGCACAAGTCTTCTCCTGCTCAAACCACTAACTCAGCCAGCTCCTCCGGGGAGGTCGGGTGCGTTCGAGGGGACCGTGAACTATTCTCTCGCCTGCTTCAGCAATTTCCAAAGAATCAGGGCTGCGGAAATAACCCAGTCCCAGTTTCACAGCAGACGTTCTGCTCCAAACTGCACTTGCGAGATTGGTTGTTTGGAAGAATATAATGAGCCCAAGGAGTGTGTCAGCTGCTCCTGCCAGGGCATAGCACAAGGGTTGTTTGCAGTGGAGAGGGCGGTGAGCTGGGTGCGGAGACCCTGACTCCAGCCCTCATGTGGTTGTAGGCAAGTTGAGGTGCCCAGGGGCTTCCAGCGCAGGGTCTAACAGTGCAGCCACGGCAGCTTAATGATTTATGCCCTTCGTTTCGCCACCGTCACCGCATGCGCTCGGCCATGTGGCCTCCGGCAGGGCTGGCTGCGGTACAAGGGGACGGGACTGCACTCTCAGCCCAGGCTCACCTCCTTCCATCCCATGGCTGGAGCTGGGCGCTGTACGGCAGACCCAGCAGCCGCAGCATGGCTGGGCACTCCTGCTCACACCTAGGGGTGCTTCCCCTCTCTGGCACCCAGAGGTGGGAGCTGGCGTCTGCTGGGGCTGTGTGCTCCCTGGCCAGTGCGTGGCAGCTCCGCCGCCCTCTCCTCCCTGCTCCGCTGCCTTGCTGGGATTCGGCTTTTGGAGCAGCTTATCTCTGTTTCCAATGTGCGGGCCTAGCCAAGCCGTGCATGTTTCTTGTTTGTTTGTTGTTTCAGTCCTGCTCTCCGCCAGCCCTGGTGGCAGGCAATGCCGGCAGCCGAGCCCACAGCGACCACAGGGGTGGACCTTGCTAAACCTCTCAGCCGCGCTGCCGGCAAAGCCAGGCCAGCCAAAGGCGGCTGCGGTGGCAAGAGGCAACAGCCCCAGAGGAAAGGCTGTTTGTTTACCCTGGGCCACAGGCACGCTCGCACCAAGGCCACAGGGCACGGGCCAAGCCGCAGTGTCTGGCGAGCGACCGCAAGAGGATGGAGCGTGCAAGGCGTGGGAGCTGTGGTTTCTACAGGCAGAGAAGCCGGTGCGCGGCTTTGGCGGTGGCTCGCAGAAGTGGCCCCTGGGTTTGGAAAGAAGGGATGGGGAGAGCCCCAGCTCTCTGGCACAGCTGGATTGCTGTTTGGGTTTCCAGCGGCTGCTCTGGAGCTTCATCTCATGTCTGCTCTCCCTCCTGCTCCACACTGATAGAGCAGTGGTGGGAACCCAGTGGCTCCTGCTGCTCCGGACAAGAGGCTGGGAGGGTCCCCAGAGGTCCTGCCCTCCCAGCTCATCCCCAGCCCAGTGAGCCCAAGCAGCTGCAGCCTTGTGGATGCCCTGCCTGCTCCGTGATCCTCCTGCTCTGCCATCCCAGGGCCCCCACCGGACGGAGTGGCTGGCTGGAGGTGCCACTCTGGCACAGGGACAACCGTCACCCCTCTAAGGCAACCTAAAATAAGCTGGCACATAGCCTCGTTTCTCCCTTTTCCAGGGGAAACCAAAGCACAGCCCATTGCCTGAGGCCACAGAGGGTGCAGCGCTGCTGGGATGGAGACCCTGGGGAGGTGCTTACACCAGAGCCATTCGTCTCCCAGCTTCCTGGATTGTCCTTCCTCCTGGCCAGGAGGTTGGGCTGTTGCCTGGACAGTGCCGAGGAGGGCGGATGGAGGAGCAGTGCAAGGAGCCGTGGGAATTCTGGCAGGGGACAGGGGTCGGGCCTGATGCTGTCACTGTGCTGTAGGGACAGGGATGGACTCCTCTGTCCTGCAGTAACCGCACCCGAGTGCTAGCAGGAGCAGACTGGTTGTCTGTAACCAGGCACCCCAACCTGCACCCCATGTCCCCTCTGGCAGGCACAGACATGCTCGGTGCTTGGATGGGGAGATGTGGAGGAGCGCTGGGGTCAGCCTGCTGCTGCTCCAGTACCCAGAGAAAGCTGCTGGGGCGGCTGCGGAGCCAGTGCCCTTGGGGAGGCGAGGGGGCGGATGTCTGCATCCTCTTCTGCACCTCATTAACAACAAGGCGTCCCCTGTCACCAGCTTGCCACAGAGCCCTGTGTGGGATCCCACTCCCCCCAGGCTGCACCGCTCCATTCTCCCCCGGCTGCTGAAAGCACCAGGGGGTTTGCTTACAACTTTGCCAGGCCGGCAGTGAGCTGGGAGGGCTCCAGCTGGCGTGCCGCGGTTAGCCCCGGGCTCGGCAGCCCTCTGACACAGGAACCCCAGTGGGAAAATTATTCCCACCCGGGCAAGTGGTCAGAAATCAGGGCCAGGCTCTGTTCGCTCGCCCTGTGTGCTCTCAGTGTCGGGTTATTGTTAATGTCACTGCTTGAATCATGCCGCCTGAGAGAGAGCAGGGGCAGGGGAAGGGGAAAGGCTGGAGACATCCCTGTCCTGTGGTGTGCGTTCTGGGGTGAGACAAGGGGACCCCCAACCTGCCAGCGCAGCCCCCAGGCCCATGTCCAAGCCCTGTGCTTGCTCAGGAGTTGTGGTGCAGAACCAGAGTGGAGCAACCGCACAGCCCAGCCGGGTTGGCACATGCCCGGACACCTCCCGGTGTCGGGTCTGGCACCTCCTGCCAGAGGTGCTGCTGCGGTGGGATGGGATGCAGCAGCTTGCCGGGATGAATTATCACCCTGCAGCTGCTGATGGCGGCAAGACCGGCACCGTTACGCTTCCCTGACAATCTCTTTATACCAATTTCATGCCTTGGATCTGCCCAAGATCTGCCCTTTTTCTATAGGGAGAATAGCACGCGAGGGGCTCCTCCTCCACCCGCAGACCCTGGCCCATCGCCACCGCCTTCGGAGGCCGTGGCAAAGTCATGCCACACTTTAATTACATCAATTAATTCCTGAATACCAGCCTTACTATGGCATGGGGCAGGGCCAGGGGGGCCGGGAGCCGGGAGCACAAATGGGCCGTTGTATTGTCCTCCCGTCTCATCGCCTGCCAGGTCCCGCTGGCCTGCCCCCGCACTCCGAAATGCTTCAGCATCCTCGTGGCCCGCCCGAGGCACTTGGCTGTAGCTCCCCTCCAAACTGGATGCCCTGGACCCTTTCTGAGGACTCCTTGTGCTGGGAGAAAAGGAGCTGGGAGCTGTCGAAGTTGGGGAAGGTGGGGGTCCAAGGGGAGTGGGCAGTGGTGTGCCCATTCCTGGGGCTGCACCGGGGGTGCTGTAGTCCACGGGTGGGGGGACACTTCCCAGGGTGAGAGGATGACTGTGGCCGCTCTCGGCGGTGTCCTCGTGAGGCTGCCCAGGAGAGCTGGAGGTTATGTTGACTCCATAGCTCCATGGGGTGTTACTTTGCTCCAGTGGACGTCAAGTGCTCTCCCAGCAGCTGGAGAGCTGTCAGTGTGCCGCAGGACAGCATGGCTGGCCCTGGTGCTCTCACGGGACCCTCCTGCTGCATGGTGGCTTGGGGGTCTGGGGAGTTCGTTTGTGAGCTGGCTCCTGTGGTGCCTCTCTCCCCTCCTGTGGGACCCTCAGGTCCTGTCCCGTGCTGGGTCTTGGTTTCCCCAGTGGAAGCAAAGCCCCTTGGTTCCTCCAGACTGTGCGAGGCCTCCGGGGGCATGGAGGATGGCCAAGGAGTTCATGCTCATGCCTGGGAGATGTGGCATTCAGCCTTTCTGCGAGCAGCACAGGGGACTCAGGGCATTTTGGCTCTGGGTCCTATTTCTTGCTGTGGGATGATGGCATCGTTCCACCTCAGGGTCTCCTGCCCAGGAGGGGTGTGCTAAGGGGGGCATGGTTGGGGCTGGGCAAAGACCAGGGGCTCCATGAAGACCAGGAGATAGACACCTGAATGCTTGTTTGAGCTCCTGGGTGTAAACCCTGCAGCCACTGGAGCAGGTTTGCTGTGGGGCTTGGAATTTGCCCTGTGCCGCCATCCGGGTGCCACGCTGCCCTCCTCTGTCATGAACTCCAGGAACTCTGCCCAGAAACACTCGAGAAAATACTGCTCGACCCTTGCTGTGCTCCTCTCTCAGTCAGGGTTTGCTGTCAGAAATTGCTCCTCTGGCACATTCCGGTGGCCGTCCAACCCCGGGGCCTCCTGCTTGCTGTAGGATAAGCTGGGCAAGGAAGAGAACCTGCGGCCCCGTGTCACTTTGCACCCAGGAGCCCAATTTATCATCTAGTCCCAAAGCTGAGGCCACCCCTCGCCCAGGTTAATCCCCTTTTCTCTGAGGACGTTTTATCCGCAGAGATTTTGAAGATTTTCAGCGGCGAGCCGGGGCCGGGGCCATGCCGGGGTGGGGAGCCGGCCCCGAGCAGAGGCAGGGTGGGCAGAGCTGCCCGCTGGGTGCTGGTTAGGCAGCACTGCCAAGGCGGTGGCTGCTGGTGGCCCCGCTCCCAGCGGAGAGCGTTTTGAGGAGGCGGTTTAATTCAGCCCATTGTAATGCTATCTGCGGGAGCATTTTTGCGGAGGTTTTTTGCTCATTACAGTGGGGCCATCCGCCGGCGTTTCCCAGCCGCGGGTCCCCCCACCCCACTGCCTCCAGTGCTGCGAGGCACTGGGGGCTTGGGCTTGTGTTGCTGTGTACCCCCGATTAAGTCCTAACCCCCAGCCCAGCCCTATGGTGCTGCTGCACTCATGTGCCGTGGCTTGCTCGCAAACCGAGCTGGCAAATGATTAACGGGCGTGTGAAAAGTCAAAAGGCTTTTTGCGTGGATTGCATGCAGCTGGAGCAGAGAGGAGGGAGAGAACGGAAAGAAAGAGGAGAGGAAAATGAAAAAGGAAAAGGAGAAAAGGAAAAGGAGAAAAAGAAAAGGAGAAGGAAAAGGAGAAGGAGAAGGAAAAGGGAAAGGGAAAAGGAAAGGGAAAGGGGAAGGGGAAGGGAAAGGGAAAGGGAAAGGGAAAGGGAAAGGGAAAGGGAAAGGGAAAGGGAAAGGGGAAGGGAAAGGGGAAGGGAAAGGGGAAGGGGAAGGGGAAGGGGAAAGGGAAGGGGAAGGGGAAAGGGAAAGGGAAGGGGAAGGGGAAGGGGAAGGGGAAGGGGAAGGAAAAGGAAAAGGGAAAGGGAAAAGGAAAGGAAAAGGAAAAGGAAAAGGAAAAGGAAAAGGAAAAGGAAAAGGAAAAGGAAAAAGAAAAAATGAAAAAGAAATAAAAAGAAAAAAATTTAAAAAGGGAAAAAAGCAAGAAAAAGAAAAGGAAAAATAAAAATCATTTTAAAAGATAAGAAAAAAGAAAAGAAAGAAAGGAAAGAAAAGAAAAGAGAGAAAAGAAGGACAAAAGAAAAGGAAAAAAGCAACTTAAGTCGAAGTACCATATGGAAACAGCCCGGGCCCGTGCGGTGCCATCAACTGGGTGTGCTTCCTGCTGGGACGGTGTGCCTGCAGGGCTGTCCGGAGGAGAAAGCTAGGCTTTACTCCTGCCGTTACATCCAGGTTTCCTCCTGGATGAAGCTTTTGGGATCAAAAATGCTGCGAGGGCTGGAGCCCCCAAGCTGGGAGGACGAGCCGAGAGAGTTGGGGTTGTTCAGCCTGGAGAAGAGAGGGCACTGGGGAGACCTTATTGTGGCCTTTCAATACTTAAAGGGTGCTTAGAAAAAATATGGGGAGGGACTTTTTAGCAGAGGCTATAGTGGTAGGACAAGCAGTAAAGGCTTCAAACTAAAAGCCGGGAGATTCAGACTGGATATAAGGAAGGAAGTTTTTATGCTGAGGGTGGTGAGACACTGGCCCAGGTTGCCCAGAGAGGTGGTGGCTGCCCCATCCCTGGAAATATCCTGGGACAGTTTGGACGGGGCTCTGAGCAACCTGATCTAGTGGAAGATGTCCCTGCTCATGGCAGGGGGTTGGACTAGATGGCCTTTAAACGTCTCTTCCAACCCAAACTACTCTATGATTCTCTTTTTTTGTGCAGAGTGTTTCTTGGGAGCCAGGGAGGTGGTGGGGTGCTGCTGCTCAGGTGAGGGCGGTGAGTGCTGTCCCTGTCTGCGCCTGTGGTGGAGAGGGGCCTCAGCCTCTCCCTGAGGATGCTCAGCCTTACTCCCTGTGGTCGGAGCAGTGCTGGGCACCGCTTTGCCCATAAAGCCGCTGCAGAGCCTATCCTGCCTGGCATCACCCTTGGGCCACCCAGCAGGCAACTGGTGTGCAGCTCCAGCTCTCCTGGGCTCCTTCATGTACCAAGGCGCTGCTTTGGAGGAGGGGAGAAATGTCCCCAGGTTGCTGTCCCGGGGAGAATTGTCCCCGGGCTGCCATCCCGGGGCGATGGTAGCTGCCTGCAACGGTGCGGTGTGGGAGCTTGCACACGTGTGTGCAAAGGGACAAGGGTGAGCTCGCACGTGTGTATGCAGAGGGGCAGGGGGTGAGCCGGCGTGCTCGTGCAGAAGGGCAGTGTGCGAGTTCGCTCAAGTGTGTGTAAGGTGCAGTGTGTGAGCTTGCATGCTTGTGAGCCTGCATGCATGCGTGTGGGTGGCAGTGGTTGCTCCTGCACGTACGTGTCTGGACACGCAGCATGCAGGCCAGTGTGTAAACGGGCAGTATGTGACCCTACTCATATACTACGTGATGGGCTGGGTGTGAGCTTGCACGTGTGTGCATACAGATGGGCTACCTACCCCTGGGGAGATGGGGCCAAACAGAGCCCCAGGGCCTGAAACAAGAAGGGAGGATAATTTTCCCAGTGAAAAAGCTCCCTTCGCAGCTGAGGGTTAGAAAACAAAAGGCTCTTCCAAAACAAATGGGGCTCATCAGCCCCAGCCATGGAGAGAGCTGCCAAGAGGCTGCTGGGTGGGAAAGGCCACGCAAACATTGGTTTAATCCCTCCGTCCTCCCGCCGTCTGCAGGGATGCTCCAGCAACATCCCTGCCTCTCGCACCCCGAGGTGCCGCAAGGCAGCAGGGAGCTGCCTGGGGATTGCTCCTCACCCAGGGGGTCTCCTGTGTCCCCCTCTCTGGCTCCCCCAGACCTGCCCTGCTGAGCGGCTGAGGTCCCTGGGAGGTTTCCATCCTCTGTTGAGGACTTGTGCTCCCTTTGCTGTAGGGCACAGAGCATTTGGTCATCCAAGACCAAAAGGGAGGCTGCAGGAAAGATGCAGCCAGGGCTTCTCGATGGTGCACAGAGAGATGGCGAGAGGCAGCAGCAGGAGCTGGAACAAGGGAAATTCCCTGTAAATGCAAGGACAAATCATGAGGGTGCTCAAATGCTGGAACAGGGGCCTGGAGGGGGATGGGAATCTCTGTCCTTGGAGATACTCAGACATTGACTGGAGCAGCCTGGGAGCAGCCTGCTCAGAGCTGGCCTGGGTAGGAGCAGAGACCTTCGTGAGGCTCCACCATCCGGCCCTGCACCCTGGGCTGGGGAGAGGGTCCCTCCTGGAGTGGGGGGTTGCAGGTGGGAACCCCACGCTCACAACCCAAGTGGGGCAAGCCAGAGTGGGCACAGGGACTCTTGCCACCCCTTCCCTCCCCTACTGCAGTTGTGAGTCTGGGTGCTCCGTCTTCATGTCTGCTGCAAATGAGTGAGTCTCAGGCATCACGGCCTGGATCTGTGCATGGCTCCCATGTCCTGGAGACCACCCTGCCTCCTCCTCCTCATCTTCATCCTCCTCCTCCTTCAGTATTTTGCTCCATGAAGGCCCCACGGCACAGCTGCCCCGCTGGTGCACCATGTTGTCTGCTTCAGTCTGAGCCAGTGTCACGCTCACCAGAACCACTGAAAGAACCTGGGAGGAGGCTCAGCAATGTCTGGCAAATGTAGGATCTGCTCAAAAAATGTTTATGGAAGAGGAAAAAAATAGCAAAAGGTTGAGGAAAGAGAGAAGACGACAGATAGCAACCCCACGAGACTCTCCCCTCGGGAGCAGGAAGCGGGAAACATAAGGAGCCATTTATTTTAAGTAAACTATAAATATCAGACTACAACAAATGCATGTAAGAAAAGAAAAGTTGGTACGAATCCAAAGATTTCCGAGAGGTCTTGAGCAAACATGTGTGATTGAGTCTGGCAATGTCGTGTGTGCGTGTGTGCTGGTGCGTGTGCTAATCAAGGGCCGCGGCGCTAGATACGACATCATCCCCCCAAATTAAAACCAGAGCAAATTCAAAATCGAGACAAAAATGCATCTGAGTCTCGAGGCTGGTGATAAGATCAGTGTGTGTGGGGTGAGAGCAGGGAGCGCCCCACCGTGCCCTCGTGCCGGGGCATGTCCCTCCCTCTGAAGATGCCTGTTCTGGTGGGGAGCAGCGCTGTGCCGCCTGGTGGAGAGCATCCCGAGCCTGCGGAAACGCGGGACTAGGGGACCTGGGGCGCCTCTGGACAGGGGACTGCAGATGCCACTAGTGCCCGTGTCCTTCACTGTTGCTTCTTGCCAAGACTGTGGTGTGGACTCAGCGCGCGTACCTCCACTGCTGGCCTCCTTTGCAAGTCCCTGGCTGCCAGCATGCTGCCTGTGAGCTCTTACGACCTGGGCTGGAGCCACCTCCTCAGGGGAGCACCAGGGTACTCCCGGCTCTGTTACCTTCGTCCCCCAGATCATCTTGGAGAAGCGAGCGCCAAGGATGGTGTCTGGGTGGATGCAGCCGCACTGCGGTCTGCTGCAGCGCAGGCAGGGCAGCCCTGCTAGGGAGGAATTTGGGCAGAGCTGGTTCACCACCATGGCTGGGACAGACCTCGAGTAAAGGTGCTGGGTGCTGGAAGGCATGGCTTGGTGCAAACAGAGCTCCCGCCTGCTCCCACTGGGAGGGGACCCATCCTGGGGAGATGCCACAAAACCAGCCTTTCTAGCCCCAAACTGGTAGGCTTGGTGAGCAGTTCTTGGGTTGCAGAGCTTCAGCCTTTAGCAGCAGTCCTAGTTTAGCTTGCTTGCACCCTACCAGTGCTGGTAGCTCTGTGGTCTTGGGTGGCTTTTGGCTGATCTGCACCAGCTTCGTTTGGACCAGAGCCCTGCTTTAACCTCAGGCAGAGAATAAATCTGATGGGCATGAGGTGCTGGCCCTTGTCACGCTGCCAGGCTCAATGACAGTTAACATATTGCTCTGTGAACGGCGCCTGCTTTGTGTGACTGCTCTTATCGCGGCGAGCTGACATGTTTTGCCCTTTTCTGTGAAAGTATTGCCCCGGTCCCCAAGGGCCAGCCTGGCTTTCAGGCACTGCCCACCCTGGTGCTGGGATGTGCTGGTGTTTCTGTGCCTGGGGCATCTTTGTCCCTCCTCCCTGCCAGCACTTGACAGAGCGCGAGAGGGGACAGGGACGCCATCAGTGTGCTCAGGGCTCAGCTGGGCTATGAGTTGCCATGGAGCACCCAGTGCACCCAAAGCCCCACGGGCTGGCTGCCCCGGCACCTGGGCTGCACCGGCTCATTGCTCCTGGCCAACTGCCCTGGCCGGCGGCTCGTGGAGCTGTGTACTGCTGGCATGGAGCTGCTCCTGCCACAAGGGACCAGCCAGCGAAGGGGCTGTGCCAGGGCTGGTGGCCAGTGGTGGGCAGCCAGTTGCTGGGGCTCAGCAGGACCTTGGGCTCCTTGTCCTGCTGTGGCAGGGAGGTCTGACACCTTCCGCATGGCCCTGCCGGCTCTGCCCTCCTCTTGCCGAGATGGAGGGAGCTGGTGGAGCTGGGCTGGAGCGGACCGAGATATCAGCTGTTGATGTGCCACACCAGATTGTGCCACCGCTCCTTTGGGTCCCGCGCTGCCCACGGGAAGCTGCAGAGAGAGATCTTGCCTCCAGTGCTGCCTGCTTGATCCGTCAGGAGAAGCGCAGGACTGCGGCGCACTCGGTGCCAGATGTGTCTGCAGGATTACAAATAAACTGAGTAACAGATTACTGTGTCACCACTTGTTTGGTCTGTCTGCCACCAGCATTGTCTTACATCTCTGTGGTCACTGTGGCCTCCTCCAGCTGCCATCACTTGTCACCATCAGTCACACGCATTACCCTCAGACTTGGCCATTAGGCAGATTAGCCTTAATTGGTACTGCCCGTCATCACTAATCACTATCTTCATTGTCAGCTTCAACACCACCCAACGCCTACAATTTCCACTTATTAGGAGCGTGGTGGATTCTCCTGCGCATGGTGTCTCAGATCCAAGATCAGATATCGTCTCTGGAAGGGATTGCCTGGCTTTGACATGTCCTGGGGACCCATCTCCCCGAGCAGGCTCTTCCAGCATTCCCAAGGCGTCGAGCAGGTTTGTCCCTTCTTGTCTTAGAAACCACCTGCTGCAGGTCCCCGCTGTTGGCGGTGGGATGCTGCAGCGGTGGAATGAGACCCAGGTTATGTCAGGTCCCAGGTGCCTGGGTGAGCCAAGGGGGGACTGCATGGGCTGAAGGTAGGACATGGTTGCAAACCAGTCCCTCTCCATAGTCTGATCACCCCCCTTTCCCACAGGACTTTTGGGCAGGAGCAGACACCTAGCAGTTGGAGGCCATGAGCCAGGCTCTTGGGCAGGGTGGGCACCTAGGGTTGGTGTCCTGCTCCAAAACATGCTGAGCGGGAGCCCAAAACAGGGTGAGTGCAATGCAGAAGGATGTTTTCCATCCTGCTGGACTTTCCTCCAGGCTTGTGGCACTGCCCCGACCTGCCCTGTGCCCCACATCCCCTGATGCCATGTCCCAGGCACCCACGGCTGCAGCTGTGCCCGCAGTGATGCCTGCGGCGCTTGCCTGATGCGCGTCCGGTCCGGGCAAGGAGGGAGCAGCTGCCATGTGTTTAGGAGAGACCCAGAAAATATTGGGGTGGGCTACGAGGAAGGTCAAACAAACCATTTATTTTCAGGCAGAATGGTCAGATGTGAGCTCTCTGTTTAGGAATCACATCCAGATGCTGAAGTTAAACATCTGGGCTTCACCTCTGTGTTTTGTCTACGCCCCCCAAGCGCGGCGCAGCCTTTGGAACCATCTGCTGAGGTGTTATCACCTCGTTCATCAGCCGCCCCTCACCTCCGGCTGGGGCTCCCACATTCCCTCCAATGGGCTGGGAAGAGCCGGGATTTTGGAGCTCCGCTGCTGGCCACGCTCTGCCTGCCCCCTGCATCCACCTCGCAGGATGCTCTGCAGCTGCCACTGGTGCAACGAGTTCAAGGTCCTCAGATGCACTGGTTCCCCGGGCAGCAACATGGGAACGCGGTCGATACAGAATTGAATGGGTCCTTTCATGTCCTGGGGATGATGAGGACTCTTCACACGCCAAGAAGGGTTGGAGGTTTGGTGGAGGGTTTGCACAGTGCTGGGAGAGTGGGACTGGCAGCTCCGTGCTGCCAGCTCCGTGCCCGCGGGGCGTCAGTCCTTCGGTGGAGGTTTGTGTGCTGGGCGTCTGCCGCCCAGGCAGCTAATGTCCTGTTGAGCAACTCGGCTGGCACAAACAAATCCGTCTGTGGGAGGAGGTCCTGGAACCCTCCGTGCAGCCAGTGCTGGAGCAAAGCTGGCAGTGGGGCTGCAGCGCGGGGTGGCATGGGGCATGTGGCCAGGGCATGCTCCAGGCTGGAGGGGCTGACGCTGGTGGGTGCAGCCCACTGCCGGTGAGGCAGATCTCAGCAGGGCTATGCCGTGGGCAGAAGGAGAAGCCAGAGGCTCTGTTGGACGGCTCCAGTGAGCTGCTCGCCCTGGTGCTGTAGATACTGAGTCCTCTCCGTTGGGCAGAGCTCCGCTCTCCATGTGGGGTGGTTTCTAGAGAGGCTCCAGGGCTTAGCCCCCATGTGGTATCATCTGCCAAGGTTCAGGCTTCGGACATGTCTCCTGCATGAAGAGCTGCTGGCTTGCTGGACTGGAGCCCTTGCTTACTTTGGGTGATCTAACCCATGCAGTGGCACAAGCGACGGATGGGATCTTCACGATGGTATTTGAATACTCCATATATATCCTCTTCCTTCAGCAGTGCAAGGAAAACTGTCCTTGCTCCACGTAACCTCTGGGAGCTGAATAAGAAGGTACATTTTGCTCAGGGGACTATAACCCTGTGGCTTCAGTCATGAGGTGAGGATGGGAATCACCACTGTCCTAACAAAACCGTAACTCATCTCTCATAACTTGGCCAACCCAACCAACTCAGGCCTGCCTGCATTGCTCTGGATGTTATTTTGGCCCTGGCTTGCTGCTGCCTCTGCTCTTCCAGGAAGACCCCCCCATACCCCCATCATGCTTGGAAGCAGGGTGTGCTGGAAGTCCCACTCGTGTCTGTTTACCACTCGGTTTGCACGCCAGCGCTGCAGACTTGCCACAGCTGCAAAAGGAGATCTGAGACCCTAAAGAAAGACCCGAATTCCTGCCATGGTGACGGTCCTGCCTCCACACAGTCCTTTCACTTGCAGAAACCCAAGGCACTTTACATTTTACAGCCTTGTACCAAAGAGACTTGCCACCTCTGGAACAGGCCATCAGGCTGGATATTGCAGCCTTTTCCTTTCTGGAGATCGGCCACTCCTGCTCATTGGGGGAGATGAGGTTTTGAAGCAGAGTTGGATGAACGCAGCACCAAAATCCTCCTTGGTCCAATGAAATCTTCAAAATCCGGATTTCAATTTGAATTTCTCAAGTGACCCTTCTGGTTCAGAAGGGACTAAATGGCAAAAAAAGCCCATTGTTCGGTTGTCACCCGCCATCTGCAGAGCTTTACGGTGGTGAAGCAGCCTGTGCTGTCTGTAACAGCTGTACTGTATACATGGGGGAACCTCACGGAATGGTTTAGGTTGGAAGGGACCTTGAAGATCACCTAGTCCACCCCCCTGCCCTGGGCAGGGACACCTCCCACCAGCTCAGGTTGCTCCAAGCCCCGTCCAACCTGGCCTTGAACACCTCCAGGGATGGGGCGGCCACAGCTTCTCTGGGCAACCTGCGCCAGGGGCTCACCACCCTCAGAGGGAAAAATTTCTTCCTAATATCTCATCTAAATCTTCCCTTTTCCGGTTTGAAACCATTCCCCCTCATCCTATCACTACATGCCCTTTTAAAGAGTCCCTCTCCAGCTTTCTTGTAGGCCCCTTTCAGATACTGGAAGGCTGCTCTAAGGTGTCCCTGGAGCCTTCTCTTCTCCAGGCTGAACACCCCCAACTGTCTCAGCCTGTCCTTGTAGGAGAGGTGCTCCAGCCCTCTGATCATCCTTGTGGCCTCCTCTAGACCAACAGGTCTGTGTCCTTCTTACTCTGGGGGCTCCAGAACTGGATGCAATATTCCAGGTGGGGTTTCACGAGAGTAGAGGAGCAGAATCCCCTCCCTTGCTCTGCTGGCCTCACTTCTTCTGATAGAGCCCAGGATATGGTTGGCCTTCTGGGCTGTGAGTCCACATTGCCAGCTCATGTTGAGCTCACAAATGTACTTTCCACCCTGAGACCTCGGAGAGCCCTACCAGCAGATGTTCCTTCTGTCTCATGAAAATAAAGCACTGAGACATGTCTCCTCGCCCAAGGTGAGCGGCAGAGTCGAGGTCAGAGCTCTGGTCCCCAGCACCTCTCCATGCTCAGCCCTGCTGCAAGGGGACCTCTCGGGCAGTGGGAAGAGGCTCAGTGCTGCCGTCTGAGGCCATGGCCTGGAGGAACCATCGCAGACCTGGCCGGGAAGTGCTGCTTCATGCTCGCCGCTACCTTGGCTCAAAGCGTCAGGCCCATAAAGATCAAAGAGCTTCCCCTTGTTTTGCTTCATTCTTCTGCTGGGAAACTTTGTGAATGTCCTGGCACAGGCGGCCTTGGAGCACCTTCTCTGTGCAAGTCAGATCCAAGATAATAAAAGAAAAATTTGGTTCCTTCCAACTTTTCCAAGGAGAAGGGAGTTTGACCACAAGCTGAAGCAGCAGAGCCCGGGCGTGTTGGCGGCGCCTCTGGTCCCGGCTCCTCCGCTCAGGGCTGGGACAGCCGCTGGCTCTGGTGCCCTGGACACGAGTCCCTGTTCGTGTTTCCCCACAGCTGGCTCCGTGCGCAGGGATATGTCAGCTGTGGGTAAGTCAATCTGACCTTGGTGTGGCCCGCTCTGCAGAGCGCTTCATCCACCCGTTGTTTTTCTTTTGTCTTGTGAACCCTTTTTTTTCCCCCCGAGACTTCAGCCCCAGCTCTGCCTGGAGGTGACTTGCAGTCATACACGATGATGGGGCCGATGCTTGCCCCCCTCCGCGGGAGTCGGGAGTCAGCACAAGGGGCTGAGCAGCATCAACATGGCTCCATCCACCATCCCCTGCCACACAGGCAGCGCTGCCTGTGCCCTGGACCTGGAGCAATGCAGGGTCTGGCTACGTGGAGCAGCACGGTGACCACAGGGGTGGCCACGCAGGATCATCCCATCCCTGCTGCTGGCACTCCCAGCCCATCACCTGCGGCACAAAGGGGTCTGGGCAAGTGTGTCCTGATTTGTTTCTGGCCTCACATTCAGGCAGACCATGTGGAGAGACATTTGGAGCTGATTAATTAGCAGAAAGGAAACAGGTCTAAGAAATAAGGAACAGCTGGCCATCTGAAATGGAGAGCGGCAGTAAGTTTATTGCAAGGGCCAGAGGCAGTGAGCAGCAGCTTTGGAGGGTTTGGGGGATTCCTTGCAGCTAACTGCCATATGACAAACCCTTCCCGTCTCTGCAAACAGCCCCCACAGGACGGGGACCAGCTCATGACGATCTGCAATTCCTTAGCTGCTGTTTTTGTCCATAGCTAGCCAACAGACAGGCTTGTTTTACACCACCAGTTGACCACGTTTGGTTCAAAAAGGGGTCAGAGGAATTTTGGTGTGTTGGTGGCTGTTGCAGACAGTGATTTGGATGTCCCAAAGTAGCTGACTGTGCCTGGGAAGGACTCTCTTGCATTCTTCTAAACATCCAGTAACAGCTGTTGCTGGACACACAACCCCAGTTAGATGGACCATTTGGTGGAACCTTGTAGGAAGTCTCTAAATGCATGCCTGTGAACTCCCAATAAAATTAATCTTTTTCTTGCCTTTTCTTGGCACCCTCCTTCCTGAATGTAGGACCCAACCAACTAGAAGATGGGGCACAGGGAGGGAAATTGGGCAAGGTAGACCCTGTATGAGAGCATCCTTGCTGAAGACATCTGCCTTGTGCCCTCTACTAGGGTTCAAGCTCAAACTTGGCTTCCAGGCACATCTGTTGGTGGCTCTTCGGTGTAAGAAAATGTCCTTCCCTCAAGCATTGTCATTAAATATGGCCCTGTTGCCCCCATATATTTTCCGAGGTCATGATTTTTGGGGTGTCCCAAACACGCGTGATTGTCCTTCTTGCCCTGCCCTGTGCACCCTGTGATTCCCACGGGTCCCCCTCCTCCATGGCTCAGCAAAAGCTGGTGGGGATGGCACTGGGGTTTGGCTCCAATGCTGTGGCCGGGCTGGGAGAGGGGAACACGTGATGGCCCTGATGAGATGCTGTGGGCTCATACCTTATTGAACACCCAAAACGCCCTCTTGGGGAAGGGACTGCAAACCAGACATATACATATATATGTGGGTATCCGCGTGGGTGGCTGGGGCTTCCTGGCAGCGCTGCTGGGGTAAGGTCTGGGGAGAAAGTGGCTGAAAATCAGGAGTTTTGCCCTTGTGGAAATTGTGATATTTCAGAATTTGTTTTTGTCCTCAAGAAGGTGGAAAAATCACCTTGTTAAAAACTTCTGTGGGATGGAAAGTTCCAAAAAGAAAAAAAAAAAAACCAAACCAAAAACAAATGAGGACAAAACCGCTCAATTCAGCAAGCTTCATTTTCAGCTCCCACACACCAGCCTGTGCCCTCCTGAGCTGGCGCGGCATCACCAGCCCCTGCCTTTCTCCCTGGACCAAGCTTCATGGGGGCCTGAGCTCTCGTGGTGGGACTTGGAGTGTGCAACAGCAAACTGTGATGCCTCACGGGAGGTTTCATGTCAAGCTGACCTCAAACCGTTCGGGTTTAGCTAAACAAGCCTGAGGCTTGGCCTTTGGGAGAAAACCAGAACTTTCTTGCGGGAAAAACATTACTTTTGCAGAAGTTGTGTTTTCCACTAGAAAACTGCTGACCAGCAACGCAGTGGGCAAACCAGGCTTGGCTGAAAGAGAAGAGCGGGATGTCCTGAAGATGGGGAGAGGCTGTGCCAGCCGTGGACACCTCTGCCCAGCCAAGGGGTCTCTGCTCTGAGCTCAGCAGCAGAGCAGCGTGGAGTTTAGCCGCCTGTGGTTGGATGGGAAGGACCACCCTAAGACCGCTAATGGAGGTAACCAGAGTCTGTGATGGTCACATGAAGTATTTCTCCAGCCCAGTTCCCTGATGCAGAGAAGATGCTTAAAAGTGGGTGTCTGTGGTTAAGTTGGTATTTCACCGGTGTGAAGAAGAGGGGAGCTCCCAGCTCCTCATCTCACATGTGGCGTCTCACCAGGAGCCACCACTGAAGCTCTCCATTCCCACAAGGCAGCGGGATGCCAAGCTGGGAGGGCACGCAGGGGGACGGATGGGCAGGTGGGAGTGATCTGCACCCGGGCCAGGTCCAGCTTTTCTTCGCTGGGAGAAACAAGAGTAATAAAATGCCTTATCCCTTTCTTTCCCCGGGTCTGGCTGTCCCTGCAGGCTCCTGCCCCCACTCGGGCTGTTGGTAGGGCCAATTTGCAGAGCAGATTAACTCCTCTGCAAGGTCGCAAAGAAGTTTCCATTTCTTCTGTGAAAACACATTAATTAATAACATGGGAGATGTTACGATTTTGTCCATCTGTGACGAGGCGACGCCCAACAGCACCTAACGCAAACCAGCTGCTCCCTGGCTCGGAGCTGCTCGCGGGCACCCCCGGCACCCTGCCTATAGCCCACCGCGACTCCTTCTTTGGAGAATTTTGGCCAGGGAAGCTGTTGGCGTGGGTGGGGATGGTCTCACCATTTTGGGGAACGAGGATCCTGGTGGTTCAGGCACCCCTGAGGGTGTGCATGCCTGACCCAGGTGATAAAATGAAGGATGCTTGGGTGCCGGTCCTCGCGGGATGCCAGGTCTGGTTGCACGTGGGCACAGCGAGCGATGCCCGCATGGGGCTGGAATGGTGGCATTGGGGTCCGGGCGAAGCGGGGACATGCGTGCCATGCATGAACCGGAGTGGGGGCTCTGCAGGTGCGGGGAGCGAGCGATGCTCAGGGCATCACTCAGGCAGGTGGAGGTAGCCCCGTTGCAGAGCTGGGGGGTCCCGGGGGTGTCCTCCTCAGCCCCATGGCCGCGGGCAGGTGGGGCACTGTCCCTCCAAGCTGCTCCCCCGGCCGCAGAGCCCCACGGCCGGGAGGAGGACTTGGAGGGGCTTTGCCCTGCGATCCAGACCCCCTGCCCGGCATGGGAGCCAGCGAGCAGCCAGCCCTGCGGGGCAGAGCTCTGCTTAATTGGGCTAATTAGAGTGTAACACCGCAGAGAGCTTTCAAAAGGGCAGCATATTTGGAATGTCACGTGAGGATCCCGGGTGTTTTCCCTGCCTTCCCCGCTCCCGCTGCCAAGGGAGTGCAGGAGTGCCACCCCACAGCCCACCCTCGCTGATCTCCATCGCCTCTCGCCCCGGGGCTGCTCGTGCCCGTGGCTCCCCCCCACTCTTCCCCATGGCTTGTCCTGGCTTTTGGCTTTTCCCCTGCGAAATTCAGCACCGGGCACCCACTGCCCGGGCTTGGACCCGCACCCGGCGGGGTGAAGTGAGGGTGAGCAGATGGGTCCCCCACAGTGCCCTGTGCCTGGGCATCGCTGTGCAAGGTGGCAGAGCTGAAATGGGTTAACGAGAGCTGCTAATTAGGAGCCAGGCTTGGCCTGAGACAAGACCCCACTGGGACCTGCACCTTCCAGCCCCAGTCCGAACTGGTGGGCAGCGCTGTGCAAGAGCTTGGCGCTGCCGGACGGTGCCACCTATGGCCGCGGGGTTTGGATCCATCCTGGGGTGCTGCCTGCTGGCTCCGGCCCCGTTGCACCAGCTCTGGCTTGCCGTGTCCTCGTCCTCCTGGGTGGCGGAGGAGGATGGGCTGGCAACTCTTCAGCTGCTGCGTCCGGGCGGTCCCTGCTCCCGCCTGTGTCGGGGTGAGGACCAGGCACATCTTCACCTCCAGGGCAGCGTAGGGGTGAAGTGCAGCTGCATGGCAACTGCAAGTGGCTGAAGTTTCCAGCCACCGTGGAAAACCCAAACCCCTGAGTCAGAGGGCTGGGAAACCAGAAGGTGAAGAAACAGACGGGTGTTTATTACAAGTTTTTGCAATCTGACAGTTTTTAAGCACGCCGTGCCATTTTGCTGGCTTTCCGACAGAGTTGTGGTGGAAAGGTGTGGGCACGGTTTGTCCGAGTGTGTCCGCGGGGACTTGGTAATGGCTTGGCAGGTTTTAGACCAACCTCCAATCCTACAGGTTACGTGGCAAGAAGCCACCAGCTGGCTGGCCCAGACCACGGATCAGACCAGCTCCTCTTAGGGTGATGGTGGGAGCTCGCTCGCTTCAGTCTGGCTCCTTTTTGGACAGCTGTGAATCCAGGCAGGAGGCAAATTCCAGAAGAAGTGGCTGAGCTGCTCCTCATGGCATGTGGCACCACCCCGCCGAGCTCAGGGCTTTGCTCCTCTCCTGCCTGGAGCACTGGTCTGCGCTGTGTGGGGATGCTCTGGCCATGGAGCCATGGACTGGATGGATGCTCCAATTCATGGAGACGTTTCCCCACGCGAGCAAATGTTTGGCGCGGGGTGAAATGTCTCGGGGTGCTGCCAGACCCAGAGATCTCTCGCTCCCATCAGAGCAGGAATCAACCACTGCCGTCCCGGCTGCTCCGGGGACAGAATTGGCCTCAAACCCGCCGCAGCGGTGGCAGAGGTGGTGACGAGGAGGGGGTCTTTTCTCTCAGCAGACTGCCACTTCTAAGCCCATCTTCCTAACGCGGGCTGGCTTTGAAGGAAAGCTCCCAAGTATGCGTTTCATTAAGATTTAATAAAGCAGCTGCCTGCTCCTGAAGCACAAAATGATTATTAGACCCTTTATTGAGGATTAATAGCTATGTAATCAGCACGTATCTGGTTCCTACAGGCATCTATTACATAGCTTCTAAACCTCAGTGAATATGTTTCTAATTGGCCTTTAAGAACATGCTGTTGCTTTATTAAACCCTAATTAAATGCATATTGGGTGAAGTCCATTCAGAAGTGGTTATTGCGAACTACTTGTCATTACCTAATATGTGCAACCTAATGGGCGTTCAGCTTATTTGCTCTGTTAATTATTAGATTTTACGGCCTTTGTTTGGGCTTTGTTTTTGTAATTTGGATCGCATATGTTGTTTTCTTCCCTATTCAAAGACTTCTTGAAGAACTGGGTGCTACTGTACTGGGAGGGACTGGCACTGGGTTTGCCGAGCAGAGCAGGCTGGGAGAGGCTGTTCCCAGTCTTCACGTCTTTTTAGGGATGCTCCTGCATCGCCTCCTTGCCTTGGGCTCCAGCCGTGGCATCTCAGCACTGGTGGAGAGCATGGCTTCAGGATGGGCTGGGGGCTTCAGACAGGGCTTCAGGCTGGACCATCCTGGAGGTCCTGGGGCTATGTTGCAGCGTGGGGGCAAGTCCTTTTCCAGACTCAGCTGCAGCTTCCACTGGGGACCTGAGAAACCCTCCAGTCTTGTTTTTAGCTATTATTTCCAGTGAGGTGTGATGGCAGTGGGGCAGCCATGCCAGCCCCGAGCAGCCTTCATCCTTGACTTGGCTTGCTGTCTGTGAAACGGCGATGCCGGTTCTGCCTTTACAGAGGCGCTGAGCTCTGCCAAGCATCTCTTACTCGTGTGCAAGCCTGCTTCTTGTGAGCACAAAGTGTAAGGCCGCCAATATGTGTGGGGTACTGCACATGGGGACGAATAACCCCATGCACCAGTACAGGTTGGGGGCTGACCTCCTGGAGAGCAGCTCTGTGGAAAAGGACCTGGGAGTCCTGGGGGACAACAGGATGACCATGAGCCAGCAATGTGCCCTGGTGGCCAAGAAGGCCAATGGCATCCTGGGGGGCATCAAGAAGAGTGTGGCCAGCAGGTGGAGGGAGGTCATCCTCCCCCTCTACTCTGCCCCAGTGAGGCCACAGCTGGAGCACTGTGCCCAGTTCTGGGCTCCCCGGGTCAAGAAGGACAGGGAACTGCTGGAGACGGTCCAGCAAAGGGCTACGAAGATGAAGAGGGGACTGGAGCATCTGTCTTATGAGGAAAGGCTGAGGGACTTGGGGCTTTTCAGTCTGGAGAAGAGAAGACTGAGGGGGCATCTTATCAATGCTTCTAAATCCTTCAAGGGAGGGTGCCGGGGGGATGGGAACGGTCTTTTTTCAGTGGTGCCCATTGACAGGACAAGAGGGAATGGGCACAAACTTGAGTATAGGAAGTTCCATCTCAACCTGAGGAGGGACTTCTCTCCTGTGCGGGCGGCAGAGCACTGGCACAGCTGCACAGAGAGGGGGGGGAGTCTCCCACTCTGGAGCCATTCCAAACCCGCCTGGACGTGTCCTGTGCCGCTGCTGGAGGTGCCCCTGCTCTGGCAGGGGGTGGGACTGGGGGAGTTCCAGAGGTGCCTTCCAACCCTCACCATTCTGTGATTCTGTGATTCATTCTGGAATATAATAATTAGGGGATGTGGAGGAGGTAAAAGCACGGCCTCTGGCTAAACAGCAGAATAAGGGATGCTGATGTGGTGCTTCAGCAGAAAAGAAGTGCTGCAAGTGCAGCCGGTCAGTGAAATGTTGACGGGAAGATGCGGTGTTGAGCAGGACGGTGTGGCTGAGCTCTGGGAAGCTGTGTGGATTTTGGTTTGGGACCTATTTTTTTTTGTCTGGCATTGTCAGCACATCTTCATTCAGCAGATTCAGGACAGGCCATTTCCAGTGAGGGTTCAGGAAAAAATGATGGTTTGTTTTAATTTGCTGTTCCATCATGTTGGCTAAGGCGAAATGGAAAAGTCAAAATCAAGGAAAGTCGGAAGTGGCGCAAAAATGCTTCAGTTTGCCCAAAGCAAATTTTTTGGGTTTTTTTTTTTTTTGAGGGGGAGAGGAAGGAATTTTCCATTGTTGAAGAATTTAAAAACTCCCCAGAGCCGCTCAGAGGGGGACGGTGCCAGCTGTGAGTGCAACACCCAGTCCCCATCCTTCACCCTGCCCTGCTGCCCCTCTCTCTAGTGAGCCTGAGCACCATGTTCAGGGCTCAGGTGCCTCCACCGGTTTGGCCGGGCAGTGCCATGGGGTTCAGTGGGGACATCAGCCACGTGGTGCCATGTCTCAGTGGACACGTCCAGCTCCATGGTGGGAAAAGGCATGTTGTTAGGAGTTCAGAGGGAAACTGGGTAGTCCTAGGACCATCTCCAGATTACCCCAGGACCATCTTCACATCATCCTAGGACTACCTCCAGGTCATCCTGGAACTATCTCCAGCTGCTGAGCTGGAGGGGCAGCATTCCCATCGAGGTGCCTGACCTCCTTGCCCACATCGGGGTGTTTTGCATGTGCTGCCTGGGCTGCCACCCTCCAGCTGTGCTCCAACGTCTTGCACGAGGCTAAGATCATCTCCCAGCCCCAAGCTGCCCCGGTCGGAGAGGGCACGCGCAGCCCTGGCGCGGGAGCCTGGCTCTGGGAGCAGTCCCTGCACCTCGACAGCCGCCTCTTGATCCTCAGCTTCCTGCAGCTCCGTGGTGTGATCATTAGAATAAATACGGATGCTCTGATTCACAGAGAATGAGGACCTCGCCCGAACTTTCACCTCCAACTTGAACCACCCCCAAGTCAAACTTGCTAACGCTTGAAAACCTTCGGTTAGCTCCCCTCCCCCTATTTTTTCTTTTTAGGTTTTGCAGCCTTTATACTTTCTGCATCCCCGTTGGAAGCAAAGGTGCCAAAATACTTCGCGAAAGGCTGTTCTTGCAGCGTTTCCCAGACCTTCCCGCAGTAGGAAATGCCGGAAACCGTGGGAGCAAGCCTGCTCGCTGGAGAGCCTCGGCACAGGTTTTGCAGACCCTGGAGATCTGGAGGAGCTTGAACTTCCCCAGGCGTGGACCGGTCTCCAAAGCCAACAGGAACTCGGAAACTTTGGGGCCTCTTTGGTTTTGCTCCTCTCTGGACCCTGAATCTTTAAACTCAACCTTTGTTTTATATTTATATGTTGCGTGAACATGCCCTTATTTTTCTAATTAGGGTCGCAAATTCCTTGTTAAAGCTGCCTGCAGGCCAGGGTTTGTCTTGCTTGACTTCAGGCCAAATCACAGAGGTATCTGGGCTTGGAGCTGTATCTCCTCGCCCTCCTTCAGAGCCAGTGGAGAAAGAAAACGATCCAGACCTCGGGGCAGCTCTCCCGGGAAACGGATTCCCCTTCTCTGCGGTGAAAGGTGGAGACCAGGCAGCTGTAGGAAGGAGCCACAAAGGGCTTTAAGTGGCGTCACCAAGACAAGCCAAAGAGGACCTCCTCTTCTTCTGCCTGAAATTCCATGGGGATGGAGATCCCCGGCCTCTGCAGAGCCAGTTCAGTTTGAAATTTAAGAAGAGCAGCAAACTATTGTTTGTTCATTTAACATTTCCCAATGACTTTGCTGCGGGCTATTTTATTTCGATGGGCTTCCCTTTCCTCTAGCTTTATCTTGAGCTTCTTCTCCTTCCTGGAAAATGCAAGGGAAAGGGGAGAGGAGGAGATTTCCTTGCCTGTGGAAACAGTACTTGGCTGCTTACCTGCCCTGGGTGGGGGGAGAGGGAAGAATTCACAGGAAAGCTGAAAATGAAGAATTTTCATTTTGAAATTTCCCTTAAAATGAAAAAAAGTAACACTTTTGGCAAACCCTTCCAGCCACAATTTCCTTTTGTCCCATTTCCAGCCAAGGAGGGAAGTCCCTGCTGACCGGAGCCCCATTTCGGTTTGCTCCTGCTCTGGTGGCACTGTGGGGCCGAGCCCCGACCCAGGGCATCTCCAGCCTACAGTGGGGCTGGGGTGCGGGCTGGTGAGCCCCGAGCACCCTGCTGCCACCTGGGACACCCGCCTGGCCACCATGGAGCCCCGGTGAGGGATGGACACTGTCTGCGGCGCGTTGGGACTCCTGGCCTCTGGCAGAGGGGCAGGGCGGGTGCCCGGACACCTCCTCAGCTGCACCAGCAAGGTCTGCCCAAGCCACCACCGGGGCAGAGGAGTGAGGCACCAGCTCGACTGTCCCCATCACCTCCCGTCCACTGATGGCTTACGGGTCGCTCTCCAATGGCTGGATCCTGCCCGGCTCTTCCTGCCCATGTCTACACATCCACGACACAGCCAAGGGCTTGAGCGATGCTCTTCCTGCAGCTTCTCCGGAGCACCTCTCCCAGCGGCGGCGATGTCGGCTGGCAGATGTTAGTGTTACGCTGTGCGGCGCAGGCAATGGGTGTTGTCACTGGAGATGGGAAGGGGAGAGCTGGTCACATTGCTCTCTGAGCAGAGGTCCGGGCTGAGAGTGGCAGCAGGAGTAGATGTGTGGCCATGGGGTGAGGGGAGCCCGGAGCCTGGCTGCACTGGGAGGAGCGGAGCGGTGGCATGCTGGAGATGTGGATCTCGCCCACAAGTTTTCCTTCTCCTGCAGCCTCTCCCGACTGGTGCATGTGGCCAGCGGTGCCTGTGCTGCATCCCTCCAAAGCCCTCATCCCTCCGGTGAGCCTACAGGTCGCCTGGTTGAGGGCGGACGTGGCTGCGGAGGTCCCACCTTGGAGAAGAGCTAGATCCCTTCATTTTCCCCCTCCCTTGATGTTCCCCTTGGCCATGGATCAGCTGGCGGGACCCAGCATGTCTCGCAGCAAAGATGAGCGAGAAAAACCCTCTTCATGCCTGTAAAAGGAAGAAGGAGAGCGCGGCAGAGACAGGCCGGCTGATACAGCTCCACTTTCTGCTGCGGAGGCGGGAAGCCTTTCGGACAGGATTTATTTTGTATAGTCTTCCACGCAAACTGGATCCCCCTCCCCTCCCGGCCCTGCCCGGCCTTAAATCATATCCTTTGTAATGACATTTCGTGCTTGTGTGGCGCCTCGCTTCTGAGCATCCCCAAGTGCTCTATAAATAACGGATGTCTCCGAGCCTGCCAGGAGGACGCAGTACCACCCCTTCCGCGCCCCTGCCACCCAGGGAAGGTGATAAACCCTTCCCGCGGTCTCACCTGGATGCCCGACCGTGCCGGGATTTAGCACGGCAGCCTCCCCTGCGTCCCTCTTGGCTCTCCTCCCACTCCAGCCGCCCCCATGGACGTCTCTGTCCCTGCTGGGGTGCCCGGGGCGAGGGCGCTCACCGCTCTGTAGCCGGCGGGATGCTGCCCTGCAGCCCGGCACGCGATGTGCAGCCTTGCGTCCTCCTGGGGGGAGCCTGGGGAAGACCCTGCCATGGAGCTGGCGCGGCCGTGGCTGCAGGGCCACTGATAAAGCCACCCTCCGTTTTCCCAGACCCCTCTTTTTTTTTTTTTTTTTTTAAGTCAGGGATGGATTTGTCTGGCACACTGGGTCCTGGCGCTGGAGCAGGGCGGGTGTTAACCGCATGGAAGTCTTGCTTGCTAATGAGTCCAAATAATACAGCGTCTCGAATTCCCTCTTCCCTGTCCAAGCCCTTTGCTGTCATCAGGTCCTTCTTAGTCCTGTCCAGAGGTTTGTTCGCAGCTGCAGTGTCCCAGGAGATGCAGCGGTTTTCATCGGACACCGCTCTGGCTTGGCCCGGCAGCAGGAACTGTCTGCCTTTCCGGATCTGCTCCGGGTCCTCCGGCTGCCTGGCTTCCTCGGCTGGACATCTCGGGCTGCGGGCAGGGAGGAGCCCGTCTGCCGTAGGGACTGACAGCCGGCTGCTGATGAAATACCTGCATTCAGGCAGAATTTTCGGCTCTGCCGGCTGGTTTTGGAGGCTGTCTCCAGCTGCCTACTGGATTTTTCTGAAAACTGCCCCCCTGGGAAGAGGCCTTTTAACTTCTCTCACAGCTGGAAAGCCACAGCCCAAGACCTGACCGGAGGCAGTGACGCCTTCTGTCTGGGAGCCGGCAGTGTTGCCAGCTCTGCTGCAGCCTCCTGGGCGACCCTCATGGTCTACACAGTGGTGGCTGCGAAGGGTCTTCACCAGTCAGGGGAAGAACCTGCCTGCCTATGGCCTCATCCATACCAGACTAGCGGGATGGGGATGGGAAAATGAAAGACTAATCCTGGCTGTCTGTCATGCCTTCTTTGGGCTCCAGCTGGTCATTGCTGGAAGAGTCAATGTGCAAACCTTCGTGGGCACATGCGTTGGGTCCAGGCGCTGATGGTGCAGCCACCTCCTGGGTCTTGGGTCTGCTGGGCCACTGTAGCTGCTTCTACATGGCGCAGAACTGGTGGCCTGCCCCGATCCTCCAGGGACTTGGCTGTGGGTCTCCAGTGAGCCCTGCGAGTCTCAGGCTACTCTGGGCTTCTTTTTCCTGTGCCGAAAATCAGTTTCCTTTTCCTAAGGCATCTTGAGGAAAAAAGATTGAAATCTGAGGGAAGGTTTGTGGTGAAATGGGGAAAAACAAGTGCTCTCAATCTGGTCTCGTTTCATCTCGTCTCATCTTGTCTCGTCTCGTCTCATCTCATCTCATCTCATCTCATAATTTTATCCCATTCCATCCCATCCCACCCCATATCCCATCCCATCCCATCCCACCCTGTCCCATCCCATTCCACCCCACCTCATCCCCATCTCCTCTGGGCATCTGTGCCATCCTCAGGCAGAGGTCCTCTTGCCAGTGGAGCAGACCTGTTGGTGGTGGAGGCCACTTTGGAGCATTTTCTTATCCAGGATGTATGTCAGTGAAAACAGAAACCCAATAAGCAAGATAAGGAGACGATTTATAATGGAGTTTGTGAACTTTAGGAAAGAGCTTTACAGCCAGATTTTGCAGACCACACAGGGAGAGGTTATACTCTCCAAAACCTTGGAGATTTTTTAAAAAATATTTTTATATTTTAAAAAAAGAGTTTCCAAGAATTAAATAACACGAAAGTGTATGAAATATGATGTAGGGAATGTTCCCATTGCTCTCACATCTGAAGTTAATTTGGGAGACGCTCTGAATAGCTTTTTAAAGAGTGGATAAACATTGGCATCAAAAGTGTAAATAAAGTTACCAGACAAAGCGGCCGTTCAAAGAGAATCGTCTCTGGGATATTGGCTGGGCAGTTTTAATGGCTGCATGCAGGAACATTTGAAGATAAAACAAGGGCCTGGCTGATTAGCACGGGGTGAAGTTCTCCGCTTTGTCTCCCTCTCATGATGTCAAAGGCGAGCGCTGCTGCTGGCAGCCGCTCTCAAATGGTTTCCCACCTGGAGGCAGCGCCGGCGAGAGGTCCTGTGCCCGCGGGACTCCGGCAGCCCCCTGCACCACCGCTGCCCAAAACTTTGGTCAGACACTTACAAGTGGGAGCTACTGAAGATCCTGCCTTTAACCTGATGGGCGCTGGTCCCTCGGGAGATCTGGCTTTGTCACAGGTGATGAGCTGGTGAGAGCCTGGCCCAAAGCACCTCTGAGAAACCACACCTTGCCTCGCGTCCACTGCTTCACCCAGGATGGTCCTCCCCGTCTCCAAAAGTGTTTTGGTTGCCAGGTGCCTGGTTGATCACAAATATTCTGAAACAAAACAGGCCCTTCAGCGTTACCGGGTTTAAAATTACAGCTGGTTGGAAGGACACGGAGGGGTCGGTTCTCTTCTGGAGCGCATCTTTCCCCCAGTGTCAGGGCTGTCCGTGTCAGTCCCCCATAGTCTGGAGGGAACGCAGAAACAGTGAAATGAGATCTGACATCTCTTTTTAATCTTTCCAAGAGGAAGAAAAATGAGTGCTTTTGAACTGATGTTTCCATTTGCATCTTTTGGTGTGAATTTGAAGGGTAACCTTTAGGAGTTGCCTTTGATGGAGCAGTTTGGAGTGAGAGGCAGTCGCAGGTTGGAGTGAATCTCAGCCCTGGCAGATAGATGCTCATTGCGGGGTGCAGCTTCTCCCTGCCCTGTGGCTCTACCAGAAGCGATTTTCCTGGGAGCTGTTGGACAAGTAGGAATGGGGGTAGATAGTAAGTAATACTTGCTCTCCTGCATTGAGAAGCTCTTAACTCCACAGCACCCAACATCAAGGGCTACTATTGCACTTGAATATATGGTGCAGTGTCAGTTCCTTCTTCATCTGGGACCTTGGTCATGGCCCTGAATCACTTGATTGGTGAAGACAGGATGGTAATAACAGTAGCAATGAAAAAAGACACGGTATAAATCTACCTCTGGGTTGTCCAAGAGCAGATCACCTATTTCATAGAATCATAGAATGGTTTGGGTTGGAGGGGACCTTAAAGATCATCCAGTTCCACCCCCCTGCCCTGGGCAGGGACAACCTGGCCTTGAACACCTCCAGGGATGGGCAGCCATAGCTTCTCTGGGCAACCTGCGCCAGGGGTTCACCACCCTCAGAGTGAAAAATTTCATCCTAATATCTCATCTAAATCTCCGCTCTGTCGGTTTAAAACTGTTACCCCTCATCCTGTGGCTCCACTCCCTGATAATGGTTGACTATACTGCAGTAATAGTATAATAAGTATACTTCACGGCTGGAAGGCTGATGGGCTGCTCTTGGTGCTGGCACGGCCCTGGTGACCCAAGAGTGCTGCGTCTTGACCGACCCAGTCTGGGGACTCTGGTGGATCCACCATGTACCTGTCAAT
Organism: Vanellus vanellus; assembly: GCF_965231255.1. Lineage (NCBI taxonomy): Eukaryota > Metazoa > Chordata > Aves > Charadriiformes > Charadriidae > Vanellus > Vanellus vanellus. The sequence goes on from NC_138919.1 coordinate 871,052, forward strand.
GTGTCAGCTGGGATTTGGCTCCCACTGCAATGGCTCAGGTGTTAACTGGGCACTGTCATCCTGGGTGAGGTACCAGCTCCTGAGGCTGAAGAGCAAGCATGCAGAGCATCATCACTGGTAACTGGTAACCCCATTGGGGGTTGCACTAGGTGATCTCCAGAGGTCCCTTCCAACCCTGAACATTCTGTGATTCTGTGATTCTGTAACTCTGCAAGTTCCCATGAGCTGGGACTTTCCCCAGCTGCAGCAAGTCCTGGTGTCTCCTGCCTTCCCCGGAGACCTTCTCTCCGTTCTACCTGGTGCCCTGCTGCCAGAGCAAACCTCTCTTGTGTCCAATCCCAAAGCCTGGGCACTGGAGGAAACAAGCTGATTTGAAGCGAGACCCACATTGGGTAGGAGTTGCAAGGTTCTTTTTAAACTTTTTTCCTACTCGGGTGTTTTTAAGATGGATAAACCTGGGAGGACCCGTTTACTCTATCTTTTCCCTGGCTCTAATAGGGGTTAACAATGGCCATAACTCTTCTGATCTCTTTTTTCAGTCTTGACTCCACAGTTTCTTTCCCGAGTGATAAAGAACAAACCTCACATTGTCAGCGCTGGGAAGATGCTGGTCCCACACCCTTGGTGTTAACCACAAGCAGCAGTAGCTCCTCTCTCCACCCCTGGGTGAGACCAAGCAGGATGGGGACGCCGCCTGTCCGGGCACCAGCTGGAAGGACCGTGTTCACCCCAGAGACCGCGGCAAGGGTTTTATTGCAAATATCTGAATAATTGTACATGAACTCTTCCTTCGCCCGGGACTTGCCCGCAAACAGCAGCCGATTACTGTGCGAGGGCTTGTGAGCTGAAACGCCCATCAGAGAGCTTTGGGATGGAGGAGCTCGGTGCCGAGGAGGTGACCCTCGCTCGGAGGATGCCCGGCGCGATCGCAGCAGGTTCGGGCTTGCGCAGACCGCCCCCGCGCATCAGGAGACATCGGCCTTCGTGCCACTTGTGTAAACTATTACAGCAAAGGGCAGAGGTTAAATGCAGCACATGTGTGGCATCAATTAACAGGATTTCAAGGTCTCTAGTGGAGTTTCTGCTCAAATCTCTTGTGGCAGGTTCGGTTTTCTTAACCCCTCAGATGCCGTGCGCTTGGCAGCCGTGGTTCTGCCACACTCTCGGGGGAGAAGGGGCTTGTGCTGTGCCGGGAGGGGTCTCTGCCAGTTCGGGCATGGGGGGGTCAGGGACACCACGCGCCCCACACCAGCGCTCCATGGAACAAGTGGTAGGGGCTGCACTGCTCCCCACGGGAAGGGTCCCTGGAGGGGCGTCGAGCCCCGGCGAGGCAGCTTGTCTTCAGGTCGGTGCACAAGTAGCTCCCCCCATCCCACTCCCCTCTGCTTCCGACCCCCTCCACCTCCATCTCAGAGCCATCCCAGAGGTGGCTGCTCCTGTGTTTGGTCTTCAGCCAGCCCCCGGTCCGCTGAGGCACCCCGCCGTCCCACCGCGTTCTGCCATCGAGCGGGCAGAGGTCCCTGCTGGGCTCACCCCCGCCTGTAAAATGGACATAGTCACACCCCACCTCTCCCCAGCTGCCTGTGGGGACTGGGAGGAGATGGCTGCAGCGAGAGGCTCAGCAGCCACTCAAAACCCAGGCAATCTGGATGGAGAAATTGCGATCGTAAAGCTTCACCGGTCTGCGGCATTGTGCCATCCCCAAGCAGCTGTTCAGGGCTGCTCCCAGACAATGCGCCCATCAACAGCGCATCTCCTCCTGGATTGATCAATGATACTGGGGATACTGGGAGAGGGAGTGGTTTAAAGAATGGTGGCGTGACTCAGACAGACCTCAGTGCAACCCGCATCTCCTCCAATTGGTCCGTCAGAGTGCTGGATGTCGTGACTTTGCACTGCAGCCTTGCCAAATTGTCCTCCCCGAACCTCGTGCGATGGGGTGTTTCTCCTCAGGGCCAACCTCTTGGAGTCGCAATGCTTGGGGGTCTTCCACTTTGCTTGGATGGGGGGGTTTAGCAAGGAAAAGGAAGGCTTGAGCTGCCACCACCATGGAGATAATGTGATACTAGCATGGCCTGAAGACTCAGAAACTGCTGGGACCAGTGTAATGGATGGGTCACGGCTGGGAACTCGGTGAGGAACATCAATTCCAACACTGCAGATGCAGACCCCGTCCCAGGCGACTATCCAGGGCTGTGACTTGCCTGGCTGGAGCAACAGGACACACACATGCCCTTCTGCACCTGCATGCCCCTAACATCACATTGCCTATGCACTCCTCTTTTTTTTTTTTTTCTTTTTGTTTAAATGAATAATTTCAATCCTCTGAATTAAAAAAAAATAACACAAACCCCCCAAACCCATTGAAAAGTGCTAGAAAGCCATGTGTTTTGGCTAGCTTTTCATGAGAGATTTCGATGCGTTTTTCAGTCCTGCATCCTGTTTAGATGAACAAAAGGCATGCCTGAAAAAAGGAGATGCTCAGCTCCCCCAGCTCCCAGTGTCGGAGCAGTGGGGAGACTTCTGGATGAAAGATGGATTTGGCCCGGACAACTCCACACAAATACCCCACTGTTTGTTAGCAAACCTGTAAAAATCTTGGTAATCCCCTTGATCTGAAACAAATGGGCTCTGCTGTCTGGTGCTGATTTTATTATCAGACACTGCTTAGTATCATCACATGGCTTGGACTTGCGCCTAAGCCTCAGCGTTGAGTCAATCATGTACTGGCAGGCAAAGAGCTCCCCTTTGCTCTAGATGCGTGCTGGTGCTCCACACGCCTGTGGTGCTCCGGATCCTGTGTCGACCCTCGCATGGAGCGCTTTGGTTCCCCTGGAACCTCCAGGACCCCAGCAGGACTGCTCCAAAGATGTCTCCAGCCAGGATGGGAGCAGTGTGGCATGGCCGGCAGGGTGAGAGCTGCCCGGAGAGTGACAGCTTGGGTTTCGTTGAGTTGCTCCTGGTCCTCTGCTTCTGCTGGGGTGGTGAGCTTTGCTTGGTAGCTGCATTTCCAGGGCCTGGAGCTTTGTGAAAACACAGGGTGGGGGAGCAAGAGCGTTTCTAGCATGTCACAGCAGTCCTAACACGGTCCCCAGGGTCTCTGCCAGCCTGAGCTCCCACCCGACCATCCCTTGGAGGTGGGACCTAAGATAAGCCTTGAGCATCTGCAGGCTGATCTAAGGACTATTGGGCATCTTGATGGTTTTGAGACCAGGTATATACCTGGCTGCCTGCAAGGCGAATGAGTCGACCACGGCCCCGACAGCAGCACCCCCAGCCCCACTCTCCCTCCATCCCGTCCACAGCAGCTGAACATAATATTCGAGCCCCCCGGAGACCCACCATCAACCACGCGAGCCCCAGCCGGTTTTGTTTTGATTATACATTTGTTTCCTCCCTCCTGGGAGTGTCTGACACAGCTTTTACCTCTCAGCGCGTCAACGCTTGACTCCCCCCCGCCACCTCCCTCCCCTCCCGTCGGCTCTGCTTGGATTAGCCCTGACCCCTGCTGAACTCCGCTGCCAGCAAAAGTGTCAACCCCTTTCACTTTCTGAGAGCTTTCCAGCCCTGAACACTGAGCAGGGAAGGAGTGTCCTCCAACGGAAAACCTCCCACGTCATTTTTTCCGATGCCGTGCGCTTGCTGTGCGGCCGGGGAGGGCAGGCTTTGGTCCCCGTGCTTGGCCGTGCTCCAGCTGGGCATCCTGGATGACCTGTGATGGCACATTCCCACCCTTCCCTGAGCCGGCACAGGTGTAAACAGGGGCGAAAGGTATTTTTAAGGAGAATTTGCTCAGTGGAGGAAAAGCAGTGGGGGAGGAAAGTAGGGGGTTAGCTATGGCCATGGCATAGCATGGCGTGGCACGGCATGGGGCATGGTGCCAAGGAAAGGTGCTTTCGTGCAAGTATGGCAGGGTCAGTGGCTGTATTTCTGCAGGGGGATGGCCAGCCTCCATGGGACGTGTGGACCTCAGCAACATGGGAGGGACAGGAAGAGCTGGCTGCTGCCACCAGGAGCACAGAAGATGGGGAGAAGGACCTGACTGCTGCCACCAGGAGCACAAAAGATGGGGAGAAGGACCTGACTGCTGCCACCAGGAGCACAAAATATGGGGAGAACTCCTCCCACCAGCTTTTGACGGAGGTTGTGCTGCTCCACACTGAGCAGCAGCAGCTTAAACATTCTGCAAGAGCACCAAAATTCATGGAAAACCAGCTCACCAAAAAAAAAAAAAAAAAAAAAAAAGACCATGCAAGGAAAGGGCATGAGCCAATGCTCGTGTGCCCCATCTCAGCAACGTTAATGCTTGCGGAGCCAGGAGGCAGCACACCAACCCACGAGCACCCACCACAACCAGACAAGACGCTGGGTGGTGGCCGCAGCTGGGGAGCGAGAAGGTTAACTCCAGAAACACCAATGAAATAAAGAAAGGGAATGCCGTATACTAAGGAGTTGCAGATGTTTGGATGTTGGCAGGGATTTGGATGGAGCTGCTGATACACAACACGATTTGCAGCAGGCTGAAGGGTGGGAAGTGCTGGGGAAAACCTGCCCCTTCTCTAACGCCCATCAGTGGTGGGATTCTCCTCCTGAAGCTCAGAGATGCCGTGGAAAAGGGGTGGTGGGGTCCTTCAAAATAAATCAGCGTCTGCTGGGTCCAACTGTGGCTGTGGTCCTCTCTGTTGGAGCAGCCATCTGGGTAGGTCTAGGACAACTGAGCCATGGAGACAACTGCTTGGTGAAGTGATGGCTAGCTGATGCCAGGAGGGCTGTTTTGGTTTCACTGGGTCCGCAGAAGACACTGTGCTTCAGAGCTGTTGTCCCAGAGCTGAAGTAGCAGTGCATGCTGTGCCAAAATGAGGAGCAGCATCTCCTCTGTAGTGAAGAAGGCACCTTCAGAGGTCCCTGCGGTTGGCCTCAAGTCAGGGCTACCCAGGAGTCACCTGCTTTCCTCCATTAACTGGGGAGGTGTTAACGTTAAGCAGGATAAATCCAGGCTGAGGTGCCTGTTTGGGCTTGCAGTGACCTCAGCACTTAATGATTTTGCCTTATCCCTGGCAAAGGGATGAGCAGGGACCTGGCTGTGCTGCTGGAGCTTCCCTCTCCTGGGGGCAAAGAAGTCCAAGCCCTTTGCTGCTGTGCCCAAGGGAGGTGTTGGGGACATGGGGGCTGCGAGGTCTCTGTAAACCTGGAGCCCATCAGCCTGCTGCATGCGTACAGGCAGGTCTTGCTCCTTCCTGGGTCGCCAGCTCTTCAGGACAGGCATGAGTCCTCTTGCTGGCTGGCAGATGGAGTCCCACCTCAGAGGAGATCTTTGGGACCTGTGTTGTGCAGGTCTTGGTGAAAGCCTGAGCCCCCAGAGTGCTTTTCACCTGCAGCTGTGGGTTCACAGGAGTATCTTCTCCACCCAAAGCCCCCCTGATACTCCCCGGTCACCACAGCTCTTCGGCCATGCCAGTTCGCTGCAGTTCTCTTGGTCTTTGTCAATGGCACGTTCGGTAGCTCTGTGGCCATCGTGCTTTCTGACATGTTTTCTTTTCCCCCGTGATTTTGAGAAATGTATTCATTTCTTTGTTGAGGAGGGAGAGGGAAAGGTCATCCCTCGCTAGCAACTCATTAAAGTGAAACAATGGAAAGAACAGCAAACGGGCTCTGGGACCGGCTTCTTCAGGCATGTGTGACGCTGCCTTTTGTCAACGCAGGAGAGGGGCGGCCATCGAGATGGTGGCATTGTAGGGAGGCTCTCCCACAAACCAGTTCAAGGCATCGCTGGAGGACCTCAGTGTGTGTTAGGGCTTTTGTTTGTTTGTTTTGTGTGTGTGTGTGCATGTGTGCAATGAGCATTTAGCCCCGCTGTCATTAAAAAAGAGTATTTTATGAAAATTTTCTCCTTCCCCCCTCCTGAGCTTCCCGGCTTTGACCAGTTCTGTTTCCTTCATGTGGGAGGCAGCTGCATTTGTCTCAATAATTGTGTTTCCCTGTTGCTATGTACCACTGAGGACTTGGTGACACAATGAAGATGTGAAGCGTTCCTCTTTCCCAGGCCTGGCTCTGGAGGTTTGCTTTAGGGGGACATTCTGGCCTCCCCTCTCTCCAGGATGCCCGTATGGGGTTCGAAGTCCATCTGGCATTTGAAGGGAGAAACATTGCTTAGAGCTGGTGGTCACGCTCAGAAGTGATGTGGAGAAGGAACCACTGCTCCGTGCCTGTGGTACATCTGAGGATCGCTTGCACAAGTCCATTGCCTCTCCCAACAGGAAAGTGGGGACAGTTCATGAAGGATGGCCTGTCTCCATCCACAAGGATGCCCAGCATCTATGCTTGAACATCCTGGTGAGCCTGTTGGCCTCCAGACCCCAAACAACCACTTAACGCCCTGTCCCAAATCCCATCCTACCAGCTGCTGACTGGGCTGGTCTCTGACAGCCGCGGTGGCCCATGCGGGCGTGCGGAGAGCTGCATTGTGGGCAGAAACTGCGGCAGGCAGCTGCACTGGTGCGGTGCTTTGCCTGTGCCTGACCTCCCCTGCCCTGTCCTCTGTGGGGACCTGCCACTCACTGCAGAACCTTGGAGGTGGGAAGCGCAGCACAGTGAGCGCATCCTCCCTCAGGCGCTGGGCAGTTCTCCCAGTTTGAGGTGGGACACTTCATCACGCTGGGAAGAAGACCTGAGCACAGGTGTCTTGGGCATGTTGCCGGAGCAGGGATGGGAGCGGAAGAAAAGGCACGGGGCAAGAGGGACGCGAGGGGAGCAGGAGCAGGGGAGGGACCGTGCAGGGCTTGCAGGTGGCATCGAGCTGGAGCCCACAAAGCAACGTCACCGATTCAGAGCAGTCTGGAAATGAGGGAGAAGAGAGACCTTTTGAAAGTAGGAGGGTTTGGAAAGCATTTTAGTTACCGATGGGCAACTTGCCACCCAGGCAGAGAGCTCAGGGTGGGAGAAGCCAAGAGCCCTTATCACGGCTTGATCCCGGGCGTCGCTTCGCAGCGACGACAATGTAGAAAATTTGTTATTTCTTGACACGATGCGTTTACAACAAAGGGGTAAAATATGTCGAGGAGGCAGCAGAGGCTTTACCCTCCGGGTACGCGGCTCCCGCGGGAACGGCAGCACCGTCCGCCCCGCAGCCGCCCTTCCCGGCCCCGGGACACCGCCGCCGGGCTGGGGGAGACGGGGTCCGCTGCCCCCCGCCGCAGCGGGGCCGGGGCCGGGCTGTGCTTCCCCGCAGCGCGGAGAGGTGGCAGCAAAGGCTCTGGGACGGACCGGCCGGGGGTTTGCCGGGTCCCGGCCCCGGAGGGGATGGATGCACGTTCCCCCCGCCCCGGCTGGTGGTCCCACGGGGATGCCACGAGAGGAACCCTCGGGCTGAAGCCAAATCCATCCATAGGTCATAAAACCAGAGAATGGTTTGGGTCAGAAAAGACCTTTAAACATAAAATCATATCAAAGAGTCATGGAATGGTTTAGGTTGGAAGGGACCTTAAAGACCATCGAGTTCCCACCCCCCTGCCCTGGGCAGGGACACCTCCCACCAGCCCAGGTTGCTCCAAGCCCCGTCCAACCTGGCCTTGAACACCTCCAGAAATGGGGCAGCCACAGCTTCCTTGGGCAACCTGTGCCAGGGGCTCACCACCCTCAAAGTGAATTTTTTTTCCTAATATCTAATCTAAATTTCCCCTCTTCCAGTTTGAAGCCATTCCCCCTCATCCTATCCCTACATGCCCTTGTAAAGAGTCCCTCTCCAGCTTTCTTGTAGGCCCCTTTCAGATACTGGAAGGCTGCTCTAAGGTGTCCCTGGAGCCTTCTCTTCTCCAGGCTGAACACCCCCAACTCTCTCAGCCTGTCCTCGTAGGAGAGGTGCTCCAGCCCTCTGATCGTCTTCCTGACCTCCTCTGGCCCCACTCCAACAGGTCCATGTCTTTCCTCTGTCGGGGGCTCCAGAGCCGCACACAGTACTCCAGGTGGGGTCTCACCAGAGCAGAGTGGAAGAATCACCTCCTTTGACCTGCTGGGCACACATCATCTAGTCCATCCTCCCTGGACATCTTTCACTACAGGAAGTTGCTCAAAGCCCTGTCCAACCTGACCCTGAACTCTTCCAATGATGGGACATCCCCAACAGGTTCAGGTGATCTGAACCTGCTCTGAGGATCAGATGAGCTTTAGCATTTCTGTCCCCTGTTCCAGCCCAGGGCTGCTCCTCTGTGCCCGCTGACAGTCCAGGGCGACGGGAATCCCACGAGAACAGCTCATGAGACTTCAGGACTTGTCAAAGCTGAAGTTGAACCCTGATCCCAGCCTGGCCGGGTGCCCACAGCCCAGCCAGACCTAATCTGGGACTGTACACTGCCCATGTTTAATGAGGTATTGTGTACGGATGTGTCTGACTGTGTGTATGCACATGTCGCGGGCTCCGGGTGTCTCGCTCAATGTTTGCATCTGTCTGTTAGCGAGTTTGGGCATCTGGGGCCGTTCCCCTTGCCTGATTTAATATCTCCCCGGGAGCATGTTTGTGTAGCCGTGGATCTTATCGCATGTGATCTTATCTCTGTGCACGGAGGTGTTCACAGCTTTGCATGCGTATGGTATTTGCACGGTGCCAGCGGGTCATGCCAGGCTGTTGAAGATGCTTCTTCCATCGGCGGGATGCGTTGAGTGATGGGGGACGGGTGGGTGGCCGGTCCCGAGGCCAAGGGCTGAGTGAAACAGTGCAGGTTGGGGTGGGTTTCCCCACAGGCGGTGGGTGAGAACAAGGACCAGTGCTGCTGTGGGGCTGTTCCCTGTCCCCAAGGACAGGTGGAGCCCAGGCCAGACACTGTCCTGCACCCCTGTGGCCATGGAGGGCGGGACAAGGCATCCTTGAGGCTTGGATGCAGCATCAGAGATGACACTTGCAGCGAGGTGCCCCTGCAAGGAGCAGACAGGGCATGCTGGCAGCTGCTGTGGCCCTGGGAAGAACAATGCCTTAAGCTCCTTTATCCCAAGTGGCTCTGGGGTCAAACAGGCCCCCCTTGCCCAAACAGCCCACCATGGATAAGCCAGCACTCGTGTGGCGGTCTCTGTTCCCACATCTCTTCCCTCCTGCCCTCCCTGCCTCCACCCATCTCGTTTCCCATCCGGAGAAGCATCCCTCCCGCCCGGGGCCATTGCCCTGCCTCACCGCAGGGACCCCCGGACCAGGGAGGGCCGGCAACAACGGGCAGCGGGAGGATCACAGCCTCTCGCACATGTGCTGTCCACCCTGTCGTCACCTCCGTGAAGCAAAGCTGATGCTGGCTGGGGACGTGCCCCCCAGCTCTCTCCCTTTGTCCTGAAGAGCCAAGCGTGCATGCCGGAAAAATCACCCGGTGGTAGAAACCATCCCTGCTGGAGCACGGCACTCCCTCCTCCGCTCCGTGGCCGCAGGGGTGTTTGGCTGCAGATATTTACCGAGCAATTTGCATTCAATTACAGAAGCCGGAAGGACTGGGAGGATTTTCCTTCTGGTTTTCTCTCAACCGAAGCCAACTTGTCCGAATTACAACCTAGGAAGCATCTCATTAGTGGGAAGTGAGGTCTCCAAAACACAGAGGGCACGGAAAGCATTCTGCCAGCGGCGTAGCGATGTGGGTTGGCTGGTGTGCAAGAGGGTGAGGAACTTATCTGGTCACCATCTTCTCTTGCCTGTGGTAATCTTCCCCATGCACGACCTCTCCCATGGCACCTGAGTGGAGAGGAGATGGGATTTTGGAGGCTGCCAGCTCATCACATCACATCTGAGTTCCCATTTTGGCTCAGGAGGTATTTGATTTTGCTGGGCTGAAGCATAGGCTGGTTTTCTTACCAATTTCCTTCCCCACCACCTCCTCCTGCCCTTCCTCTCAGGGCGCGTGGTGTCACCGGCACCAGGAGAAGGTGAAGGTTTAGTGGCAGTCCTGGGGGTGGTGGTTATACAAGTGTTTAATAACCTCGCTGAATGCAGGATCTGCAGCAGTGCTGCTGGGCTGATCCGTCTCAACACTGTTGTCCCAAGAGGCTGGTGGCCGGGGGACATCCCTCACCTGGCCTCCTGGGGATCTGCTCCGCAACGTGGCTCTCCTAGAGGGACTCATCACAAAGGGACCTTGTGTGGACCCTGTGTGACCCCAAAACTTGCTGGAGACCTTGTCTTGGGTGGGATATAAACTGGCACAGGGGTCGGGATGTGGGGAGGGGGTGAGGCAGGAGCCGTCCAACACAGGGGCAGAGGAAGACGTGACCTGGAGACCACCGGCTGTGACTGCAGAGGGGTTTTCTTCTGAGGTTTGGGAATGGGAGGGATCAGGGAAGTGCAGCTGGCAGCTGTGCTTGGACTTACATGGCTACAAGATGACTTTTATGCCAATAACCTAATGCCCTTCCAAAAATACTTTCCTGGATAGACCTCGCAAGCAAACTGCTGAGCCAGCTTCTGCCAGCGACCGAGGCGGAGGCATGGCTCCGACATCTTCCCACTGACTGCTGTGCACGGGGCGCACGTGCTGGCCGATGCGATGCTTGCTCCCACGCAGGAGCGAGGACATCCATGTTTTGGAGAGGGGGAGGAGATGGGGTGTGTGGACCCCCCTCGCCCGGCTGCCTCCCCATCCCGGCAGAGCCCGTGGGTGCCGGCAGGGAGCCGCGCCATGGCCCTGGCTCCCGGCCCACATGGGGAGGTATCTGCGCTCCCCTGCCGGCTGGACCATCTGCTCCCCGAGCTGCTGGCCAGGCTGGCTCTTCCCGGCTGCTCTCCCTGCCCAGCGCTTCCCAACCCTCCTCAAGCGCCCGGTGCCCGGGCAGGAGCATCCCTCTGGGCTCTGCCACTGCAGTGGAGGTGGCCGTCGGGCAGCCCTGGTCCCCTCCTTGCACTGTGCCACCTCTGCCAGCATCTGGGTGACAGCGTGTGCTTTGGGAAGTGCCTCTTGTGGCTGTGCCATCGAGAGCCACCTCCTTTCTTTGCTCCTCTTCTTGGCAGCTGCAAGGCTGTAGCCTCTATTTCAAGGTTGAATTTGATGAGTTCCAGCTTCCAGCCGGATGATCTTGTAATGACTTTGTCTGCAAACGAGCATTGCTCCTGCATGCCACAGGCATTCCCTGGGCAAGGGTTGGGCTGGACACCAGCTCCCTTGAGCATGAGGTGAAGGAAAGGCTGGGATGGGGAAAGCAAAGCTGCCTGCGGACAGCTCAGCCACTCTGTCCCTACACCTTCACCAGCCCCACTGGCAGGCGAGTTGTTGAGTTTCTGCAGCGCAAATTGCTTCCCACAGAGCCAGGTTGGCCAGCATATGCTGTGCCCCATAGGTGCCCGTGTCACCAGGACACCCCAGAGTCTTGCTTCTGGGCTGTGAAGTGTTGATATGACCAAGGCTAGTTTTGATGCGAGCTCCTCCTCGCTCCCCATGAGGACCATGTCCCACCGAGGGAGGATGAGGAGGAGTTTCCACTGGAGGAAGCTGCTCCTCCCCAGCAGGAGAGGCAGGAGAGCGGTGGCCTGGCCCAGGAGACATGGGACGCAGGTCTCCCCACCGCAGGCTGCCCACCCCATCCCCAATGAACCTCCTGCTGCTCTGTGTGGATGAATTGGGTCCTCCTTTTCCTGAAGCATCCCTGCCTGCCCCTTGGGGGCTGCCTGCCCTTCCTTGCTGCCCGTGGAGGGGCCGGTTGCTGCTCCCAGCCAGGCAAGGCAAGCCCCCAGTGACCCCTGTCCCATACAACCCCTCTTGGTGGCACACCGCGCTCTGCACCCTGTCCTGGCTTTGCTGCCACTGGCACACCGGGGACACCCATCCTTCACTGCCCCGGCCTCCAGCAGCCCACAGCCCCAGCACCACCCAGCTTTACCCCTCCAGACCTGTCCCCGCTCCCCTCGCCCTGCCACCCCTGGGCTGCCATGGGTCTGCGGAGTGCCCTCCCTGGGGGCTGGGGACAGTGCGGGTGGGTGGGCAGATGGCATGAGGCTGAGAGGAGGAGTGGGAAGGGGGTCGGGAGACAGGGCAGCCCACCGCCCGGCTCGGCTGCGCCGGCTCCCCTCCCCGGCCCCACCATCCCATTTATTACCCCTCCGCCATTCATCGGGCCAGACAGATGCCCCCAAATAAATACCCCCAGACAATGGGGTGGGAGGGGCCAGCGAGGCTCCTCATGAATAAACATGAGGGTCTTTGGACACAGCTTCCTCTCTTTGCAAAATGGGACCGATTGTGCGGCAGGCGTTTAAAATTCAGCCGCGGTCGGGCTGTCTTCCAGCGCCCCCCGAATCGCCGAGGTGCTTCATTTATTTCATAATTTCCCCTCCTCCCCTCTCGGCGACAGACCTGGCTCTTTTCACGCCTTGTCCTCCCTCTTTCTTTCCTTCTTGCTCCCTTTTTCTATTTTTTTTTTTTTTTTATCTTCCTTCCTTTTCCTACTCCTTGTTTCTTTCTCTCCCTGGCTTTTGTGCTGGGGGCCGTGACGAATGGCTCAGAAAAGAGGGTGCTGTGAGAAACTGGAGCTGCCGCTGGCGGAGTGGGTGGTGAGGACTTGGCGCTCGGGGGGGGGATGACCAGGGAGGGGGGTCTGCCTGCGAGCGCCTGGCTGGGGGCTCCCGCGAAGTGTTGGGATGGGGGTGGTAGGGGGTCCCCAAGGGCCTTGCTGCCTGGGTGCTTGGAAAGCCAAGGATCGGGTCCCCCCCACCTGTCCCCCTGCCTGTCCCCCTGCCTGTCCCCCTGCCTGAGGGGGGCCAGCCCTGCTGGTGCCCATCCCAGTGCTCCCGGCCTCTTGGGGAAAGGTCTACCCCACTGTGGTGAAAAGCAGTGACCGAAGACCACCTGAAAATTGGGAAATATGGAAGGAATAAGGAGATGCCCAGCCACGCCAGGGCAGACCCAGTTTTGGTGGAGGGCTCCTTGGCTGGGGTTTGCTGGACCCCAGACCTGCTCCCTCGCCGGGATGGCCCCAGAAGTGCTGGTCTTTACACCCTGTTTGAGTGGCTTGTTGGGATCTCGGACCACATCATTCCCAATGGGCTCCCCCATGCCCACGCACGCCAGTCGGTCACAGAGAGTGGAGGGGTGGGAGCCGCAGGGCACCGATGGCAGCCTGGTTCAGCATCCCGGGGGACGTGCCAGCACCCAGGTGTTTCATCCACCACGTGCCGAGATCCCAATGCCGCGCACCCCTGGGGAAGCCAGAACATGCCCATGCCATGCGTGAGATGGCTCCGCAGGTCGTGGAAACCTGTGCCCCGCTCGCTGTGCTGCACGGGGGGTCAACAGGAGGATGCACAGAAAGGCAGAGCCCCCGATGCTCATCCTGCCCTCAAGTGGGATGAGCGGCACCCATGTCCCTGGGGAGCTGCAGAAAGTCCCCAGGCAGCTCTTGCATTGTCCCTGTGCTATGGGTAAGCATGCCCACCCCTTCCCCACCTCTGTGATCCTCTGCCTGAAGGCCAGGCAAGGAAAAGAAGTTTCTAACCAAGGGCTGGCAAGAAGGACACTGTGAGTGAGGTGTCCCTTGCCAGACCATCTCCCCTTGGTGACCAGCTGGCAGGGGAGGCAAGGGCCATGCAGGCAGCAGCAGGTGCCGGTGGGGACAAGGGGACATCACCAGCGGCAGGCTGGGGGTGGACAGAGCCTCCGTGTCCTCCCCCCCCCCCCCCCCCCCCCCGGGGCTCTCAGTGCCTGGGAACTTGAGGGATGGCTTTCTCAGCCCATGAAGGGATGGGGGGGTGTCTCACCCAGGGCTTGGGGGTGACGCCGTGGGATGTGGGTGCCTGTGTGAAGAGCCGCCACGCATTGCCCACTGCCACCTCCCGCCCGGGGACCGCTGCCCGGCTGTCCTGCTGCCCACTGGCTGGGCATGGCCGGCCGGCAGCCCGCGGGAGGACGCGCCTGGCAAGCTCCAGCAGCAGGAGGGCTCCTGCATTACAATCCAGTACAATCTGTCCCCCTTCCCGCTGCCCAGCAGTAGGGGAGACGGTTACTGTTTAATCCCATTTGACAGCTCTTTCATCATCTGCCTGCCTCCCTCCAGCTTCCCCGTGGTTCCTCCAAGGCTCCTTTGTGGCCGTAATCAAAGCCTGGTGAGTGATGGCTGTTTGGGGGGAGGGAGGGAAGGGACAGCCGAGCGAGGGTGGCTCGCCCGCCGGGGGGGCGAGGGAGCGCAGCCTTGGAGAGCAGCTCGGATGGGGATGGTGGGACCACAGGGTGTGGGTGCCTTTGTTGTGCGGCTCCTGCAGGTGCAGCTGTGGGTGGTGGCACTGTGAGCTGGTCTGGATGGAGCATCTCCAGCACTGGAAGACATATTGGGCTGAACATAACAGTGCTCAGAGCTGGACTGGACTGCGCATCCCAAGCGTTGGGAGCTGGTCTGGATGGAGCCGGACCAGATGAAGCATCCCCAGCACTGGGAGCTGGTCTGGATGGAGCATCCCCAGTGCTGTGAGCCAGATGGGACAGAGCATCCCCAGTGCTGGGTGCCACACTGGACTGCGCATCCCCAGTGACAGGTGGGTGGCTTCCCCACGGTTAGGCTGGGAGGTCCTGGTCAGGAAAGCAGGGCTGGTGTCTAAGCAGGGACCAGGCAGGAGGTCCAGACCACGCCAAATGTGATCCTCCTGATCACAGAGAAGCAGATCTCCTCCTGCAGCCCTCTCCTGCCCATCCTCTGATCATCCTCACCAGAGCTGGAGGCACACTGGCTCAGAGCACCCTGATGCCCTGGCTCTGCTTGCCTTTCGCTCCTGGCGTGCCAGTGTGTCCCCGGAGGAGCACGGCTGCTCTCACCCCATGCCAGGGAAGACTGAGGACACTGTGTGGGAGGGATTCTGGTGCAAATCCCTTGGGCGGCGCACGCTGCTGCCAGCATGGCATGGCTTGCATGTCGGGGTGAGCCTCGCCACACCAAGGGAGCCTCACCAGCAGAGAATTAGAATCATAGAATCATAGAATGGTTTAGGTTGGAAAGGACCTTGAAGATCATCAAGTTCCAACCCCCCTGCCATAGGCAGCGACACCTCCCCCTAGACCAGGTTGCCCAAGGCCACGTCCAGCCTGGCCTTGAACACCTCCAGGAATGGGACCTCAACAGCCTCTCTGGGCAACCTCTTCCAGTGCCGCACCACCCTCAAAGTGAAAAACTTCCTAATGTTTATTCTGAACCCGCCCTCTTCCAGTTTAAAACCATTAATTGAGGACTTTACTGCTCCCGAACAGGCTGGTTGCAGTCAGGGCAGTCTGGGGCAGGTGAAATGCCCCCCAGGGGGTCCCCTGGCTTTGACATTTCTATGAAATTTGGGAAATCTGGCCCCAGCTTTGGTCTGGAGGCTGTGCGTGGGCGACGGGCCCTCTCTGGAGATTTTTGGCTGGAGGAGAGGACCCCATTGGTGACCCCATCTGTGGGGTCACCCACAGCTTCCTCCTGCGCAGACCAGTGCTCAGGCATTGCCACACTGGTGATGGAGCCATACAGGTCCCCAGGGACCAGAGGGAAATACCCTCCTGCCTGCACTCATGCTTCGGGCAGGGACTCAGCACCCACCGGTGCTGCTAGGGAATGCTCCTCATCACCACCGGCCTGGTCCGACCCATCCTGAACTCACCCTATTTTATTTTTTTTTTGTGGGTTTCAATAGGCGTTAAACGTTTTGCTGAACTGCAAAGCATCCAAAGCGCTGGGTCTCTCTCTGGGAGGACCTGGTGGTGCTCTGCACCACATTTCCTTGCTCAGCAGAAACAGAGCAGGGAAGTCGGGGACACCCCCCCCCCCCCAAAACACACTGCTGCAGCCCAAGGCAGCTGCCCCTGAGCCCCGGCGGCCAAGAGATACCCCAATTCCCCAGGGAAGGAGCCTGCACGTCCTTGGGTTATCGCACGCATCGCGGCTGGGTGACGGCGTTTCCCAAGAACACATGTTCCCTCGTAAACCCAGGCTCCGCTTATCTCAAAGGGCACATCCGACAATTAGCTTATCTGCTGTGAAAGTGAGGAACGGCTTTGGTTATCTGGCTGGCTTCCACAGGCTTGGGGAAAAAAAAAAAAAAAAAGGGGAAAGAGCCCCTGGAAGACCGAGGCACATCCTCGGCATCCTATAAATAAAGTGACTGCGCTCTGAGCGTGCCACAGACGGACTCCATGTGCTCGGAGAAGGGATCTGGAGGTGCCCCCTACTTTTAAGGATGTTCGGTGCTCCCTTGGTAAAACCCTGCCTGCAGTTGTTGCCAGCTTTGCCAAACCATCCCAGTCTTGGTGGCAATTTTTTGCAGGGTGGGTTGCAGCCTCCAGTGAAATTTCGGGGGAGAATTTCAGCTGGAGAGTGTGGCTCTCTCCAAGAATGGGGATAAGGGAAAAATAAAGCATTTGTCCTTATTTTGTTTTAAAATTCTGCCTTTGAAGCAATTTGGCAAGTAGGGAGAGAAGAGAGGCTGAGATTTGTCTTGTGTCCCTGGAATATGCTCAAATTCGACCAAGCTAGAACACTTTATTTGGAAAAAAAATGTGGTTAGCAGAAGCTTGGTGCAGACCTCGTCCATGGGAGCAGCTCCTGTCCCAGGGCACATGTTCACCACCTCCCAGCTCCTGCCCAAGTGGCCAGTGAAGCAAAGAGCCACCTGTGTCCCAGGGGTGTCAAACCCCACCAGCAGCATGGGGGTCAGAGGAATGACAGGAGGGAGCATGCAGCCAGGTGAGCTCCATCTCTGCTAGCCATGCCAGGATCTTGCTATGCTTGACTTTTTTTGGGGGTGATTTACACCGTTTTTCGCCCATCCCATGGTAATCCTGCGTGAAGCACATGCATAGCAAAGCTCACACCCTTAGCCAGCCCTGTGCAGCGTAGTTAAGCTGTCCTCTGTGCAACGTCCTTCAAGCCCAAGGATGTTTCTCCTCCCTGCCTGGCCCAGGACATGGCATCACTCACTTGGAGAGAAAATTAAGAATTGGTTGAGTTAATTTGCTTCAGAGTATTGTTTGAGGAGCCAACAACCAAAAAAGCTGGTGGAGAGCCCAACTTTCCTCCCTCCTGGAGACTCCTGGAGACTTTCTGGAGGACTTTCTGGAGCTCCTTCCTCCTGGAGACTTTCTGGAGTGTCGCTGGTCCCCCGTGTTCTGCTCCGAGGAAGGCATGGTCTGCCTTTGGAGGGGAGCTTCAGTTGGCTCCCCCAGCTCATCCTCCTGCCTTCTGCTCTCCCCTAAATCCATACGAAGAAACAAGTATCTTGTTTGCAAGCTAAAAACTAGAAATGATTTATATGTTTATAAGCCCGGCTCTGGCTCCATTTATTTTGGCAAAGGAATTGTTTGCATCTTTGCAGAAATCCTTCACCCAAACCACTCATTAGATATGAATTTCAAAACAGCCAGAGGGAGCGGGTGACTCAAGGGAATTAGCAAATGGCTTCCCAAAGCCTTTTACGTCAAGGCCAGCAGCTCCATTCCAGATCTTGATGCCAGTGGCCCAGAAGACACTATCATCTAACGTTGGGTCAGTGACCGCGAGTCAATGAGTGCATTTGAGGATCTTGGTCTTTGACTCCAAGCTGGCAGGTGCCTTCACCATGAGAAACCTCAGCTGAGAGAGAAGCCAGAAAAGACGGGAAGAGAACGATTCAGTCAATGAACTTTCACTGGACATGATGACATCAGCTGCAGGAGCTGACTGAGGAGCAGAGATGTACCCCCACAGCCCTTTCATCCTAGCGTGGAGATCTGGAGACTTCTGGAAAGGACATTTTAGGAGGGTCAGCCTTGATGTCTGGAGATGGGGAGAGCCTGTGACAGCTGGTGCCCCTCCTGCGGGTTTAAACATCACCTTGATTTCTACCTGGAAGCTATTAAGAAAGTTGTGCATGGAGATGATACCAGCTTTCACTGTTCTCTGGTGGGCAAGAACTAACAAAGCAGCCATCGGGTGGGATGCTGTCCCATCGCCTTGCCATGGCAGAGCTGCTTGACTTGGCCCAGCACTGTGAATGGGAGCAATGTCTAAGCCTGGTTTGGCTGAGGAGATGCACGCGTGGAGGACGTTGTATGGCACCACGTGGGACCTGGACTCTTTCAGTGCCCTTGGAAACATGTGCTTGGTATGGCAGAAAGAACAGTCACGTCTTTTGTTAGAGAAGGTCTGTGAGGAGTAGGATCAACCAGGATCCCCCTTGCAGGACACCGCTCTCTCCACCCTGGACCAGGCAGTCCGGACTACCAGACGTGTCCCCAACCTCCACATTGTCAATTTTTCCTGGAAGCATAGCTGGAGGTCCATCAGGCATCATGCCCTGCAGCAGCGGTGTGAGGAGCCTGTGTCCACACTGCTGGTCCCTGTACACGTGTGTCTGGGAGCTCATGCTGCCACCAAGCTCCTTGTCTCCATCACCACTCTACTCTAACCTGCCCTGTGCCCCCGCCTCAGCGTGCCGGCTCGCACCAAGCCAACCTTGGCTCCTTGTCTCGCAAGTAGAGATGAAAATAAACTCCAGTGAAGGGTCCTTTAACTTTCTCTACTCGAGTGAAAATAAATGCGATTTCCCCACCACCCAGCCCTGTAAATTCCCCGCACTGTGAAATATCTTCCAGATATAGTAAAGAGACGGCTTTCGGCTATTTTTTTTAAACATCTTTAACTGCTGTATATATTTCCAGGGAGACGTAATAAGCGCTACAGCTAATTTATCTGCGTGTACTGTAAATATTTTCAGGAGATAGCAGAAAGGATTTCAAACACATGGCTGGGAGGATTGGCACACAGTGTATGCTGGGTGGGAAGGACACCTTTAACCCTTTGCATGCCACGTCCCTTCCCCTCGCTTCCTCTCCGTGTGTCCCCCCTGCAGCATCTCCCCCCCCCCGGCCCATGCCTGTCCCTCCAGACTGATATCTGGCCAGAAGATGCTTGGTTTGAATGGGGCCAAGAGATTTGCTCTTCCACTTGACCTCAAGGTCCTTGCTCTCGGGGCACTGGGAGCACAGCTCTGCTGGGATGCCTCCTCCTGACCCGCTGCCTGCAGCTATGCCTGGACCCCTCCATCCCTGCCCTCACAGCTACCTGCTGCTACAAAGCACAAGACAAGATTTGGGAAGAAAACCCTCTGCTCGGGCAGCTAAGGGAGTGCCTTGCAGCCCCAGCAGCCTCTGGGTTTCAGCAGAGGTTGCATCCCCATGGGGGGAAACCAGGGCTCCCAGTTACTGCTGAGCACTGGGGCCCGGCCAGGAGACTGAGCAGGGCAGGGGCAAAGATGCTCGCCACAGGCTTTGGCCCCCTGTGTCCCTGGGGGATGGTTGGCCCCTTGGTGTGCCCTGGCACCTGGGATGGGAATCCTGCAGAAGAAGGAGCCTTGTCCCCTGGGGCAGCCCGTCCCCAGGGCTCTCTGCTGGGATGGAAGAGACCCAGGGCATTGGAGAGCTGGGGGAGCAGAGGGTGGGAGGATGCAGGTGTGGGTGGGTCTTTGGGGAACAGCCACCTGCAGATACCGATCCCTGTCCATCCTCCACCCAGCCTGGCCCCAGGGGACGGAGGAGCAGGGAGCTGCAGGGACAGAGCTCACCGTGCGCCCATGGGCCCACTCCTTGCACAGTGACCCCCGCTAGTCATCCCACTCATGACCCCATCCATAGTGCCATGATCTTATGGGAACCATTACCCCGTTTTGGGGAGAACACTTTCAGGGATGGGTGAGATGGGGGTCCAAAAGCCACCTTTGCTCTCCCTGTGCCCGAATAGCCCACAGGAGCTTTGGTGGGGGGAGAAGAATCTTTCCAGGGGAAGGTCTGGAGAGGAAACCATGGGGTGCTGGGCTGGGGGAGCAGAGGTCTTTCATCACGCAGCTGATGTCTGGTGTCAGCAGGGAACCGCACAAAAAGCACATTCAATTCAATGCCTGCTATTAAGCAAACCCAGCTATGTGGCACGAACAGCCTGTCCTGAAACTGTGGGTCACCGCAGCTGGGCCAGTCACCCTGCCGAGGGGTCTGCCTGCCGGATCGGGGAGGTTGCGCACCTTCCCCATGGCTGCCCTTGCCTCTGCCACGAGCTCGCCGTGAGCTCCTGCCTCCCGCCCTCCACGTGGAGGTGATCTGCCCAAGAGAGCGTTTCCCCTGGGATTCTCTCACAATAACCCCCCTCCTCTTCTCTGACCACTTCTCCATGGCAGCATCCCCTCTCCTGAACCCACCGGGGGTCGGGGGTCCCAGGGATGGCCGGGGCGCTCATGGTCACATCAGCTGGGTGCTTCTGGCTCGCTGCAGCTGGGCACTGACTCGAAGAGGGCAGCTCTGGGGGCTCTGTTGGCACATGGGAACGGGGAGGATGCACGAAGGGTCTGTTAGGAAGGAAGATGGGATTTCCCCAGCTGTTTGCACAAGCCCTTGAGGTTTTGGGACTCCATCATCTATGCGCTGGGATCCAGGCTTTTAGTGCAGGCATGGCTCTGATCCAGACCAAAACCTTGCGATCCCTTTGGCTTGTTGCAAAGCAGCACCTAAGTTCTAGATAGGGCAGTTCCTCCCACCAGCTATGGCTGGACAGCAGGCTGAGGTCTTCAGGGCAGGAAAGGTGCCCTGCAGTCACCGGGAGGGCAGCCCTGGCCGAGGCGAATTCTCCCCGGCAGCAGGTACGGATGCATTGGCTGCATCCTCCTTGCGATCTGCTCCCCAGCCTCCTTTCTTCGTGATGTAATTTAACGCAGAGCAAGGACACGAGGTACCTATTGGCTTGGAGCCCACCCGAAAAGCCATAAAGAGGAGATAAAAGCCTTTAAATGCTAAGCCTGTCCGAAGAGACAATAAAAGGCAAATGTCTTCCCAGCTTTATGTCTATGCCTTTTTACTTGATTTATGGAGTTTTTGCTATATTCCTTCACGGTTTGTGACTCTTCAAGCTGTTTGACTGTCGTAAAAGGCCCGTGGAAGCAAACTGCATCAGCTGGGGGCTTGTCCGGTCTCCAAAATCCAACCCTCAGCTCAAGCTGGTCCTGCTGCAGGGTCCAGCTTGGGGTCTACCGTGGACTTTGCCTGACATCCTGCAGGGAAGAGCAGCTTGGGGTGAGCCCCAACGCTCTGGGACAGCACCCGCGCCGCCGCAGAAGGGCTCAGGGAGGGTTTCACAGACACGAAGAGGAAGAGGCGAGCGAAGAGAAAGGGCCCAAATGTTTCCATTCAGTCTCTGGGTGAGCAGCGAAATGTTTGGGAGCTGGATCTGCAAAGAGGATCCAGATGGAGAGGAACCACAGCTGCTCCCTGCGAGCGGAGCCTGGAAGTCTTTGGGGACGTGGGGTGGAAGGTCGGCGGGGGGCAGCCCCGGGGCCAGGGGAGCGGCGGGAGCAGGGAGCGGGAGGCAGCCATCCCCACACAGCCAGCGTGTGCAGATCTGGAGCTAATCAGCCCCGAGACAGGATGCATGCGTGTCTGTTGGGGCAGGGCTAGGAAAGCAATTGCTCTCAATAAAACAATGCTTCCCTCCTCCGTTTCGTTCGGAAGTGAAGCTGTGAGCCCGAACGTCCTCAGCTGACTCTCCTGGTCCTCCTGCCTCCTCCGAGAGGGAGGAATTGATGGAGACATGGGGATCGGTGCAGCTGGGCAGCAGCCCATGTCCTTTCACATTACCCAGTGCTGGTGCCCCTGGGACAAGCTCCATGGCTTTGCCCGCCGTGCTGGTTGGTGGCTGTGGCACTGGGCAACTGAGCAGGTCTAGAGCTGGGGACTCTCAGGTTGGGAAGCGAAGACGTCCTTGCCATCCTGCATCCCTTTGGTCTTCCCAGACTAGGTCTCCTTGCAGGAGAAGCAGCAATAGGGCTTGCATCGTGGCGAGGAGGAAGGGGATGCTCTGAGCTGGCGTGGATGCAGGAATGGGATGGTACCAGGGTCCAATGGGCAGCGTCTCCAGGCTGGGGCACAACAGTGGTGGGTCCTGGGTGGCCAGGTAGGGGGTCCTAGGGGCACCCGGTCGTGTCCCTGCTCCCTCCCTGCAGCCGGTGGCCCTGCTGTCCCCTGCTGATGGGCAGCAGCAGCCCCGAGAGCAGCGTGTGACCCCTGTGCGGGGACAGCCTGGCCTTGCCCTGCAGCACCCCAGGAAGGACACACGTGTCCTGGCAGGTCCCCCATCCCCGCAGCCTGGACCCCTGCCAGTGATGCTCTTGGCAGCATCCCCTCCCCAGTGCCCCCCTGTGCTGTCCCATCCCCAGCCACGTTTCATCTCCTTTTCTGCAGTGAGAGGCACACGCAGTAACACTTTTTTTTTTTGGTGCCCATTCCCGAAACCTTCAGGCTCCAGGTTCAACTTCTGCAGCTTCAACCGGTGACTTCAGGTCTTCCATCCCTGCTCCAGCCCCAGAGCCGAGCCCCGCCGGGACCCCCGGCTCGCTGAGCCCTCCATCACCTCTCACACTTAGTGCCAGTTTGCACCAAACCCAGTTGAGGGGGTGCTGGGGGTGGGGGGAGCGATGTGGGGGAGCAGAATTTGGCCTGTCCTTAAAGGTCTCTAAAAATATATGTATTCTCGCCTGTAAAAAAATTAGTAATTTTAAACCGCAGGCAAATGCTTCGCATTCCTGAGCAATGCTGCCCTCTGTTTACTGCCCTTATTGTTCTCAATGAGCTGGAACCGTGGAAATGAATATTCGCTCCGACCCCATCCTTGGCCCTGAGAAAGAAAGGAAGACAGAAAGAAAAGAGGAAAAAGAACCAAAACTGCTGAAGGAAAACAGAGTCATTCTCCCCATGATTGAGTGAAAGAATAACATGGGACCGTGGAAACAGAGCTGCCAGGGCGCAGCAATTGATTTAAAGTGGGATCTGAATGCCTTCACCGCCGTGGGGCGCAGGGCTCACCCCGCCAGGGCTTGCTGCTGGGGTCCCCGAGCCATTTCTCCGCTATAGAGGGGAGATGTTGGCCGTGGGATGAGGGGGGGGTCAAACACTTGGGAGTTGCTGGCAAAGGACAGGAAGATTTAAAGCTCAGCCTGGGGCTTCCTCTGCTTAGGTTATCTCAGGCTGGGGCATCGTTGCAGACCACACAGGCACATGCCAAAATAATTTTTACTGGTTCCGCAATATAACGGGCAGCACATGGGGCCGGGAGCCGTGCTGTGCTGACAGGCTGCCTCGGCACGCCGGCGCGCCGTGGGGCCCGCCGATGTGCTGGGCTGCAGGGGGGGGACATGCATCAGGCTGCGGGAGGACGCGCGTTGGGCTGCAGGGGGGACAAGCATCAGGGGGACGTGCATTGGGCTGCAGGAGAAGATGCATCGGGCTGCAAGGGGGATGTGCATCAGCGGGACATACATTGGGCTTCAGGAGGACGTGCATTGGGCTTTGCAACCTTGTCTTCCATCCAACTGAGCCCTTCCAGCCTGCTGGTGGCCACGGGGCAGAGACCCTGCCCACAAGAGGACTCCAAGCCCCATGGCTTGGTTTTCTCCCCCCAAATCACGAACCCGTTGCCCGAGGGCTGGGAGGAGCAGAGGAACCAGCCCAGCTTTGGGCTTTGCAGCAAACAACCCCGTGTCCCACAGCATCTGGTTCCTGAGATGGGTACGGGGATGCCGGGGAGGGGACATTTATGCTGAGACCCAGGTTCTCGGCTTTGGGTATTGCTCTGGAGGCAGCACTGGCTGCTGGGCTGCCCAGGGTGGGGGCACCCAGCTGCCCCCACATCAGGGGTGAAGGCAATGGCTGCTGGCAGGGCGAAGTCCCCGTCCCTCCTGCGCTCCCTCAGTTAATCATCACGTTGGGTAATTGCACGAGTGGCCGAGCGGGCAGCCCGCGAGGACTTGCCTGCAGGTGTGGGGCGAGCCGGAGGCCCGGCGGGCTGTGGACGGGTGCAGAAAGCTTTTAACTGGAATAGGGTTACAGCCAGGCAGCCCAGCAATGCCAGGGATGCGAGGAATCCCCTACCTGCTTCAAAAGGACGCTTTCTTTATCGGCTAATTAAAAAAAGGGCAGCGGTAGGGGGGGACCGGTGTGCACCTGCGCCGGTGAACACCCGGCCAAGAAAGGGGGAAGCAAGGGACCGAGCTGGGAGTGGGAGCAAGGAGGGGGTGAAGGGACTGTGATGGAGAGCAGTGGTAGAAGAGCAAGGAATGGCACCGGTCAGCACCTCCGGGACCCCACGGCACTGCTGCCGCCATCTGGCTGTGCCAGGCAGCCCCTGCCTGATGCCCACCGTGGTAGTGGAGGGGAGAAGTTGTGGTCATGTCATCTTCACCCCCGTGCATCCCTCTGCCCGCCGGGTCCCAAGGGAGAGACCCAGGCTAGAAAGCACCTCCACAGTTGGTTTATTGGCCGGGTTTAATATTAATCCATAGGGATGCATGCGACCTGGGTAGTCTGGTGTGAGCTGTATGCACCGTCACAGCTGCCTGGCAGTGCCCTGGCCAAGTGTTGTGCTGCTCAACTCTCGCTCTTCCTTTCCGCTTCCTCGGTTGTTATTATTAAATGGGAATAGTGTTTTAAAATTGGGGTTTTAGTCAAAAATGTCTCCCACAGTGAATCAACCTCAGCAGCATCGACGCAGGCAAAATTTCCAGTAGGAAAGAGCAAATTATTCTTGGGGCTGGTGGGGGTGAGCTGTTTTCCCATCTGGCTCCTCTGGTGTTTGGTGAAAGCAGGGCTGGGTGATGCAGCATCTCCCACCCTTTCCACAGGACACGTGGGGATGGAGCACCTCTGAGCTCTCTTCATCTCTCCACTGGTGCTGGTTGAAATTAGCTGGTGGCTTTGAAAGTTATAGAGCTGGACAGACAGACATAGCCACACATACCACGACTGCAGGAACCTCATTTGCTTTGGAAACCAAGCCAAAAAAAGAAAGGAGAAGGGAAAAAAAAAAAAAAAAAAGGATGAAACATAGTGGAAACGAGCCATTTGTAAGCTGTAGGAGCAGTTTGGACAAAGAGCCCAGCACTGATTTAATGAGATCATTTCACACCTTTAATTAAATAGGTGCAACTCTGTGCAGGGAGGAGGCTGTAGGCACTGGGACACCCTGGGGGTTTGTAGGATGGAGGAGCTCAGGGATGGAAGAGCAGGACTGGTCTCTGCAGCTGGCCATGTCCAGCTCTGGGGAAGGGATGGACCTGTTACCCAGAGCATGGAAGAAACCCTGGAGGGGTTGTTCATGTGTAGGGATCCATCGCATCCCACCTCCACCCTGGCATGCTGCAGTGATGGACACCCCCCAGTGAGGGCAGGGGATCCCCAGATCCAGGGGGATGCTGGTGGCACCTCGCTGAGGCCAAGCTGGGATGTATTAGCACCTGCCGAGCCTCAGTTTCTCCTGCTGTGGAGCACAGGCTGGGACCCCCATGGAGCCCTGGGAGGCGGCAGAAGGGGGAGCTCCAGCCTGGTGTCTGACCTGGAGGCTTGGGCAGACAAATATGAGTGATAGTCAAAATCCAGCTGGATGAAGGGTCTGGGTCTTCTGGTAGACCTCCCTCACACACATCCAAATAGGGCTTGGGTTTCCTGGGAGGTCATCCCTGCTGCTCTCCACCCTGCAGGGATGTTAGCCATAGGGCCATCCCACTGACACCAGCAGTGGTGACAGACCTGTCCTGCCAGTCACAGCGCTCAGCATGGTGTCCAGGATGAGTACCTGGGTGGGGTCTCACCCCCATGGGTCACATCCTGCACCATGGCCCAGCCCCAGCCTGTGTCCACCCCTTGGAGGGCCAGGGCTGGGTGATGGGGACACGGGGTGGATGCTGAGGCAGCAGCGTGTGTTAGGGAGTGCCTGGCTTTGGGGAGCCTCCTGGATCCCCCAGCAGCCCTCCTTCCTCCGCGGAGCAGAGGGGCTTCGGCACAGCCCCCCAAGCCTGAGGCTGTTGCAGCCGGGGGCATCCGCCGCTCCACTCTGGCTCTGCTCCGGCTCTGCTCCCGGCCCTGCCAGCATATGGCAAAGGCACGGTCCTCTGGGGATGGGGGTGGAAGGAGAAGGACAGGGATGAGGACAGCTATACCTTGAGCTTCACGCGCCTCGCTCTGTAGCTCTTGGCTTAGCGCTGCGTCCCCTCCCCGCCTGGCAGCCGGGCTCCGCGTGGATCCATGCCAGCGGAAAACAAATGCCCTTCCAGTCCCTTGCAGGGGGCAGCAGGGTGGAGGAGGAGGGGCTGGGGGGCTGTGTGGGAGGGGAGAACCCCCTAAAGCCCCCTCCATGGGGAAGGAGAGGAGTCCTCCATCCCTGCTGCAGCAGGTCCTGGGGCAGGGTGGAAGCACAACCCTGGCCATAGCAGGGGCTAAAGGCTCCCCCTCGGTCCAGCTGCACCCTAAGGATGTGCACACAGGGGCCCCTCTAACTTCTATCCCCCTTTTGCAGGAGCAGGAGCGGCGGGAAGTGGTGCTCAGCCTTGGCAAGAGTGTCATGGTGGCATCACAGGGACATATGGTTCCAGCCACACCGCAGCCCAGTGGCGAGCTGTGGCATGGCCGGGGCTGGAGCCACCCGGTGAGGGGGGTCCAGCACAGAGCCCCATCCTTGCTGGGCTGGACGGGCCTTTGCAGGATTGAACCCTGCACCCCGCTCTGGTTCGCAGAGCTGTGCCGTGCTGGCTGCTCCCAGCCCAGGTCCCCAGGGCCAGTGAGGGGTAACCCTAGGGGGGGATGCCCAGGCTTTCTAACGCTACTTGGGCTGGTGCCGCCTCCAGACACGCTCCCCATGCTCCTCAGATGTCCAGGGAAGAGCTTGCAAGGACTGTCCCCCTGGCACGGTGAACCTGTGCCGGAGGGAGCTGCAGGCAGCTGAGCATCTGCCCGCACTGCCTCCCACCGGGCAAGGTCTGGGATGTGTTTCCAACTTGGAAGATGGAAGTTAGTTTAATACCCAAGTTGCTTGCTGAGGCACTGCAGCTCCCGGCTTTCCAGCACATCTCCCCCGGCCGGGGACCTCGGCATGTCCCTGTCTCCTCACCCCCGTCCCCCCAGCAGGAGGAGAGCCAGCTCCCTGTCCCCTGCCAGCTCTCCTGTGGGACAACATACTGCCACTTCCCTGTGCCAGGAACGACATGGTCCCGCCGTGAGCCCCCACCTCGCATGGGCAAACACATGCAAATCTGTCCTGAAAGTCGAAATGCCAGGTCCATCCTAAAAACACCTGCTCGGATGCTGCAAACATGGCACACGTGCCAGCTGGTCCCTCTGGACCGCCTGGGACCCTGCTGGCGGCTCCCGGCAAGCAGAACCGGTGGCAACGCTGGTACTGCCCTTCCTAAAGCTGTCCCTTTCTGTCCCTCTGCCTCAGGTGATAAATTTTATAGGAAAATTGCAGGGAAAGGGTGTGGAGCCCAGCAGCTGCTTGAGCGGTTTGAAGCTGAGTACAGAATTTGGCCGGGTTTTCCAGTGTGTGCCACGGTTTGCTCAGCCGCTCGCGTCTGCCCGCTCTGCAGTGAGGGCCCATGGCTTGGCACGACGGGGCTTGGGGTGAAAACACCAGGTTTGGTTAAAACATCTGTCCTCTGAAGCCTCGGCGTCGGTAGCAGCTCAGTGCACCCAGCTCGCGCCGCCGCCAGCTGTTCCGCACAGCTCCTGCTCGGGTCCTGTGTGATGAGTTGTGTCCCTGCTCAGCGCGGTGGGACTTTCACAGCCCTGGGATGCTGCACCCATCCCTGCTCTGCCGCTCAGCTCTGGCCACCGCCGGCTACCTCGCCACCATCCTGCTCCTGCTGCTTCCTGCAACCCAACTCGACTGCCTTCATCTCCGACATCTCCGAGACAGCCCTGCGGGCACAGCCCCGCTGCCCGGCACGGCACGGGGAGGTGCTCCCCGGCCTGAGATGCAGATCCATGACGTCTTCAGCTTTTCCAGAAGAGCTGTGAGAAGCTGAGCTGCCCCAGAGGAGAACCTGGGGGCGGGGGGGAGCGGCAGAAGGGAGGAGGGGGAGTTTCCCCTCCTAATTTCAATAAACTAAATGAAAGGGGTGGAAAATTGGTATTTCATGCAAAACTTGGCGAAGGTTAAACCACTTCCAGATGCTGTCTCAGAAGGTTTTGCTCCAACCTGATCTGTTGCAGATAAAGTCGTAGACGCCCCTGCCAGATATTGTATTACATGCCAGCGGAGTTTCCAAACAGCGCCGTGATCCAGGCGGCATTTTGTACCGCGCTGTCCCATAAAGGGAACAGAAAGGACCCAGAAATGTCCCCACGGCTGCAAACCCATCCTGGGACTGCATTGGGCATCCCTTGGTGTGGACGCAGTGGGGGAGGGTGGTCAGGGTGGCCATGCGGTGACAGCCCCGTGGGGGACCAGGCAGCGGGGAGCTGCCAACATGAGGGACACCTTGCCCCTGGCCACCACTGTGACCATACCCCCCCACACCAGCCCTTTCCATCAGGACCATCCCTGGCTTCTCCCTCTGCTCCTGGTCTGACCCACTCCCATCCCTGTGAGCTCTGCTCTGCACCCCATCATCTCTATGGCACCCGGCGTGCAGCTGGAGAAGACCCGGCAGGATGACCAGCAACCCCATACAGGGGTTGCCTTCTCCATAGCCGTGGACATGGGAGATCAGAAGGTCCCTTGGTCATGGCTCTGAGTGAGGTCCAGGGCCGTGCACAGCAAAGCCCTGCCGCTCTCAGCCCCGCTGGGAAGGGGTTGGCCACCACGTGTGGCTGATGCCACAGGTTGGGGAAACTGAGGCAGGGCAAGGCCAAGACTCAAAGAGGAGCTGCCTGCACCTCTCCAGCCACTGCTCCGCTCCACGCCTGCCTGCGCAGAGCAAACGGAGCTCCCACGGCCAAATGCAGCTTTGGCGTGGGCCGGCAACGGGGCCGGCAACGGGGTCGGCACACCTGCCCGGAGCGGGGACATAGCCGGCATTCCTGCCCCCGGAGCCCCCTTCCTGCCCCCCCGCCGGGCTCTGCGCCCCCGCTGCCTTTCGGCCTCCGCTTGTTTTCTTAGCAGGCGGGTCCCGCGCTCGCCGAGCCCAACAATTTCCTGCCCGGGCGAACACATTCCTCTCCTCCATCGCAGGTCCCTCCGACCGCCTTCCCACCTTGGTGCTGGATGCTGCCGCCCGTGCCGTGTCCCCCCTTTCCCCTCCCACCCCCCCTCCCTCTCCCTGCTATCGCTTTCCCCAGTTGGGATACGGAGCAAAGCCTGGGGATGCGGGATGCTGTTTGCGTGACACACACCCCACACACCCCCCCGTGGTTTTTAGGGTGCTGAAGGAGGTGATGTCTGTCCCCCTTCGTAACGTCGGGGGGGGGCTGGCTGAGCACCCGTGGGGAGGTGGTGGTCTGGAGTGGGAGTTGGGTGACCCAGTCCAGTCCCAGCCGGGGCATCGGCTTGGAAACACTGCTGGCAGTGCCTACAGCGCTGAGGATGCCCCCAGGCTCATCGATGACATGTGATGCTGAGGTCCTCCTGCCCCCCTGGGAGAGCGAGCCTGCGAGCGGGACAGGCAGAGAGGTGATGCTGGGCGCTCTCCTGCCCCTGCTCGGGGACACCGCTCCGGTGGGCTTTCCCCTTCTACAAGCCAAAAAGGCAGCAGAGCAGTGGTGGGACGGTGACCTGGGATGGCTGGGGACAACCTGGGTGGCACTGGGGGGACAATGGCATCGCTGCAGGGTGCCGAGCCCAGCACTAATGGAGCTGCTGGGGGGGGGGGGGGGAGCTGGGAAAGGGAAACAGTGTGGAGAGTCCATCAGGTCCACCTTGGAGACCACCTTCCTGGCTGGCTGGGGACCACAGCACAGGGGCCAGCTGCAGAGGACCGTGGCCAGCGTGACGTGATGGGGCACGGGCTCTGAGCCAGAGGGACCCCCGTTTCTGGGGCTGGTGGTATTGGCAGAGGGGGTCGGGAG
The DNA here is from genome assembly GCF_965231255.1 of Vanellus vanellus. Lineage (NCBI taxonomy): Eukaryota > Metazoa > Chordata > Aves > Charadriiformes > Charadriidae > Vanellus > Vanellus vanellus. The sequence continues at coordinate 900,811 of NC_138919.1, forward strand.
GGGGGTGGGCAGAGGTGGTGAGCCTGGTGTGGGCAAACCTGCCGGACGTGCCCTTCCCACCCACCGCCCCCCCGCGCTGCCAGCGGTCCTACCTACCCGTGGCCCAAAAAGAAAGAAAGGAAAAAAAAAATCCCGGCCCGCCCATCAGGAAACCTCAAATCAAGGCCAATGTTTTTGAAAGGTTTTTTTCTCCTCTCCCCTTTAACACATCTGCCAATATAATCTGACCTTTTCCAAATAAATAAAGCCCGCGCGCTCCGGCTTTGATCCCGCGCTCCAAATTTTCTATTTACTTAATTGGCCCATCCAAAGTCTGAGCGAGCCGTGGGCCGGCAGCTGCCTCCGCCGCATTCCTGGGGGCTTATCGCTGCCCGCTCACCTGGTTGTTATTACCACGGCTGCCCCCAGCCCCACCGCCCCGCCGTGGCCACCTGAGCCGCACCACCCTTGCCCTGTGACGCCCATGCTCTGGCCCCCCACTCTCATGGGGTACCCTGCCGTGGGGTGGGGATGCCCCCATGGGGGTCTCCTGGAGGATCCAGCTCATCCAGTGCCCACACTTGGCATTTTCACCCCACTCCACCCCACGCCCATCCCTGGAGGGCAGCTTGGTCCACGGGAGCAAGACCCCACACAATATGGGATTGGGCCCTGCTAATCCCACCTCTGTGGAGAGGTAGAGCGTCAGGGGCTTTCTCAGGCAGTGTGGGGAAGGATGTTCCTCCAGAAAGGGGACCAGAGTTTGATTCACTTCTCAGAGGTGCTTCTGTCTCTGTGCAGATTGTGTGCTGGGAACCCTCTCCTGATTAGGGACTGTAAATGTCCCCCCTCATAGCACAGACCTTTGATGTCACATGGGCATGAAGCCTCTGGGCACCTAGAGAAGGTCACACCTGGGCAGTGGCAGTCCCTTGTCCCCCAGACCTTCTCTGCCAATGCACCAGGTCATGGTGGGGATGAAGCCCTCCTGCTGCGGACTGCCACTGAGCACGGGGCACGGCTGGCACCTTTTGTTGTCCTCATGTCCGGGGACATGCAGGGCTGGGACCAGCAGAGATGAGAGGACCGTGTGTCCTTCTGCAGCACCACCTGTGCCGGGAGAGTGGAGGCTATTGGACCATGGGGAGATGGAAAGGTTGGGTTGCTCCTGTGCTCTTAGCAGATGGCTTTCAGCTATTATTTTTCTGTCCAGGAAAAGGAAACACATGCAGGGATGGCTGAAGGCGGACCCAGACACATGCCTTACTCCTGTATCTTTCCTCCACATGTTGGCTAAGGTGGTCTCTGTCCCTGCCCTGAAGAGGCAGAAGATGCTTCTTCTGGCTGAGGTTCCTCAGCTTCTTCAGACAATAACCGGAGGGTGTGAGTGGGCTTTGGGACCCTGCAGCTAGTGGGGAGTTGGAGAGAAGCACACAAAGGGACCGCTCTCCAAGCAGGAAGGTTCACCTGGCCATGGGCACCACTGGTGTGACTTGGAGCCTCACATGGGCAGGTCCCAGCCACCGCAGCCCTGTGACACAACTCAATGCCTGCTGAGAGAACCACACACAGGCAGGGTTTGGTGATGAGAGGGATGGCTCAGCTTGTCCTTTATTCTCCACCCTTCATTTCCCACTCAAGCTGGGGAGGAAGGTCTCTGCTTAACCTGGTCCAGTTCAGTGACATGGGAAGACACTGGTGGTGCTTCGTGCGCCCAGAATAACCTCTGATATGTGAGAAGGCCCTGGATGAGCCCTGGGGAACTTGTCCTGGTACTTGGACACGGCTGAGGCATGAGGATAGATTCCAGCTCCCCAAAACCCCATACGGTTGGCCATAAACCTTGGTTTCCTGGCACCCACCATAATGAGATACGGGAGGTGAAAGCCATCTACAAGGGCCTAGAGAGTGCTTGGGTTTGACTGACAACAGTACTGTTCCTTTTCCTTACTGATCCTCAGGACAGTGTGAGTGAAGGGAGGTGGATGGTCCTGGCCATGGTTATTCCACTGGACCAATCAAGCCCACGCCTGGGGTTGTAGGAAGCTGAAGAGCAGCAGGTTAGAGGAGGCTTGGCCCTGGAGTAACAACACTGGGAGCTGAGGCCAGAGGTGTAAAAGATAAAAGAGGTGGTCAGGCTCAAATGGACGGACCTCAGCCTCTGCAGCCTCCAGCACTGCCCTTGTCCTGGGGTGCCAGTCCTCCTCCCGAGCAGCCTATTGGGATTTTCCTCTGATTAACTCCCAGATCTGTTTTTTCATGTCATGGCTCATGATTTACAAACCACTGGTGGGAAGAAGGAATATTTTCACTTCTGAGCATCCCTGGGTGGTGCTGCTGGATGCTCCGACTCAATGACATATGAGCACCATGGGGTGGGGGGTGATGGACCGTGTCCAGGGCACTGCAGAGGGGCACCCCCCAAGAGCAAAGGCCTCCACAGTGCCGGCCCGGGCAGCTGACAGATGTGCCACGTCCAGCCCGTGAGGGATGACACCTCCAGCGGGGTGTCGTGGTACATGGAGCGTGTCCGGCTCAGGATGGATGTCACCCCCTCAGCTATGCCGGCTTTCACTGACATGCTCTTCTCGCTCACCCAGACAGCTCTGGAGTCGGTATAAATCCTCATAGTCCATTTACACTGATGATGATGATTCAGTATGACTGGTCTGTCCAAGAGCTCCTTTCTCTGGGGAAGCAGCCCCAAGACCACCGGAATGCCTGTGCCCTTCCCGCCTTGCTGGCAGCTATCTGCTCAGCTGAGTTCACCCAGGGATTGAGAAAGGTCTTTGCTTTGCCTTGCCGGGAAAGCCTCGCTGCCAGAGATCTCAGATGTCTTCACCACCCAGAACGTCCCGCTGCAGCCCTATTCCTGGCTCTCTGAAACTGCTTGCAGATGCCTCCTCAGTTGCCTGGCTCTGCCTCATCCATCACAGGCAGCACCGCCATGAGCTCACCCAGCCTCTCCATAACCCTCTGCTTGGTGAATCAGTTGTTTCCAAATGACAAGCTCGGCCCGTTGATGTCTCCCAGTGACACGTAGTAGGGTCCCAGACAAACTGCCCCTTCCTCTTGGTGCCATCCCAACGGGATGCTGCAGGCAGCACAACCAAAGCGGGGCAAGGAGGCAGCAAAGAGGGGAAGGGAAGGTGGTGTCGGGTGGGATTTCGACGTCTGACACATTGACATTTCCCAAGTAGAAGCCAGTCACTCAGCATCTGGCCGAGGATATTGCATCTTGCTTAAGAGCAACTCCAGATGTTCCCAAGACCTTTTTTTCATTATTTTATTTCTTTCTTTCATTCTTCTCTTCTCCCCCCTCCCTCCCAGCCACTCTTGACTCACTAAATCAGGGGAGACAGGCTTTTAACTCTCTGGAAAGAAATAAACGGCTCAATGGTGAGATGAAAAGAATTCTCTGGAACTGTGTGAGCAGATGTGTGTTGGGGGAGGGAAAGCAGGGCGCAAGGTAAGGGAGATCAAGAGAAAGAGAGGGGCACGTGTACATGGCCATCTCTTTAGCATGAGGTGCCCCAGCTGGATGCACAGCACGATGGCCGGAGGGATGTGCGGTCTCCACTGAACATGCAAGACTGGGAGTGGAGGACTTGTGACTGGATTAAAAAGGGGGAAGAGACTGGTTCTTGTTTCACCGGGTCAACTGGTGATCTCTTCTGCAGCGTAATTGGGTCCAGTTCTTACCTCCTGGAAGTGGCTGAGAGCCGAGGAGGTCAAAAGAAGGATGAGTCTGGTATGTTGATGACGCTCATCCGAAGAGGTGATTTATCATCCCTGACGGGAATGGGAGAACGAGCAGCCAAACAGCAAGAAACTTGGGAAAAGAGAAAGTTTGGCGGGAGGAGGGGAGAGGTCAAAGGCGAGAGAGATGAATAAGTGAAAGATGGAGGAGGGTGGTGAGAATGTGAAAGGAAGATCCAGAGATAGAGAAATCTGGTTTCTCAGTTATGTTTCTGCACTTCTGCTGAAGATCTGTTCTGTGCTGGTCAGCACTGCGGCAACAGTGCCAACCGTGTGCCATATAGACAAAGGCGTCGCGTGTCTCTGATGTCCTATAGCTGCTCCATCTGCAATCTCTTCAGGCAGAGAATCACTAGCGTAGTGCCTGTCTCCTATTATCTACGCTATCCCCTCCTGAGCCGTCACCTCCAGCTCCATCCATTTGTCAGAGCTGCTTTGCAGGGGTTTGAATGCTCCCAGCTTCTGGCAATCTCACCCCTTCCCCGCAGGGTTTTGTAGACTCCTTAGATAAAGCCATGGGGTTTAAACCATCTGCTTTCTTCTCTTCTTACATCTGTAAAGGTACCCTGACAAATAGCACCATGGGGGTAGTGCAAGAAAAGCTGATTTTGTTGCCTTCCTCTTCCCCTTTCCCTTAGAACTAATGAGCTGAAATATTGGATGACCACTGCAGTCAGCCTAGAGAAGCAACCAGATGGCATCCCGTGCGTGACTACCAACAAGCCCGGGAGAGCTCATCTCAGAGGAACATGCCATTAAGGGCCAGTTAGGGTGACGGAACGCAGCTCTACATCATTTAACCCACACCAGAAATTTGTCACTTGCCCCAGAGCAACGGAGGAGCCAAGCACCTCCACCAGCACTTCTACCTTGACGCTCAGCGTGTTGTGCCAACCTGCTCATGCCAACACCTCTGCAGGACACATCTCATGAGAGTTAGCCAAATGCCAGAAATGCAGGATTAGGTGAGGCTGATCCTTTGGCCTGGTGAAGGCCAAACTCTCAAGCATGGGAAGTGATTCCAGATGTCTGCCTACTTAGCCTCCTTCATGGCAGTGATGGAAAGGCTCCTGGCTTCCAAAGAGCTGATGCTCAATATCTTCTGAGAGCTTGGTGTCCAAGAGGTCTGAGGGCTGGAAGTGCACATGCACACAACCTTGTTGAGGAGTTTTCACCGTGCTGTACACACTTGAACCTCAAGAGAAGCCTTCAGAGACCTTCTGTCTGGCAGTAAGAGCCCTTCAGAAAATGATAGAGCAGGTCTCTTGAGGTGTAGAGAAACCACAAGTACTGTCCAGCTAACAGATGGTTGCTAGTGCAATTCTGCAGAGCAGTTCAGCTCTTTCATGACCAGGAATTAAGTCTGGAGTCGTGGAGCAGGAAAACGTCCTGCAGGACGGCACCTCAGGGTCTGCCACTGGCGTGGCTTGTGCAGGGGCTGCCAAGGTGAAACAACCTGGTTTCCACACCAGCAGTTAGCACACACCAGCCCCTGTGTCTCATCCAACTGTGGCCAGCACCATGCTCGATGGTCGAGAGCTTGGGCTAGTTTGAAAATTCCCAGTCAAACTGGTGAAAAAGCTAGTTTGCCTGATTGGACCCCTCCTTAGCATCCAGCCCAGCCCCCGGGAGGCTGGACCTCTGTGTCTGGAGAGCCCCGGGGAGGCTCAGCTCTGGCTCCAGGTCAAGGTCCTGGTCCTGGCTCAGCTGCAGGTGGCCTGCAGCTCCATTGGGCTCCAGCTCGAGCCGTGGCTATGAGAGCTTCTAGGCTTGCTGCCCTGGAGCTGGGGTCTTGGCTCTTGGTTCCTGGCTCTGGAGAGCAAGGCCGAGAGGCCATCCTGGCTCTCTGGAGGATCTGTGCTTCAAAATTTTCCAAACAAATCACTTGGATTATTGCTAACTGACTTTTTTTGGAGGGCTTTTCCTTCTGCCAAAAGGGAATGACTTGATTTATTAATTTTTTAAAAATTTCTTATCCGAACCCCCTGGATGCTTGGAGGAGCATGGAGAGAAGGCCAGTGAGTTTGGCCAGACCAGGTCCACCTGGTCTGAAGCTGGCAGGCATGAGGGGCTCTGGCTCCTTGCACCTCCTTTTTAATCCAGGGCTTGCAGGTGGGCTCCCCAGCACCCCTCTGAGTGCCCACAGCCACCTCAGAGCCCCCACACCACCCTGGCTCTCATGGGCTGGGGACCAGGGTGCCATCAACCCTGCGCCCGCGGCCTACCTGTAGTACTGGTTGGGATGGAGCCACGACTTCATCTATGAGAAAAATTTCAATTTTTATGCTTTGGTATCTTTTGCCTTTCCCTTTTTTGCCTTTCTCTTTGGCTGGGGGAACTCCAGGAAGTTTCCAGGCCTGGGACGGGGCACGTAACCATCTCCCTGCCCTAACCATGGGGCCGCACCATCTTCCCACGCTGGGGACCAGACCTTAGTCTGTGCTGGTGGGTTCCCCTGGGCCAGGTGGGTGCCATGGGAAGGGTGAGGGTGAGGCAGGGAGGGGTTGTAGCAGGGATGGACCGGCTTGGCCGCAACCCCCCTGGAATCCCCCACCTCTCCAGAAATGGCCTACAGCGGCGAGCAGCATGGGGGGGGTCTGAGCAGTGTGGGGAGGGGATGAGAAACCAGGACCTCACTGTGAGGAACCGGGCTGCCACAGTCGAAAAATCTCCAGCTTTTCTGCACCCATCTGCCCACCCTGTCCTGGGGAGGGATGGCAGAGAGGTGGTTACACCAGTGCTGGGGACAGTTTGGGGACAGCCCTGTTGTTGGTGGCCTCTGAGCATCCCCAGCTCTCCCGTCACCCTCCCATCATCCCCTGCTCCCCCCAATGCTGGCTTGAAGGGGCTGCAGGGAGGTGGAGCCACATCTGACAGGCTTTGCCAGAGCATCTTTTTTGGGGGACCTGATAGTGACACCTCTTCCAAGGTCTACTCTCTGCCTGGAGCCCCTCCTGCCCACACTCCTGTGAGCAGCACCTGGAGCATCAGCTGCTCTTCCCAGCATCAGGGAGCATCACTGGGGCTCACCGCTCTCTCCTGCCCTGGGGAACAGTGGCTGTGAGCAGCAGGTACTCACCCCCACCCCACAGAGCCTCTGGGGCTCGAGGCCATGGCACAGGAGAGGTGGTGGCAGGTCGTGCTGTCCAGGGACAGGAGCCATCCAAGCAGGGGAACGAAGGAAGCGAAGCTCTGAGACACCTGCAGCCCTGACAATATGCACTGTTTGCATGGGGGACAGGGCAGATTTCTCCTCTCCGGAGAGGCTGCAAAATTCAGATGGAAAAAATATATATTTTCCAACCCTTATATTTCACGAAAGGAGCTGTTCATCCACTTAAAATATAGGTGACAAGTACAAAAGGCATTTGGCATTATAAAGCAGGCCAAATCTTCAGGAGATCGAAGATATATGGTATGCAACCAAGTCCCAGCTTCAATCTGCTCCTATACTGTAAATTCCAATTACATCATGCCGCCTTGTTTAAATACCGTGAAACCTGGCTCATGCCCTAAGTATGTTTTATATATTGCCACATCCATTTGAAATAGATGGGCAATGTGTTTTACGGCACATGTGCAAATATCTCCGTATTTTTCCATCTGGGGGTTTATGGGATCTTTCAGAAAATTAATAATGGGGCTCGGAGGAAATGTTCGACTCGGAGGCAGTAGCGGAGATTTACGGCCATCGCGTTGGATGCCAGGGAAAAGTCTGAAAGTACCCAGAGCAGACGAACACTCCGCGATTTCACCAGGCGCTCCCTGAGAGCTAATTTTGCCTAACGGACAAGACGGGGAATTTCCCCACACCAGCCGGCAGGTTGCTGGAAAGGGATAGCTCGTGAAGGCGAGGAGCTGAGTGCTGGAGTGAGGGATGGGGGTGGGGACCAGCACCCACGGGGCTGCTGCTGTGTGGCTCGGACCCGGGCAGGGCAGGAGGAGCAGCTGAGCCTTGCCGGTGATGGGGACAGCGCTGCCTGGCCACACTTAGGTCACCCTGCTTGCTCCCAGCTTCAGGCACTGTCTGGTTTTGCTGGAAAAGGGACAGTGAGACGCTCCATATGGGTGAGCTGGCCAAAGCCACCCCAATTTCTGGCTCAATGCATGAGCCAGAGCCTCCCGGGCTCTGCTGGGCTTCCTGATAGAGGAGCAAACCCTCACTGTCATGGCGTGGAGAGCACCAAGGGCTCCCGGGGCACCGACCTGAGCAGCACCGACCCCATCCCGGCTGGGGCTCAGGGGCCGCAGGGATCACATCGTGGGCGGCCAGGGGCACTGGGAAGGAACGCTTAAGGGTCACCACATACCAAAATCCTCAAAGGGCCATGAGGTTGGGTTAGTGACCCATCGCACAGCCCCGGAGCTGCAAGACTTGGAGAAGCTTTGCTCCCGCTGTCATCTGTCCGGGAGGGCACAGGAAAGGCACAGGCGGGACGTGGCACTTGGCTTTGCACTGCTGCTTCAGAGATCTCTGTGGGGGTGCTGGTGCCGGGGAGAGACTTCACCCAGGTGCCTCTGGACCCCTCGGATGTGCGGAGCCGTGTCCGCTCTGCCTCGTCTCCATCACCTCTCTTCCTGCACTGGCAGCAGGACCACGGTCCCTGCCGTGACAAGCCCAGGGGTCAGCCGGTGGCTGCGTGCCCACTGCTGGCTGTCCCGCAGGCAATCCCTCCTCCGCACTCCCCCAGCACCAGACGCCTTCTGGACGTGTCACCTCTCCCTGCTCCTCCCAATAAACAAAGGCCGATGGTTTCCCATTGCGTGGGTGCGCTGCGGGGGAAGCGGCGGGTGGTGTTTATTTTGACAGCGGAGAGGCCCGTTCTCAAGGCTTTCGGGGTAGCGTGTCTTGTCCAAGATGAAAACATCGGCCGTTTATTTGAGTCTCGTGGTGACTGTGTAAATAGAGGACTTGTTTCAATGGATGCCGGCTGGCGGCTTGGCAGTGAGAGCCTGATCCTGCCCCGTGCGGGAGTCCCAGCGTGTCATTGCCTTAACGGAGATGTAGCATCCCCCTGACCAAGCAATCCCACCTGAATCCCGTGCCTCGCAGGCTGGGGACATGAATGGCAGAGGAAGATGAGGTTGTGGCGGCAGCTGAGCGGTGAAAGCCTGAAAGGAGGCGCAGTGATGCTGAGCCCAAGTCACAGGTGGACCAGCACAGCTCTGCCGGGGCAGCAGCATTCTGGGACGGGATGCTCTTTTTGTGCCACTGGCAAACAACATGGTGCAACGTCACGGCGATGCCTTAGGGCCAACGCAGTGTGGATGCAGGTGATGGGGTGCAGCAGGGTTCCCCCATCCCCAGGGCGCTGGTGGGGACCGCTCTTCTCTTTCGCTTTGTCCTCTCCACCACCGCTGGGGTGGGAAAACCCCGGCAGGAGGGAGTCAGCGGGTTTCTCCAGATGGTGCCCTGCTGACCTCAGCCGTTCCCCGTCTTCGGCTCTTCCTTAGGAAAACACGGGGAGGGCCAGCCCATCGATTAATGGTTTCCTCATGTTCCTCCCACGTGGCCGACGTGGGAAGCTGCCTCCCCGCTCCCCAGACTCTGCTGAACTGAGCCCCTGCCTCACGGGTGCCGGCTCTCCTGCGCACACGGGGAGCACGTGTTTAACCAGTGAATTGTGCCCTAATAAAGATGAACAGGGAGACAGATAGACTGGATGAAAGAATAAATGAACAAACGAACGAATGACGCGGTGATTGACTCTGATGTAATAAATGCCCCCAAGGCTTGTAAAAATACAGTTGGCATTTTGAAGAATAGCACATTTCTCACCGTTTTGCAGGGATGAGAGTGGCTGGAGCAGCTAAACCCCCTGCACACTTGGCTGACGTGGTCACGAGTGGGAAAGGCTCATCCTGCCCTGGTCCTGAAGCCTCTCCAGCAGGAGTCTGGGTGGGTGGAAGAGCCCTGGTTGGGGCTGGGAGGGCAGGAGGAGGGCTGGGAAATGTAGAGGCTGAGGTTTGCTTAGGAAGCAAAATTTGGGAGGTTGACGAGGCTTGTGAGGGTTGTAAAGCGCCAAGTGAAACGCCATACTTGGGTAAGGGGTGGCGGAGAGAGTGCTGCGGTACCAAGGGCACGGCAGAGCCGGGATGGAGGACACGGCACTGAGTGGGGTGGTTGGACAGGTTCACCACACTGGAGGAATGGCAGCAGGCCACCCTTCCCTAGTACACCATGTCCACAGGAGACAAAGTACCACTTTTCGTGTTATTAACCACAAAAGCATGGAAAGGATGGGTTGACAGAGCCACCATCACTGCTCTGTGATGGCTGCAGCCTCTACTAAGACCTATGTGGATCTGCATAACAGGACGGAGAGAAGTTGCTCTTTGTACCAGAGAGCATCAAGGGAGCAAGGAGACCACATCAGGCCATGACAAGGGGCCAAGCAAGTAGGTCTTTGCCCCTACTTAGAGACACAGGTCCTCACCAGGGAGCGTGTTGCCAGAGCCCAGCACTGAGCTGTGCAACGTTGGCCAAGCAAAATGCTCTTTGAGGAGATATTTTCCTGTGGCATTCAGGTCTATTTTCATTTATATGGACTTTGGTTGCCAAGAGTAAAGTGGTGGGAAATAATCTGTGTATGCATCACTGTCTGCCCATCCACCTGTCTGTCTGTCCACTGAGGTTGGGGTTCCGCTGTCCAAGCTCCTGTGATATCTTGTGACTGGAGCTGGCTGGACGGCATCAAGTTTTCTGTAGTATTCTCACGTTTTGCTTCTTTCCTTGGCCAAATTCCGGGTTTCCATGAAAAATGACCATTGGCATTTTGAAATCAGAAAAATTTCATCCAGCTGCAAAATTCAGTCCCAAAGCAGGGGGGAACTCACAAACTTGGCCTCTCTTTCAGCCTCCTTTGAATCTCAAACATTTTGCCCTAGCTGAATAGCAGGAAGAGGTCTGTTAAAAAAAAAAAGAAACACTGATGCAAAACGTGCGTGGTCGTTTTGGCCCTTTCCGCATGGGGACGAGGGAACCTCCGCCTGGAGCAGTCGGTCCCGGCACGGCGTTTCTCAGCGCACGCCTGAGCTCAGCCAGCTTCTGCACGGGGCGGGTGAGATCTGCGCTCTAGGAAACAGGAGAGTGCCGGAGCATGCTGAAGTCTTTTCCCATCTTTTGCTGAATTAATTTTTTTTTTTTTTTTCCTTGAAAAGCTGTTTTGGAAAACGTATGCCTTCATTCTGGCAAGGCGGGTTTGCTCTGCAGCATCTCTTGCCCTTGCGAAGCCTATGGCTGCTGGCTGGGGCCACCAGGACCGTGCGTCATCCTCTGCGGCCACCCAAGTCACCCTGCCCAGGCGTCACCCACGGGCTCTGGCAGCACCCCGCTGTGACAAGCTGTCCGTCCCCCCCCCAGGGGGGTGTCCTCAGCCCCCACCCCACAGCCCTGCCGTGGATGTGCCCCAGCACAGGTTCAGCCTGCCAGGGCTTGCGCCAACCAGCCTCCCCTTCCGTCAGTGCAGGCGGGAAGGCAATTCCTTGCTTGACTGCTAATTATCCCTTTCCCCCCCCCCCCCCCCCCCCCAAATTAGCTTTGAAAGCAGTTAAGCCTACTGGAAATTTGGCTCGATTGCTCTTTCTTTTAACTGTGGCTTTGTTTAAATGTTAGTGTTATGAACAGCAATGAAATAATTACATAAGCCATTAATGAGTATATAAAAACAATACCTAAATAAAATAAACAGCAAGTAATATCATTAATGTTCCGGATTTTTTTTTCAGTTACAGCTCTTGGAGAGTCATGATGGGAAGGTAGAAGAGTTTTTCCAGCTATTTGACCTCTGTGGCTGCAAAGTCCTCCAGCTTTGGGTAACTCCAGATGCTTGAGCTGCCAGAGATGTGGAGGTGGGTGGGGGCTTGGGGAGAGCCCCCTACTTGCCTGATGAGTCCAATGAGTACAAAGAAGCCAGCTGGAGGCTGGTGACCCAGTTTTGGTGAGGTGGAAGAGCTCTTTGGGGATCTGCTGTCCTGGTTGTACCCAGAGGGGTGGACAACCGCAGAGCCAAGCCTGGGGGCCATGATGGGCCATCGGTCCCTGGTGCACCTGGGAGTGTTCAGAGCTGGCCCCACGGCACGCTCTGAGCCCATGCACGTCAAGATACAAAGCTGTGGGGAAGTTCCTGCAGCACTCGTGAAACCCTGTGGGTCAGCACAGCCCCGACCTGCACATCTGGGGGTGATGGGAGAGAGAAACCCCCTGGCAAAGCCCCACTGGCTTCCCAGCCCACATGCAAACTGCCTGTGCGCACAAAGAAGACGCAGGAGAAGGTGATCGGTACTTATTAGACTCATGTTATTAAAAATAATAATAAAATAACAATAATCTCCCCAAACGCACATATATATGTTACACTATGGTCCATAACATTCAATGGCTTTTCTTTTTTACACATTTCACAGATGCCACCACGTTGAAGGGCCAGTGTCCCCCTGCACGGGCACCCCGGGGGGGTGTGGGTGTTTACAGGACACGTGTCCCAGCAGCCGGGCCCAGGGCACCCCAAGAAGCGTGGCAGAACCCACCCCCAAATCTGCACGAGTTGACTGACAAAGGATCCCACAGGCATCCTGGGTCTGCCCTGACCAGTCACACACTTAAATTATAAAGGAAACAGAAAAAGAAGACAAAAAGGCACACTGGACACGTGTGAGGATTTAAATATGCGTCTGGGAGCAGCTCCGTGTCTAAATACTCTGGGCAGCATTGTTTCACCCAAAAAACCCACCGCAGCAGGCGTTGGGATGGCTGGCCAGGCTGGATTGCCCGGCCGGGGTGGTCCCCCTTGCACCTGGGGATGCCTCCGGCCGCGTTTGGTACCTGGCTTTGATTAAAGGCGGACAGAAGAGTCACAGCGGCGCGGGGCTGCGCAGTGCAGGGTCCACGCAGGGCTTGCGCGCGGGCTGGATGAGATGTCGCCAGCCCCCTTCTGCAAAGGGCCTCTTTTCCCAAGCGACCTGCTCGCGTGGGCAAGTGGGGCAAAGAAAGGGAGAGCCATCAGAACCAACTCAGCAGCATCCCTGTAAGGATGGCACGGCAGCCCCAGCTTGGTTTTGCAGCCCTCCCCCAAAACTGTGCCGAGCCCTGCTGTGAGCTGCAGGGCAGGATAAGCAGCATCTGTGTGCAACCCATTGGTGCTTCCACCGCCGTGGTTGGCACACTGGCACCAGCTCCGGCTGACCCAGCCCTGGTGTCCCAGGGGACAGCCAAACCCATGTGCGGGGGTTTCCAGCCGACCATACCGGGCAGAGGGAGAGGAAGAAGAAAGATGAATTCTTGCTTCGGACTTTGGGGTGGCACGAGGAGGGGAAGTCAGGAAAACGCCTTCCAGGCACCAACCGTAGTGAAGGTGCAGAGTGGCCTGCTCCAGTCTTTCAGCCAGGATTTTAGGACATCCCCCAGCCAAAAGGGGGAGATCTCCTCTCCTCAGTGGCAGCCCATGGGGTATGTGGTGGTCCTGCCCCAGTGTGTCTTATCTGCCCCAGCAGGACACCAGCTGGGAGCCATCCTTCCTCATCAGAAGTCTCAGTAGGAGAGCTGAAACAAGAGGGTAGAGCCGACTGGGAGGATAAACCGAGAACTTCAGCCACCAACACCAAAGTCCTCAAAGAGTTTTAGATGCCCTGCTTCAAGGGAGAAGAAATTAGATGCCAAGGGACACCCTGGAGCCTCCTGCCCTAGCAGGCATTGAAGAGCACTTTTTGGGGAGCACAGACACATCATACCTCTCCTGAAGGCTGTACTTGCTTGGAGAAAGCACGTGCCTTCTGTAGCGCTGCCCTGATGAGCATCCATGCCCATGGGGCAGTGGTCCTCCCCCTGCTCTTTTGTGGGCTGCAGCTGCTGAGAAGAGGGGCCAGCCAGCCCCTGCACCCCATGGGGTGATGCCAAGCAGCCCCTGGGGCTGTGGGGAGTCCTGGCCATGCACAACCAAAGTGTGTTCCACCACTGACTCTTGCATGAGGACTGTCAGGTGCACGGGGTCAGAGTGAGCCTGGGGCAAGGGCAGCAGCTCTGCTTCCCGGGCTCCTGGGTGCAGGCAGCCATGGGAGGAAGATGAGGGCTGGGCCATGGACTTGAAGTGCCATCTCATGGCAGAGGCCGATAGCCTGTGACAACCAAATCAAGAAGAACCATGGATAGGAGGATCCCCTCAGCTCAGCTGGAGGAGGGAAGGCAGAGGTCCATGTCAGGAGCGTGGCACAGGACCAGCTCATCCAAGCCCAAGTGGTCCCACATACCCTTTGCCCATCAGCTTCCGGCCTCCCCCAACTCTGCCCGTACCCTGTGTAGACACCCCAGCGTCCGTGGGATCTGAAAGATGGCACTGCAGGCCCTCAGCATCTCTGAAAAGCCACTTCCAGCATCTCCAGCAGCTTCACCAATGCACGGAGCTCCCTGACTATGGCACTTGCATGTCCACACAGACATCCTCCAGTGCCTAGGTATTCAATCCCCTGTCCTGAAGCCTGAGAGAGGTCCACCAGTCTCTTCAGCTGCAGGCTCCAGCACCACCCTGGGAAGCTGGAGCCCAGAAGCACCGGAGCACCCATGGGATGGGGAGTCCACGCAAGCTGCCGTGAGCTCCAAAGGGCAAAGCACCATCCTAAAGCACTGGAAGACTGTGATGTAGGCTACAATACCTCCCTGAGCCATTTAATATGCAAGGCAAGGTTTGTAGGGAAAGGAATAGCTATTGTCAGAGCACCTATTATTTCTACTCATATTTATTATGCCAAGACCGCTACAATCTCAACATGGGAAGATACTGATGTCTGTTTGAACTGGAGACTAATACAGGGTGAAGAAGATATAAAAGACTAGAGGTGGGTCAATGAAAGCTCTTCTCTCTTCCTGCCACCTCTGCCTTGTGCATCTCCTCGGAAAACCTTGGCCACAGCACTACTTCCCAGGAGAGCATGCAGTCAGGCCAGCTCTGAAGGATGCACACCAAGGCAGATGGTCACTTGGTGTCAGCTCAACAGAAATAGGTGAAATTATGTCAGTTGGTACCAGCTGAGAACATAGGGACATAGACCTGGGTGGGTGGATGATGGTGATACTCAATGGCTCCAGTCAGCCTGTCCGCTCCACCCCAGGTCCTGCTAGCAGTGCAGGCTATAGCCTTGATGGACATGGAGGGGAAAATGGGTGTCTCCAGGTCTTTCCCGCTGGGTTGCCTGGACTATGCACCAGGATAGGTAACAGCCGGGGGTTGCGAAGTCTGTCCCTTTCTCCCGGTGGACACAGCTCTGCCTGGTAGTGGCCACCAACCCACTGCCAGGGCCTGACTGCTCCCCCCGGTGCTGCGGCAACACATGGGTCCTGCCCCAGGTGACAGCGCTGGTCTGTGTAAGCCCAAGGTCACCAGAGAATCGGGCCTTGCAAAAGTTCTTTTGTTCTTCCTGGTGAAGCTCCTGGGGCTGGTCCCTCTGCAGCGCTGGATGATTTCCACTCAGCCTGCCCTTATGAACATTGGGGTGAAGGACAGAAGACTCCAACCTCCTGTTCCTACTGGGTAAGGAGAAGGGCCGAGAGAAGTCTGACAGCAGCACATTCTCAGAGGGTGAGGAAGAGGCAGGCCTGGATGCTGGAGAAGGGGAGCTGTCAACTCAGATGTCAACATCAGGCAGAAGAAGACTTTGTTAAAGTGAAAAGAAAAGCCTAGAAAACGAGTGCTACGAACAGCATGCCCGGAGCAGGACAGCAATCCCCTTAAAGCTCCTTCAGGCGACAGGCACCCACAGGATCTCGCTCCGCTTTGCTCCTCGTTAAAGGTTTGTCATTACTGTGTTATTTTTAATACACACTTAGAGAAAAAGACCCACACGCACACCCACGCGTGCACTCGCACACACAAAGGGAAACCATTGCCAAAATATACACTATAGACAGAAGAGTCCGTTCACACTATATATATGTACAGAGTTTCTGGGCGCAGTCTGGCAGCACACAGCCGGGCTGGGGCTGAGCGCAGGGTGGGATGGGATGGGTGGAAACCCCTCAGGGCTTCACGCACTTCCCCTTCTTCTCCCGCCGCTGCAGTTTCCGAAGGCGGCGTGTCCAGGCGTCCCGCCACTGGATGACCAGGCTGTTCTTGTCGGCCATTAGTCCTGGCCGGTCAGTGGAGTTTTCGCTGATCCCCATGACCAAGTACTTCTTGCTGATCTGGATCTTGGGGCACTTGCAGGACAGGTCTTTCAGGTGGATCCACAAGAAGTTGTCGCCCCGCTTGACCCGCTCGTCGCGGCACTTGTAGACAGAGAGGATGTTGATGGTGAACTTGGCCCAGTTGGCCACTGTCTCCATTTCCAGGATGTTCACCTGGACCACTGAGGGAAAAGAGGGGGAGGTACAGTCACGGGGGATGCTTTGTCTTGCTCTGCAAAGGAAGCTTTGGAAATGGGGCCTGCCCCTCCCCAGCAGCACCACCTGCCTCACCCATCGCACCTTTGGGAGGGTTGATTTGGGGAACCCCTCTCCATGCTGGGTACTCCCCATCCCCTGGGACATCTGCATCTTGCCCACCCGCAGCCACCCTTCGGCTGGCCCTCAGCTGCCTCTGCAGCAAAGCCCGGTGTGGCCCAGGGAAGAAGGAGGTCCTTACCATAGTCCTTCTTGCAGTACTTTTTCATGTTAATCTTGTAGTTGCCCTTCGCTGGCTTGCAGTAAGAGTCACAGTCTGCGGAGGAAGAACAGAGAGTTGAGCACTGAGGGTCTTGAAGGGTGTGGGGTCCTGTCCCACCACAAGGGAAGAGGGAACAGGGTGCAGGGGACAGTAGCAGGACCCAGCCTGGCAGACGGTGGTGGGTACTCCACATCCCAGCAGCCTCCAGAAGGTTACTGAGCCTGGGCTGCTGCTGGGGATGGGGGTCCAGGAAGTCCTGCTGTCCCCCTGGCAGGTCACAGCGGGCTGGAAGCTCAAATCCCAGCATGAATACTGACACCACATCAGCTGGGAAGAGAAATGAAGTGGCTTTGGGTTCAGAGAGCAGACTGTGTCACCTCCTGTGCTGATGGTGATGGTGTCCTGCAGGATAAATCAGCACAGGGGGGGTGGAGGAAGCCTGGGGATGCTCCTCCAGGACGCAGAAGGAGATGGATGGGAGAAATGCAGGGGAGGTGATGGTGGCCACCATGGAGAACAGGCAGGGGCCATGGCCAAAGAGAGTCAACCAGGACAGCTGTGGCCCTGCAAACCTGGGCAGCACCGGGAAGAGAGGACTCAGCACCAACTCCACCATCGCCCCTGCAGGGAGGGAACCCAAAGGAAGGTCTGACCCCAGGCCAAGGGGGTCGTGATCCCCAGGGGCCAGGACGGTGGGAAGCACCCTCATGGGGCAGCCTCTCCAGAGACCTGTGCCTCACCGGTGTTCCATAAGTGGGGAAGGGGACTCAGACCGGGGGAAGCAGGCGGGTGAGGGAAGCGGTCCTGCTCTGCCAGGTCGCTCCTGCTGCCCGAGCATCCTCTGCTCGGGCTGCTCCAGCATGGCTGGGGAGGACACCAGCCTGTCCTCCACCCCACGCAGCATCTCTCCCTGCTGTCCCCCAGCTCTCCGGAGAGACTCATGTCCTCAAGGAGGCTTTTTTCTCTGTGCATTTCTAAAGACCCCAGATTTGCATCTCAAGCAGAGGAAGGGCAGGGAATGCCTCTTTCCTTCTCCTCAAAGGCTTTGATCCCAACAATTGCCTGAAGCAGCCCGGTTCTCCTCCTTTCTTTCCCCCTGCCATCTTCCTTTGAACATCTCAATTTGTCTCTTTCCAAATGGCGGGTTTTTTTCTAAGCCCATCTTTCTTCTTTTCTCTCCCTCTCGCAGGTTCTCTCTCCAGCTTGGCCCCGTGTCCCGGGACAGAGCCAGCAGTCCCTGAAGTTGTCTTTGTTTACGGGTTGCCACAGCAATCACTGGGGATGGAGGCGAGGGTCTGGGGGAAGACAGGGGAATAACAGTGCCCTGTGCCAAGGGGAGGAGGAAGAAAGAGGAAAGAAAAAAGCCCAGGAGCCGGACTCGCCCTGGGCTCCGCTGCTCTCCTTTCTGCCCAGCTCCTTTTTATCGGGGACTTTTTGCCGCCTGTTCCAAATTTGTCATTGATAGAAGCAGCGCAGCACGAAGCTAATTCTTGGCAGAGGAGTGTGAGCCCTGGTTCTCGGTTCAGCTCCCCCCACGTCGGCACGCTGCCCCTCCGCCTGGGCTGGCAGAGCTGCCCCCGCCCCGCTGCATCCCCTGGGACAGCGGTGGTGGCTGCGGAGGGGGCGCAGGGTCCCCCCCGTGGGGAGTGGCTGCTGAATGCACTGAAGCACTCAGCCGCGGTGCTGAAGGTACCCCCATCCACTGCATCCCTGGGATGTGCTACAGCCGCATCCCAGACACCACTGCATCCCCTGGGATACACTACAGCTCCATCCTGGACATTGCTGCATTCCTGGGATGTGCTACAGCCCCATCCCAGACACAGCTGCATCCCTGGGATACACTGCAGTCCCATCCCAGACACCGCTGCATCCCTGGGATATACTGCAGTCCCATCCCAGACACCGCTGCATCCCTGGGATATACTGCAGCCTCATCCCAGACACCGCTGCATCCCTGGGATGTGCTACAGCCCCATCACAGACACCGCTGCATCCCTGGGATGTGCTACAGCCCCATCACAGACACAGCTGCATCCCTGGGATGTGCTGCAGCCCCATCCCAGACACCGCTGCATCCCTGGGATATGCTACAGCCGCATCCCAGACACCACTGCATCCCTGGGATACACCACATCCCCATCCCAGACACTGCTGCATCCCTGGGATGTGCTACATCCCCATCCCAGACACTGCTGCATCCCTGGGATATGCTACAGCCCCATCCCAGACACACTGCTCTGTCCTTTCCTGCTATGTGAAGGGGACTCCAAAATGGAGCTCCCACCCTGTGCCACAGCTCGGTCCTGTTTGTCTCCCACGGCAGCTCTCAGCCCCTTCACTCCTCGGGACCCTCCACGGACACAGGGGGCGATGACTGCCACAGGCATGTGCCCACCGCATTGCTGCCGGCTGATGCCGGTCTGGCAGCGGCCCACGGCGCAGGCAGCAGCACCCTGTGTACCGGCAACGCCTCGGCTGCTGGCGGTGGGGACCCGGCGCGCGGGAGGGATGGATGGAGCCGGGCAAGCACCGGCACGGCCACGGGAAGAGGCGGATGGTGACCAGCAAGCCCAGCGCGGGCATTCCCCATCTCCGTGGGGAGAGCATGTGTGCGAGGCAGCGAGTTTGCACATCTGGTTTACTTCTCTTCGTCTTGAAAAAAAGAAGGAATATTTTGTTTTAAGAGAGATGTAACTTAATTAGGTGGTATGGCTGCAAATCTTTTACTGCTGACTTTGAATTCCTTTAAAGCCCTGTTTTGCACTCCACGAGTTTTGTTAATTCTGCTAACGGGGAACAAGGATTTTTTTTTCCCCCCACTAAGTGGAAAATATTTTAAAATAATAATAATAAAAATTACGAGAAGTGGACCCAGGACGTTTCACCGCTGAGCCAGTTGGCTGCTCGGGCAGAGAGATCAAAGCCGGACCTCAAAGGCTCCGGAGGGTCGGAAAGGCAGGAGAAAACTGGGAAGAGTGATGCAGAGGATGGCAACGTCAGCGAAAAGCCCGGACGCACCCGGGGACAGGACGCCAGCCGGGAGGAGGATGGGGAGAGGGGGGAAGCCCAGCACCTGAGCACGGCGGCCCCAAACAATGTCCCCCTGTTCCCGCAGCCCGGCACCTGCTGCCAGAGGCAGGGAGGGAGGTGGGGAAATGGGGGGAGAAGGGGCTCGGAGGCTGCCTGGGGTGGGAGGACCATGGGGCGCTGGGGGGCTGAGAGTCCCCTTGGGGAGTGCCCTGCTTGGGGAAGAGCCCGGAGGTTCCCAGCGGAGTGGGGTGCAGGCATCAGGCAGGGTGCAGGCAGTGAAGCAGGGTGCAGGCAGCGGGGCAGGGAGCAGGCAGGGTGCAGACATCAGGGCAGGGAGCAGGCAGGGTGTAGACATCAGGCAGGGTGCAGGCAGCAGGCAGCAGAGCAGGGTGCAGGCAGCGGGGCAGGGTGCAGGCAGCGGGGCAGGGTGCAGGCAGCGGGGCAGGGTGCAGGCAGCAGGCAGCTGAGCAGGGTGCAGGCAGTGGAGCAGGGAGCAAGCAGTGGAGCAGGGTGCGGACAGCAGGCAGGGTGCAGACAGCAGGGCAGGGTGCAGGCAGCAGGCAGCGGAGCAGGGTGCAGGCAGCGGGCAGGGAGCAGGAAGCGGAGCAGGCAGCAGGCAGGGAGCAGGCAGCGGAGCAGGGAGCAAGCAGTGGAGCAGGGTGCGGGCAGCAGGCAGGGTACAGGCAGCAAGCAGCAGGCAAGGTGCAGGCAGCAGGCAGGGTGCCCTGTTGCAGCCAGCCCTGCCTGCAGCACGAGCAGGCTGGAGGCAGCGTCCGGCAGGGCAGGATCACCTACCCCATCTCTGATCCCCCCCCCCCGCAAAGGGGGCAGCAGGACCCCAGCCTGGTCCCCCGATCCCCCGGCGCACACCCTGGGCAGAGGCGAACTACTTTGCATTAAAGATATTCGAGCTAGAAGCCAGAAATCTTAAAACAACAAACCCACAGATAAAACTAGGAGCAGTTTAAGGTAGACCTGCTCTGCTAAAACAAAGCAAACACCCGACTCTCCAGCGAGTGCCATTTATTTTTACGCAGCTGAAAATATCAGACATCACTCGAAGACCGTTCCTATTTATAAAGCACTGGAGGGGAGTCACCTTGATTAACTCTGCTCCATGTGTCACTCTCTGTTTGCAATAAACCCGTCCAAATCCCCCTTTCCCCTCCCCTTTTTTTCCCTGTTCACAAAGCCTGGTGATCCCAGCTCGCTCCCTCGCTGCAGGCAGGGCAGGCAGGACAGGCAGGGCAGGCGGGGGCAGAGGTGGTGGTAGTCTGCCCTGTCCCACGCTGCCTCCCCAGCAGCATTACTGCCACAGACAGCTCAGCTCTTATGGTCATCCCACCGTGCAAGACGCGCACTCCACCGAGGACCGGCTCTCCTCCGCTGCCACAGCGTGGAGCGAAACCTCTGCCAGATCCACGCAGGGCTGCTCAACTCACATCCCGATAACAGCTCCCGTTTCCCGGAGCCTCTGCGGCGCAGGGCTGGGAGGGTTGAAACATGCCTGCAGGCGCTGGGTGGGCACTGGGCTGTGCAGAACTCCCCTCTGCATCAATATGTGTGATCTGCGTGTTTTGGGGGGCCAGCACCGCTCCGTGAGGAGCTGAGCTACCAATCTCCTCCCACGCGTCTCACCCCTCCATCCCCATCCGCACGCTTTGCTCCTTCCATAGCTCCGTACCTTCGACACCCCTTGGTCCCGTCCCCCTTCTACGGCCACCGAGTGCGCACGTGCAGCTGAAGGGGCCACACTGGAGGATGGTCCCAAAAGGCTGAGGAGCACATCACAGGCATGCACCAGCCTGGGAAGGGGCTGTTGGCATTTTCCACCCCCAAGGCGGGGTGGCTGTGGGAAGGAGAGCTGGTGAGAAGGATGCACACAGGGCACCAGGTCTCCAAGGAGCCTGCAGGCTCCCCCCAGCATGGACATACCCTGAACAGGGCACGGGGAAGCTCTTCATTAAATATGGGCATGGGGAGCTGGATGTGCCTCTGCTCTCTTCCCAAGACCACGTGGCATGGGATGGAGTGGAGGATGGCGCAGGAGGTCTATTCCCCCACGCTGGCACGTGGGAGAAGACCAAGGTCTTGGGGACTGCAGGGTGAAGGGTGGCCTGAGGAGGAAAAGGGCTGCTTCTTTCCCTAGCTCCTCCCCCTCGACATGGCTTGGTATCCCTACTGAGGGATACAGCGGGATGGCTAGGAACAGCCATGCTACAGTGCCAACGGGACTTCCGAAGGAGAGGGGGGAGAGAAAAGACCTGCTACGGCCCCCTCCGACACATGGCCATGTGTGCCTCTGAAGAGCTGGCCCAGCACCAGCACAGCCCATCCGCTCCCACCGCTGTGACCCCCCCGCAAGGCACGGAGGTGCCGGGAAGACAGATGAGATGGCAGGAGGTGGCTGATAGAAGAGGGGCAGTCGCGGAGGAGATGCAAAGCGGCCGCTTTACCTGTCTGCCATGGCATCTGCCGGGCCACATCCTGCAGTGCTGCGGAGGACTGGGCATAGGGTCTGGAGGCTGGTGTACCTCCGTGTGATGCTATCGGCGCGTGCTGTGTCAGGGTGAGGGCTGAGAGCACCTCAGTGGGGCCCAGGCAGCTGTGGCCAGGTTGGAAGAGGGACCCTAACCCACCGGTGCAGGCAGATCCATGCACCCACCACGCGCCCGGTCCCAGCTGAGCCTCTGCAAGAGCGCGAGCAAACCTGCAGCATGCGTGGAGACATAAGCATTGCTGCTCCAGCCTGGGGAAGCCAGGGTGGCCCTGGAGGACCTCTGAGGACAGCGACAGAAATGCCTCCTTTGCCCCAGCAGAGCCTGCAGCCCACCACCGGAGATGCTCCCGCTGGGTGACAGCAGCAGTGACACTGATCATCCCGTGGTCCCATCAGATTGCAGAGGCGGGACAGGTGGCTCAGACCCAGACATTTCACTTCTCCAGACCTGGATGGGGCAAGCCCCATGTCACCCATGTCCCAGGGGAGACCTGGCAGCCCACGTGCCGGCACAGGGGCTCCTGAGCCTGCCGGCCCCCACCGCCCCAGCGCTGCTCAGAGAGCCAGGGCAAGATAAAAGGCACCGAGGAGAAAGCTCCCTCCCTGGCACCGATAAAAGGAGATTAAAAAAAGCCAGCCCCCAAGCACCCACTGAGCCACAGGTGCTGTACGCCGCAACCCCTGCCGCAACCCACCGAGGGGCGGCGAGGTCCTGGCAGGCTGCGTCCCTGCTTTTCTCCTCAGAGGGGATGGAGAAACCCTCTCCCCGAGAAAGCCCCTTCAAGCTTTGTCGGTCCCTTTCCAGAACTACATAGAATTTCAAATCTCAGTCATTTCTTTTCGCCAGAATTGTTCGCCATTAAACTTATTGCCAAAGGGTTTGGTGGGGCTCAGCCCTTCTCCCCGGTGCGCTGGGGAGAGGGGTGGTGGGATGGGACGTCTCTTGCCAGGGCTGAGGCCATGGGCTTGGCCCGGGACACGGAGCACTTACCTGCAGGTGCCTCTGTGCTGGTGACCAGGGAGGTGGGGTTGATGGCAGGGATCTCTGGAAGAGAAAGGAAGAGATGTCTTAAGGAAAGGGGTTCTCAGCTCTGGGGGTGACACCCAGACAAAAGCCCTCTGCAAGCGGGGTGCAGAGGGGATTGTGGGTCGTGACCAGCAGTTTGAGAAGAAAGATGATGGGGTGAGTCTGACCTGAGTATCACAGGTCATTAAATAGACCCAGAGATGCCCAAACTGAGCTTAGTAAATTGGGACAGGCTGAGACTCTGCAACCCCCAGGAACCCTACGTCGCTGCTGCAGAGGACACTTGTTCCAGGGATGGATGGTCCCTGGATGCTCAGCTCATTTGAACTCAGTTTGGGCATTGGGTGGATGCTTGGCTGACCTGAGCGTGCTCCAAGCTGCACAGCACAGGGGTAAGCGTGGGCAAAGACAACACTTTCTCAGGACTCCTGGCAACAAAACCTGGGGGAAATTCTCTCCTAACCCCAAATCTAGGGAAGAACAGAGGGAGGAGCTGGCCCTGCTGGCTCACCCCTACTGCCACAGCTCCAGCAGTACCAGGGGATGCTGCAGGGTGGGAAATCGTTCCTCTGCTCCTTGGGTCAAATTCAGACCCACTGCAACAATAAACACAGTTTTACGCTGAGTGCAGGATCTGGCCTTGCTCCAGACCTGACCACACTCAGGGTTCAGCTGGGTGAGGTAGGCACCTTGCTGCAGCTGAAGACATGTCCCAGTAGAGCTGTTTCAGCTGGTTGAAAGCACTAACCCAAGGGGTCTTTCAGAGCCTCCGGGGCTGGGGGAACAAAGCATGGGTGACCCCAGAAGGTGACCCAACCATCCCACCTTAACCAGCACAACCACATGGATGGGCAGCCTCTTGGCTCAGCCTCCCACCCACCGCAAACCAGCCCAAGGAGAGCATCTCCTGGTGCTGGCGAGGGTTCCCAGGTGCAGGGCAAGGCACGGCCGCACTCACTGATGCAGGGGGCCACCGGCGAGCGGCTCTGCTGGTAGCCCTTGGCACAGCGGTTGCAGGTGAGGCCGGTGACGCCGTCCTTGCATGGGCACTGCCCCGTTGTCTGGTTGCAGGTCTTGCCGGCCGCGCCAACGGGGTGGCAGTCGCAGGCTGGGTGGGAGAGAGGGAAAAGGTTCCATGAGAGGTGATGCACAATATAAATCTCAAACTGGACCCAATGTGCTGCCCCTGGGGAGACGAGGGGGACTGGGTCCTTCCAGCACAGTGGTGGAGAGCAGCCGCTGGGGCCGGCACAGCCCAGACCCATAGGTCCAGAGCGTGGTCCCAGGTGTGCTGCGAGCAGCACGGGCAGGAGTGAGAGGAGATGAAGGACTTGGCCCAGGTATGGCCTCTGCTGATGGAGATGAGCCCCTGGAGACCCCACAGCTCACACAGGCACCTGCAGCTGCCAGCTGGCATTTAAGGTCTGGACACCAGTAGAACAGATTCTTCCTGCCCGCTTTGCAGGCAGCAGCTCAGGAGACAGCCCGGGATGTGTGCAGGCAGGAGGAGGGATTTCCACGGGCAGCCCTGAGCCTGCTGCCAGCCTTGTCCTGCGCAAGCAAAGGGAGCAGGGCTCGCATGGGGCCATGCAAACCCTTGTTCATGGCCAGGTTGGGACCGGGGGATGGAAAGCAGAGGGAGCAGCCCAGGTCTGCTCTTCTCCCACCTCAACCCTGAGGCGATGCTCCTGTCACAGCAGTAAAACACATTTTCTCTGCTTGCTCCCCGACTTCTGAGCTTTCCAGCCCACAGAGCTGAACCAACACTCAGCTTTTACACAAACTTGGCTTGGTTTTAGGATGGGCCGAAGAGGATTTTCTTGATGCTTCCAAAGCTCATAAGCCTCAGCGCCCATCCTGCCTCCTGGAGACTCCAGCCAAAGGATGTCCTCATGGCTTTCCACCACAGCCTTCCCAGGGAAAGTGGGTGAAAGTTGCATCTCCAACCTCAGGACAAAACCAAAGTGACTCTCCATCACACAACACTGGATGACAGATCCACCAGGGGTTGCCCGTAAGGGAAGGAGATGCTCACTCAGGAGAGGTCCTTCCCATCTGCCTGCCCAGGGCTGGACTGGCTATGAGCTGGAGGAGGTTATCTCGGCCTCCATCAGTGTAAGAGTTGAATGTGATTCCAAAGCAAAACAAAAACATTCCCCCCTGCCTGCCCCCACAGTCCCCCGATGTTATCGTTTCCCTAATTTTCACCATATGGGACTGGTGGGAGCACCATAGTGCTGCTCCTCAGGCCCCCTCCCTCACGGCCAGAAACCAGAGCAAGCAGCCTCTAATGGGGACCAGATGCTTCATCCTTATCAGATCTTGGCTGGGACTGGAAGCGGACGTCTTTCTGACAAGGATATTTTGGGGGCTCAGCTGTGATAACAAATGGCAGTGAGCAAGGGAGTCTTGGCATGATGCGGGGCTGTCGGAAACACGGGGTCTTTCTTCAGCCACAACATGCTTGTCTCCTGCCAGGGCGGCCAGCTCTCCCCAGTAAGCCAGGCTTCCCCGGCTCTCCTGCAAAAACCCACTGTCAGGTCATTGGGGACCCCCAAAGGTTGTGAGATCAAGGCATGGTCCAGCCCTGGCCTGCGAGGAGCAAAGCCAGCAGTGATGGTCTGGTGCTTGGCCAGTTTGGCCAGCCCTGGATGACCCATGGGAACAGCACCGCTGCTTCGCCTGGAGGAGAACATTGGGCTAACCACCCTCTTTTGAACCACCATGCTCCAGGACACAGCAGCTCCACCAGCTGCTTCAGATGCATCTGGATGCTCTCCCTATGCCTACTCCACAGGGCTCTTCTGCGTGGACTCGGCAGGATCCTGCAGCACTTGGAGGAAGCGGGTGCCTTTGATGAGCTGGCAGGTACACCTCTTGGAAACCATCCACTGCTTTGTCTCTTTTCCGCTAGCAGAGGCTTGGGTTTCTGTTAGTGAGGCTGGGCACGAAGCATCGCCCATCCTCATCACCACCTGTGCTGGAAAGAGCAGCCCGGTGCCACCAGCATCACCCCGGTGCTGCCCTGAACGAGGGGCTCTCACCCCACCACTGGTGTTCGGAGTACTCCCAGGGCCACAGCGCCCATCTCCAGCCGGCAAAGTCCACCCCACCCCAGAGTGGCTGGGCACAAGCCCTGCCAAACGCCCACTCATCCGAGAGATGTAACCATGCAGGGAGAGCTCAGAGGTCCCTCCAGCCATCGCTCCTGCGCTGCACGCACAGCGACAGACAGTCTGTGCCCTAAAAAATTTATGGCCGAAGGCACGTTTCCAGCAAAAATTTATACAAGCGCTTAGCTTCACACGTTCTGGATAATCTCTTGGGCCCCAGCGGTGTATTCCTGGTGTAAAGTCTAAGGACGGACATAAATCTCAGCGCAATCAGGATCCAATTCATCTAAGCAGATCCCTCTTCATGCAGTGGAAGACTTTCAAATACTCCTCAAGTTTTACCTGGATCAGCAATTAAGGCAGTTTTGTTCATCTTACGTCCGCAACAAAGAGTTGTCTTTGGGAGATGAGCTTGGTCTCTGCCAGACCACCCTCTGGCCCCTCACCCCACCGTGGTGGGATTTCCTGTAGTCCTGCAAAAACCCATTGTTCCTTCCCGCTCCGATGGGAAGAGCATCCCGGGCAGCACTCGGTGCTTACCCCGACTGGTCCCACATCCCAGCACGGCCGCATCCCGCCACTCCAGCTGTAACATCTCCATCCGTCCTCGTCCTGCCGTGACCCACCGAGGGGGGCCAGCTGGGGACCTCCTCCCGGCACCGGGGGATGCGGGCGCCGGGCGCACAGCGCAGCTCCCTGCCCGCTGCCCACACACCGAGCCCTGCGGCTCGCAGCCCTGCTGCTCGCCAGGATCTGGCCCACAGCGCTTGAATGGTGGATTAAGTCACTAGCTTGGAGCTTAACTCATCGAGCTGTGCTTGCCAGAAAGCATGTCTTGCACCTAATATTGAGGGTATTTTTGCGTCTTAAGGCTTAGCTGCTACTGCTTCACCAGTTTTCATTGGAGAAAGCCCACGGTTTACAGCTTTGTTTAAATTACGGGGATTAATGCACAGCCATTCTTTATTTGACTTTTCAATTACCACCATTGAATTAATCCTGTAGGTTGTTCTGCCTTTTCCATCCTCCCAGCTTTTCCGTCTCACAGCGTCCAGCGGTGACGCCGGCTGCTGGCGGGCCGGTGGCTGGAGGGAAGAGCTCGCCAGCCGGTGGCCGAGGGCTCCACGCAGTTGCCGGCAGGAGATGAGGGCTTGTGCAATCTGCAGCCGCTATTTTTGTGCCCATTTCAAAGACGTCGTATCCCAGCAGAGACAAACCATGGTTGCATAGTTATTTAGTAACGTGCTTTGGGGGTTGTTTAAATAAAATGTAACAGTTCCTGGCCTCTGGGCTAGTATTTTGCCTCCTGAATATGAGCCGAGCTTCGTTCCTAGCGCCTGCAAAATCTACCTTTGCCGGGATGCTCAGCTTCTGCCCTGGACCAGCGCCGCGGTGGGTGCAAAGACCTTCATTCAAAGCTGCAGACGTCGGTTCACAGCAGCTTGCTCCACACCCGCTTTTAAAATCCGCTCTCACGAGACTTGCTTTTCCTTTCCTTTCCTTTCCTTTTTCTTGCAGGAGTGTAGGTATCTGAGCTCTAGGCACAGGACACATCTTGGGGAAAAAACAAGCCCAAACTGTCTTGTGACGCCTCCGTGCATTTATCTATCTCTGCGGCAGCACCGGCTTCCCGTTGATGGCACTGGGCAGGCAGGTGCTCCTGCTCCAGGGAGCTCCCCATCCCAACGGATCCACCACTGGCTAAGTACGAGAAAGGGGTGGAAAGCCCTCTGCTTTCCCGAAGGAGGGGCAGCCAAAGAAGCAGAAGCATCAGGCATTTTATTATTAACTCGGTTCGCTGGGGCAGAGCCAGGAACTGGCTCCCGAGACCCGGGGTACCGCCTTTACTGCCAGATCCTCCTCAACATATGCACCGCAGCGGGGGACGGCCCTCGTGCACATGTTCATCTGGCCGGGCTGAACCTGTGCGGCATTTCCAAACCACGGGCAAACCCTGCCAGCCCTGCGGAAGCGGCACCCCCCTGGCGGGCTGGCAGAGACCTGCCCGTGGCTTGGCACGGGGACGGGCAGGGGAGGGAGGCTTGTCTGCTGCGGGGGGACCTGCCGCGGCACCCCGCTCCTCCACAGCCCGGGCATCGCTCGCTGGCGTTTCTTCCGCACAGTGGCATCGGCCCCAAAATAGAGTCGCCTAGGTTGGAAGGGATCATCGAGTCCAACCATCAACCTGACACTGCCAAACCCACCACTAAAGCACGTCCCTCAGCACCACGTCTACCCTCCTTTTCCATGTCCCACCAGCTCCTGAGCACCCCAGGATGCTCTGTCACCCCGTCCCCTCCAGAGGAGCCACCTTGAACCCAAGACACCTTCCATCACCTTAATGCTCCACGATTACCGCCCTGGGAGGATGGTGGAGCAGCACTTGCCCTGACAGACGGC
The DNA here is from genome assembly GCF_965231255.1 of Vanellus vanellus. Lineage (NCBI taxonomy): Eukaryota > Metazoa > Chordata > Aves > Charadriiformes > Charadriidae > Vanellus > Vanellus vanellus. The sequence goes on from NC_138919.1 coordinate 929,254, forward strand.
AGGCTGCTGCCTGCATTAGGCAGGTGCAGGCAGAGGGAGGCAGCCAGGGCCCCTCTGCTTCCTCCATCCCCAGCCCTCAGAACAGAGGGACCTGAGCCACAGCCCGGGCAGGGAACACTGCGCCCGCAGTGTCCCCCAGTCCCACAAACTGTGTCCAGTTCTGGGCTCCCCAGTTCAAGAAAGACAAGGAACTGCTGGACAGAGTCCAGCGGAGCGCCACAAAGATGCTCAAGGACTGGAGCATCTCTCTGCTGAGGAGAGGCTGAGAGCCCCGGGGCTGTTCAGCCTGGAGAAGAGAAGGCTGAGAGGGGATCTTATCAACTCTTATCAATATCTAAAGGGCGGGTGGCAAGAGGACGGGGCCAGACTCTTTTCAGTGGTGCCCAGCGACAGGACAAGGGGCAGCGGGCACAAACTGGAACACGGGAAATTCCATCTCAACATCAGGAGGGACTTCTTTCCTGTGAGGGTGGCAGCACAAGCTGCCCAGAGAGGCTGTGGAGTCTCCCACTCTGGAGACATTCCAAACCTGCCTTCATGTGTTCCTGCCCAACCTCCTCTGGGTGACCCTGCTCTGGCAGGAGGTTGGACTAGATGATCTCTGAAGGTCCCTTCCAACCCCGACCACTCTGTGATTCTGTGAAACCCACACGTCGAGCCGGGCTGTATTCAGTTACCCTCCTCCCAGCTTGCAGCACCCAGCCAAATCCTGTGTGCTTTATCGATTATTATTTGTTTGGTAAGTGCCCTCTTCCCTGGCCAGAGCCGAGACCTCAATGCCCAGCACAGTGGCAGGACTAGGGACCCCATGTCCCACAGGGAGCTGAACTCGTGCAAAGCGTCCGCTTGGCTTGCGATTTTATCATATAATTTTGGTAGCAAAACCAGAAGGAGCTGGGGGATGAAAGGGGAGCAGAACCCCCTCATTCAGGGAGGGATGGGGAGGTTGGGTGCTGTTCGCCGAGGATGAGAGGTGAGGTGGAGGTGGCACAGCCACCCCAGCACCCCACCGGCCCCGGTGCCAGTCGGGGTGAGCTGGGGCTGCCTGTGAGCCCCCAGCGCTCGGGGAAAATCCTCACGGGAAAGGGCGTTTTGCTGCAGCTGCCCCAGTCCGGTGGTGCTACAGCAGGAGCCGGGGGCTGCTGCCATCCGTCCCCGGCCTCAGTCAGAGCCAGGACCCCTCGCAGGAGTGGGACATGACCCGTGATGCTGTGCTATCAACCTTGGGGATGCATGCCTTCTCCTGCCTCCTCCTCTTCCTCTCTCCCAGTGCCTCCCAGTGTCACCCCAAGGATGCTGGCACCTGGTGTGAGCCCCATCAACGGGAAACCCTTGCTGCCACATCCATAGCCATAGCCGTGACAGGGCTTGGCCAAGGCCATGGGACTGGGAAGCAGCACGTGGTCCCCTGGGGACACGGGCTGCCGAGGTGGGACCGGCCAAGTCAGCTGCTCGTGTTATTAAAAATGATTAGCTCGCCATTTGCTAATGAGCTGGCTGCAGGCAGGGCTGCCCCTGCCAGCGCCCGCTCAGCCGTGCTCCCGCTGACGCCACAGCGTCGGTCAAACGTGGGAAGTTTCTCCCTTTGCTCCATCCTCTCCACCACTCCCGTGGGAACAAGGACGGGGTGGCTCACAGGGCAACACAAACGAGCCCTACCTACAAACAACACTAACGCACCGGAGAGGGGAACCCCAAAAGCCAAATCCTTCAGTTCACGTCTGTGGCCACAACGTTAATGGTCCAAAACCAGCTTCAGCAGTTCCTGTAGGCCCTACATAAACACACTAGCATCATGTCCTCACAGCAGTGAAGGTGCCCCGTGCCCACGCGTCTGTGCTATGCACCAGAGGTGACGCCGTGCTCCCTTCCGGGAGGTACTTGCAACCTAAGCTGGAAAAAAGGGGGATCAGGGATGAATTCCCAGCCTCGGAGAAGCCATGGCCAACCTCCTGCCCACTCCAGCATTTCAGCCTGGATCCCACCAACCCTTGGGGATGGGCAAGGTGTTTTCTTATCTCAGCTGCTTTGGTGCAACTATTGTTTTGAGGCTTCACAGAGGAAAAAGTCTCCACGCAGGGGGCTGAGCAGGGAGAGAAAGAGAAACCAGATGGTCTTGGCCAGGAGTGAGAGGAGGGAGAGGAGAGGTGCAGGTCCCACAGCATTTGGCACAGGCTTGGGGACCTTGGGAGGTCAAGTTGCAGCTTGATGGCTTGGAGCAAGTGCGGCTCCTGGCCAGCTCTGGGACAAGCCACCCTGCTCGCAGGCACCAAGAGCCATGGTGCTCAGAATCCCCCCCAAAACAGGTCCCAAGAGCCGCCCCATAGTTAAAACGCACACCGTGGGGTCCAGCCCAGCAGCCCAGCAGGGAGATGGCATCCTCCATCAGCATTCCCAGCCCTCCAAGGCAGAGAAGCCACTGCAGAAAATGTTGTGAAGCACCTTGAATGCTTCCAAACATGTCTATGGCCCAGACAACATCAGTGTCAGAGACGGGTTTCCAGCACATTTAGTCATACACCTTCTCCAGCACCTGCCCAGCATCTCTCCAAACACCGACTGCGGAGACCATAAGTGTGGCCACACCAGGACCCTCCCAGGATGGATGGGGCTCCCGGGAGCATGCTTGCTCCCTGCCTGTTGTCCTCCCCATCCCTTGGGGAGACGCGGGGTTCCAAGCATTGTCCCTGCCTTGTGCTCTCGGGGTGGCACAGGAGAACAGGGTGAGTGAGGCTGGAGGTGACCTGCAGGAGCCAGGCACTGAGCAGAGCAGAGAGATGTCCCAAGGATGGGAGGGAAGACCAAGGAGCCCAAGAGGGACTACATCATCCATGCTGCTCGCATGGAGACACCCCCCACCCCAGAGCTTACCTTTGCAGGCTTTGCGGTCCGTGATGGACTTGCTGAGGTCCCGGTAGAAGCCCTCCTTGCAGTAATGGCAGTGTCGCCCCGCCGTGTTGTGCCGGCAGTTGAGGCAGACGCCACCGCTCTTCCTGCCCGAGAGCTTGTACAGCTCCATGTTGAAGCGGCAGCGCCGGGCGTGCAGGTTGCAGTTGCAGGCTGCAAGGGAAGGGGAGAGGGTGAGCGCCGGGAGCGAAACCTGGGACCCCCCCTGGGTGGGCTGGAGCTGCCCCGCTGCCCCCCACTGCTGCTGGGGGCCAGGGCTGCCTGCGCTGGGGGAGCGGGACGGGACGGGACGGGCATGGCACAGCTGGCCCCAACGTGCCGTCCAGATGTGCAGCATCCGCCGCCCCACAGGGCCAGTGCCGGGAGGTCAGGGCGGAGGAGAAAGGACACGTGTAAGGACGGGGCACTGCTCAGCTGAAGGCAGAGGTGTGCAGGATGGAGGGGTGCAGCCGGGGAGGGGGGGGGGAGGTCCGGTAGCGCCAGCCAGGCACCTGCAGCCCCCCCAACCCCTCTGCCCCCTCCCCTCTCCAGCGAGAGACCCCGGCCGGCATTTCGGCAGGATCACCCGCCTCATGCCACGGGCTGCGATGGCATCGCCGTGCTGCCTCACAGGCTGCCAGCCTCAGCGCCCCCAGCGGAGCCCCCAAATTCCTTATATTTAAGGCTCTACCCCGTGTGCGTGTGCGCGCACACACAAAGAAGCCCACATAGCAATCCACGTGTGCACGTGCCCACATTTGTGCACATACACGAGCTCGTACGCGCACAAACACGGACACGTGAACACGTGTACGCACAAACGTGCACTTAAATATCCACATACCGTTGCATCCGCACACATACGCGCGCACAAGCACATGCATGCAGGCGTGCACAGAAATATCCACGTGCCGTTACATGCGCACACACGTGGGCCACAAATGTGCACGCTCACACGCACAAGTGTGCACACACGCGCGCTGCTTTTTCATCAGCCGCAGGACCACCCCCCCCACCACCACCACCACCCGCCCCGATTCCACGTGCGCGAGATGAAAAGGCAAAGCCGTGCCCGTTCCTGCTTAACGCTCTCGCAAAAAGATAATGGGAACAAGATTTCCTTCGGCAAAACGCGGCGCCCTCCTCCCCCAGCCCCGGCCCCCTCCCCACGCTGGTAAATTGAGGTTGGGTGAGAGTTTTTCCAGGCGTACTGTGAAATTCATTAACGTGTCAGCCCAGATTTAACTGCTGAGGTCTGGCTTGGGCGGCCGTGTGAAGTTGCCTCCCCCCCTCCCCGGCCGGCAGCGCCGGTGGGAGCATCAGCCCGCGCAGATCAAACGCTCCCTCGCCCGCCTCGCCGCTCCAGCCTCCTCGAGGCTGGGGGAAGAAAGCTGGAGCAAACCCCAGCCCTAAAAAAAAAAAAAAAAAAAAAAAAAAAAAGAGCCTTTTCAAAGGCTTAAAGGAGTTGAGCGAAAGGTTGGTGCCGGCCTCGGTGCTGCCGGCACCACGCGCTCAAACCTCAGCTCCCCCCGGAGCTCCCCCAAGTTATGAGATTAGTGTAAAAATCACATGGCAGGCATCAAAATAACAGTCTGGCGTGGCGGTAGGTGCCTTCGGGGGCTGGTGCCTTTTCAGCTCATTTTTTTCCCCCTGGTGCCGGTGAATAATAGGGACTTTTGAGGCAAATTCTGCCACGGTGCTAGGCAATGGGATGCAGAGCCTGGAGAGAGAGCAGCAAATACTGCCTGTGCTCCGAGGCAGCCGGGGATGCTGCTGTGCCGGGGATGCTGAGGCTTGGCCAGGCTTTGCCGGGGCCGGGAGAGATGTGGTGAAGTACCCCGACATCCAGGCTGCTCTCGCGCTCGCCAGATAACGGGGACAGGAACGAGCTGCGGTTTGCGCTGCTGAACAGGGGCAGCCGCGCGTAAATGCTGCAGAGGAGCAATTTTTGGAGGGTGTTCCCTCGCATGACTGAAAGGCCAGCGGGATCACCCCAAAAGGCAGCTTTGTCATCCCGTTGGGAATGCTCGGGGCTGCTCCCGCGAGCCCCCGGCATCCTCTGGGGAAGGAGCAGGGACAGCAGCCCAGAGGGGAGGCGATGGGCAGTGGAGGAGAAAGGTCAGGTAAATGATTCGCCGCCCTCGGCGCGGGTCCCTCTCTGCCTCCAGTTTAATTGGTGAGAGAGTAACTGGCCGGAGCCTTTTCACGGCATCACCTCCCGGCTGGCACGTCCCCATCAGCCCTGAGGCCACCTTTTCCTGGGAACCTGCCTCAAATCCTCTCAGGAGGTGGGTTTTGGAGAGAAACCTCCTCTTGCTGCCCGGCATCGTCCCCTCTGCCTGCCGGCAGCGATGCTGCCCACTGCGAGTTCTTGCTCCCAGCCCGGGCTGGGTGTCAGCAAACTGCCGCCACCTTAGTGGGAGCCGAGGCGGGATTTTGGCACGAGCCTGGCCAGCCGACACGGGAGACCTGGCCGGGCTTGTGCCACGCTGGGATGGGTGGCCGTCCCCTGCTCGGGGACAGGGTCACACCAGCACGCGTGACCGTCCCCTCACCCCCTGGGCGCAGTCATCCGGCGCTAATTGGGGCGGACGGGTCCCCCCTCTTACCCGGCTAAATACTCGCACTGTTCCTCAGCGCCGACTCGGTTGCAAGCTCTGTCTGTCTCCCGTTAATCACTAATTAAAGGCTTGAATGTTCCCTGCTGTTTGGGGTATTAATAAGAATTTAATTGCACAGTTTGGAGCTAATTACGTGGTAGCTCGCTTCCGCCCTTGTACAGTATGCCCAATTAAACAATCATATGATCAATTAAACAATCACAAGATCTAATAATTTGCAATAATAGACTAATTAAACGTCGACACCTTGCAATGGAGCAACCTTCTGTCCCCCTTTTGATGGCGTTTGAACCCTTGCCCAAGCCCTGGCCTCCCCACAACCTCTTTTCCTCCGGGCTGCTGTGGATGGGGGAGCCGGGGCCAGCGGCACGAGGGGTTTGGGGTCGGGATCCCGGCAGGGGACGGGCAGCGCCGCGCACCGAGGCACACGCGTGGCAGGCGACGGAGCCCGTGGGGCAGGAGTGGGGCTCCGCCGCCCCTACAAGTTCCCTGGGAATAATTAGCGAAGGCAGCCGGCTCAGCGAAACCCTAGACCGGTCTGGGCTGCCAACCCGCAGCAGATCCGAGCTACGCCCCTGCTTTGGCTGGAGGAGAGCCCGGCCGGGACGGCGGGGCAGGATGGGGTTGCACCTCCGCCCCGGGGAAGGGAGCAAAGACCAGAAAAGCCCCTTCCCTCCCATCCGCACCGCCCCTCCGTCACGGGGAGGGTGTTCGGAGAGAGGGGCCGGGGCTCGCAGCTCTGCCGCGGAGAAGCAGGAGGGGAAGTAGAAGCGGAGAGCCCTCCCCGAGCAGCTGCGAGCTGAGAACTGGGGTGTGAGGCACAAGGCTGAACCACTCCAGCCCCATCCCGGGAGGAGCAGGACTCAGACGAGCGTTAATCCCCTCCACGGCGGTGGCTGCCACCCCCCCCTGCATCCCAGACCCGTTGGGATGCTGCACCTCGTGGGGAGCAGGTGCCCAGGCAGGGGTGGCAGGGGGGTGCTGCCTGCTTATCCACCCCCGAAAGCCATCACCTACCACGATCCGCTTGCCAGGGAAGGACCGTGGCCAGTGCTGCCGGGAATCCGCCGGTTTCCAGCACATCTTCTGGGGAGAGGGCGAGGAGCACCCCGCCGCGGGGGATGCGGCGAGGGAAGGGGCTGCAGATGCGACTGCCAACAGACTGCCGGCAGCGCGGATCCTGCTCCGTGGGGTAAAACAGCCCAGGCCAGCTCACTGGGGGATTTCCGAGAGAATTTTTGCACGGGAAGCACCGAGATAGAAAGCGAAAGTCAACAGATAGAGGAAGGGGCAGAGGGCACAGGGGAAGCACATGGGATCCTCTAAATCCCATCACGGCTCCGGGAATCGGTGCTTTTAGGCACTGGCATCCCAAATCCATCACCACAGCTCTCCAGCCCGAAGCGGAGGGAGCAGCAGCCAGCGAGGGCTTCCCAGGAGAGCGCAGCCCCTTCCCTGCCGAGCCCCCCAGATCAAAGCGAGCCCCGTGCATTATCCCGGTGCTCCGGGGAGCGCTCCCGCCGCGGCGGCCACAAAGGGAACAAGAGCTCCCGCATTACCAGCGAGTGCATCAATTACTTCCAGTGGCTGCCTTGTGCTAATCCGCTTCCCCCCTCTTCCCCAGGCCGGGTGTTTCGGGGACAGCCTGCCGAGGGGGCGACCGGGCGGCCCCGAGCAGCTCTGCGTGTGCAGGCAGGGACGGGCAGCGGCGGTGGGAAGGAGGCGGCGCGAGTCTGCAAGAATAGAGCCGACGCATCAACACAGGGGGGCTCGGGATTTCGGCGATCACGCTCCCACCGACCGCTCTGCCGGGATTATCCTTCACTGAGCCTGACCCGGGCAAAAAGCTGCGGGCACATGTGGATGGGGACATGGCGCGCTCTTCCCTGCTCTTCTCTTTCCCCTGTTTCGGGCAGGACACACCGGAGGGTACCCAGACCATCCCAACATTGGCAGGACAAGCTCCCCGTGGGACTCGCAGCCCTTTTGGGGGTATCGGCAGAGTCCCCCGTGGCCGTGGACCGATGACACTGCTCTGTAACCACCAGGCACAGGGCCACACACCCTGCGGCACGGAGCTGGCACCGCGCCCTCTTGCCAAGCCAGCAGCGTGGCAAACCCACTGTCGCCGTCCCGGCTGCGACATCCCCAAAGTCTGCCTGACCCCCATAACACCGCAGCACGGCAATGTCCCCATGAATGCCACGGCCACCCTGCGGCAGCTGTGGTGAGGGGACACCCCGCACCGATGCTCAGACCTCAGGTGTCGCTGGGCTGTTTCACCTCTGCATTCCCCCGTGCCAGCCAGAGGCAGAAATTTTGGGGAAATAAAAAAAGGTTGTCCTCACCTCCAGCGGCATGGATGGATGTCCCTGCACCGTGACATGGTGCAGGACATTAATTTGTCCCCATGCCGGAGCAGGCGGAGACTCCTGTGTGCTGGAGGGGGAAAAAAAAAAAACCATGCAGGGCGCTGGGGACCACAGAGCCAAGAGGTGACATCCCAGCATGACCTGAGGCTGTACCAGCCCCAGGGCTCCATCCGGATCCACTTTTAGGGTGCTGCAGCCCCCTGCCCCTCACCTGGCGCCAGGCTGCCAAGCTCCTGCATCCAACCACCCTCCTCCTCCTCACCCTTCCCCGGCCCCACGCGACCATCCACCACCACGAGCCAAGCATCACCGATGCCCGGCCGCAGGACCAGAGTCCGAAACCCCGCAGCCCCTGGGGCTGAGCAAAGGGGAACTTCCCGGGCGGCCTCTCCTTTTAATTGGTGCTAATTGCTGCGTCTGTTCGTGCTGGCTGGGGAGATGTCATTGTTGAAAGGCACAGAGGGGAAGGCTCGGGGAGCTAATCCAGCTTTCAGCCGCTAAGCCCTTCGGAGGCGGGTGATGGAGAAGCTCTTTCAGGTCCCTTCAGAGAGGGCACAAAGCCCAAGAGGGGAAAGGGAGAAAGAAGGGGAGCGAATCAACAGGAAAAACTACTTTCACACGCAGCTCGGGGAAGGGTCTTTGTGCACCGGGCTTGTTGGGGGGGGGGGGAGCTTGGAGGGACCACACCGGGCCCCCGCCTCCTCTGCTCTCCCTCGTTTATCTTTCCAGCCCCATCTGCCAAAAGGGTGATGCAGCTGGGGGCAGGGGCGCTCAGGAGCATGGCCCTGCGGAGCGGGACCCTCACCCTGCAATGGGTGGACAAGACGGACTGAGGGACAGGAGATCTGCAGATGCTCCCCCCAAAATGAGCTTCCTCCGGTTTAACCCCTTTTGTGCCGGCAGAGCCACCTCCGCTGCCATCACGCTGCTTTACCGGAGGATTTGGCGGTGAGGATGATGCAGCGTGGGATGCCACAAGAGCGGCAGCCATCGGGTCGGGATCTTCCTTTTGTCCCAGGGGGTTTCCATGGGTTCCCCCACCAGCCGGAGCCCTCCCCTGCCTGACCTGCTGGCAGCTGGAGGCAGCGGCCGTGGGCAGCGCATGGAGTTGAGGTGGTTTGGTCCCATCCCCCCCCCCCCCCAAGCTTTGCTTCAAAACTCATCTTTCTGAGACATGTGGGAAAACACAAGGACCGACACATTCCCACAGGGCGTCAGGTGGTTTAAAGCATTGCTTCTGGCACTCGCTTTGAATCTGCTGCCTTTTTAAGCCATTCTTAGAAGAAATCCACTGCAACATATATATATTTAAGCCGACAGCCGGGATCTCAACAAGACATCGATCACAAATACTAACAAGTCCCTCTGACCTCTGGCACATCCACTGAGCCTTTCAGGGGCTGATTAATGGTACGGCTTTCCCTTGTCTCCATCCTCCTGCCACCCCCTGGGACCCGGGCTCCGGTCCAGGAGGAGCGAGAGGCTGTTCATCCCTCTCCCAGACCTTCACAAGGCATCCCCCAACCCCATCCCAAAACAGGAAAAAAGGAAAAAAAAGCCCACCAAAATCCCACAAAGACTGACGAGCGGGACAGCCAAGCAATGCCAGTTTGATGTTTTGGAAATGTTTCATTTCGATGACAATATTTTTAACTCATGGAAACCTTTGCAAGGACAGACAAGCTAAACCCACCACACAAAGCGCCGTGCCAGACCGAACGCGAATGATAAAGTGTTGAATTGGGGTATCTCAAGTATTTCCTTAGTCTCTGCCAGGTTTTGCTGCCCCAAACCCCTTCTCGCTGGGAAATGCCACGATTCCCCCTCCCAGCCCAGGGACGGTCGGTTTGCTGCCCAAGGGAAAGACACCCAGCCGGGCATGCCACAGCAAGTTTTGCTGACCAACTGGAAGACACCGGTGATTTTTCAGAGGGTTTTGGTGCTTTGGCTCACGGCCAAACCACCACACCTCTGGGGGGGCACCCACAGTTGAGACAGAGCAGATGCTTGGAGCATTTCCCAGCCCTCCAGCGAGAAGGATGCTCCCCCGGCATCTCTGGACAAGCACGGTCCATTGCTTCAGCTCAGCACCCATCATTTCCTCCCCCAGTGACCTGTTTTGGGGCTTCAGTCCCAGAAATAAATAAAAACAAATTAAAAATCACTTACCCAGACACTCGTTGGCCTCGCGGGCGCTGGCCCGCTGCCAGGGCCGGTCGTAGTGGAAGGGCTTGCAGCGGTCGCACTCGGGACCCTCCGTGTTGTGTTTGCAGTCGCACACCAGCTTCTGCTCCTTGTCCTTCACGCAGCGCGCCGCGTGTCCGTTGCATTTGCAGCGCCCGCCGACCTGTAGCTCCCCCACCGCGTAGTAATAAGGGGTCGAGCTGGTGCCCCCCTCCTCCTCGCCGACATCCCGGCCGCCCAGGTCGCGGAAGAGATGCGGGCGGCTGAAGACCACGCGGATGTCGGTGGCCGTCACCCAGTCCTGGAGCACGGGGCTGCTGTCGAAGTCCTGGGCGGAGGGTCGCCCGTCGAGGGTGCTGAAGGCGATGAGCCCACCAGTGAGGGGGTAGAGGTCAGTGAGGCCATCGGTGCAGAGGGCCTCCTGCTCGTTCTGCTTGGTGACAGTGGCTTTGCTGGGTTTGCCGTAGATCTTACGGCACTGGGAGGAGTAGTACTGGTACGGCACCCAGGTCTTGCCGTAGTCCATGGACTTGAGGATGGCGGTGGACTCAGGCCGGGGCGAGCAGAACTGGAGGCTGACGTAGACCACCTCGAACTTCTTGCCAAGGGAGAGGGTGAGGGTGACGTTCTGGGGCGAGTGGTGGAGGGTCTCTGAGCGCCAACACGTCATGTTGGAGGCGGTGTTGAGGTCGGTCAGGTAGGCGGGTGGGTGGGCTCGGCGGGGGTCCGAGGCATTGCAGTGCCGCGTCGGGGGCTTCCCACATGTGCTGGAGGCTTGAACCTCTTTCCCGAAGGCGGCGTTGACGAACTCAGGGATGCAGCGGCGAGGAGCGCCACTCTCGTCGTAGCAAGGGTCTGGGGGGGTCTGCTGGGCCACGAATGGGTTCACTGTCTGGGAGACGCCCAGCATGGCCGTGGTGAGGAGCAGGCGCAGGAGCTGCAGGACCTCCATCCTCCCGGGGCGAGAGAAGCGGCTTCTCCCTGGGGCAAGAACAAAGAAGGTGAATAGCACTGGCAGCCCCACCGGCAGCGGCATGGCCACAGCACTGCCAGTGCGAGTAGACTGGGCTGGGCTGGGCTGGGCTGGGGAACACCCCATGTCTGGCCCTCGACCCGTGCCCACCTCCCCACCTCACATCTACTGGTGCAGCATCCTGGGAGCAGGGCAGGGAGGAGATTACTGTGCGGTGCCTTATCCACAGCAATCCCTCACCGCTCGTCAGCGGGAACGAACTACGGCGGGAAATGGCAGAAGGAGCTGAGGTTTGGAAGGAGGAGGTTGAAATCAGGGTCCAGCCTTTCCCCGGCCACTTAATGAACTGTCTCAGGAGTGACAGGAGCATTCACGCTTGGCAGCAGCCCCGGCTGTCACGCACAGCTCGGAGACCCCCATCACCGTACAGCTGCCGAGGAGAGGTGGTAGGGAAGAGCTGGAGAGACATTTTGCTGCAAACCTCAAGTTATCCAACCGCAGCCTGAAACAGCTCCCGCCAACACAGGAGAAAGGAGCAGCAGCAAAAACACCTTGCAGGCACGTTTTGCACCAGGCAGGAGCTCACCAGGATGAAGCCCCAGGGCTCAGCTGGGGTTGGCACCACTTTCCCTGCTGTGCCACAGCCCCAGGAGCATCCTGCCGGCCATGGGCATGGTGGCTTCTCCCAGTCAGGGGTTAGATCCCCTCCAAATCCCACTGCCACACTACCTGAGTATTCCCACCGGCAAAAGGAGGTTATTCTGGCCTCACCCCCAAGAAGCCCAGGTCTGGGTCTGGCCTCTCTGTTCATGGAAAGAAAAGCAAGGACCAAATGCAGGGCTTGGATGAGCTCCTCAACCAGCGGCCACAGCACAGGGCCAGGGGACACTGGGTGGCTCCCGGGGGACATGGCCCATCTCCTGCACCACTGGCTCGGAGGATGGAAAAGGGACCGGAGGTCACGTCCCCTTCCGCCAGCTCTGGCTGCAGCAGGAGCATCCCAAAAGATGCAGATGAGCCATGCCCCATCCTGAGCATCGTGCCAACCGCCACAGCTCACATGCTTACTGGAGAACAGCCCCGGGCACTGCATCTGACGGTAAGACCCCTGAGCTGCCCAGCTGGGAGGACGGCATCAGCCCTGCCATCCCATGTGCTTGGCTGGAGGGGCATTGCTGAGCGCTGCCCGCCTCAGCCACCGAGCCAGCTTCTCTACCCTCTACCAGCCACAGCCAGGGCATGCAGAGGGGATGCCCCCCACTGTCACCTCTCCCACTAATAAATCCTTAGGGGATGACTTGGGTTTTGCATTTCGCTCTCAGGAACAAAGCATGACCCAGCGTGGCAGATGCTGCCCACCTACAGCCCCCAACACCGCTCCTGCCTGACCGGCTGCCCACTCCGGCCGAAGGAGGCTGGCAGGGGACAGTTGGTTTCAAATGATCTGGGATTTTTATTTTAGGGTGGTGGGTTTTTTTTGGTTTTTTTCTTTCCCCCCTTTTTCCAAATAAAAGGAGCCATGGCTGTGGAAGAAAGCTGCCTCTCTGCGGGCTGCCAAACCACTAATGGGGGGAAGCTCCTCCCTTCCCAGCCACGCTCAGCCGGGCAGGCAGCGCCAGAGCCCATGCCACCGAGGGGGGGAGTGGAGACAGGGGTCTCAGCCCACCTCTGGGCATCTCCCCCAGGACAAACCCCGACCCTGCCACCTCTGTGCCATTTCCTCGCTGCTTAATCCTCTGCTGATGGAAACGGAGATGCTCACTGCTGAAAAATCGGCGGCTCCCTTGGTGGTCTCTGCATCCCCCACTACCCGGCAGCGCTGCAGAGCCTTTCGGGGACATGCCAGCCCACGGCCTGGTGGCTGAGCAGCCGGCAGGCAGCAAGACAAGGGATGCTGTCCCTGGAGCACCGGGAACCCCCTACTCAGGGAGCGTGGCATGCAGGCGAGGGCTGCGGGAGCAGAGAGGGGAGCAACAGGGACACAGCAGCCACCGCAGCAGAGGAAGCGCAGTGCTGCAAGCGTCAGGCTGCGAAGAGCATCCCCCGGGAGCCCCGGCCCCACCGCAGGCAGCTGCCTCCTGGGCAAGCTCCCCAGTGTCTGCCTGTCTGGGAACTGTCGAGCGAAGACAGTGCCTGGCTAAGCCCCCAGTGCAATCCTTATGGGACCATCCCCAGCCCCTGGGTGCCGGGCAGGGAGGCAGAGCCCTGCTCCTGTACTCACACCCAGCACAGCGGGCTGCGAAATGCCGATGGACGCCCCTGCAATGCCCGGCAGGACCCGGCCACGCATGTACCTGCGGATAACCCAGCACAGCTCCTGCAGCCCTGTGATGCTGCCAGCTTCCCCGCCACCCCCGTCCCACTGCACACCCCACAGAGGGGGACGCAGCTGGGTGCAGCCATCACCACCTCCCACCCCACCAGCACCAGGGCAGCACCCAGCGTGGCGACAACCCCGTGGGAAGACCTCCGCACTGGGAGGACAGAGGAGAAACCCGCCGGGAATGCCTCAGCAGCTGCATCCATCCACCCCAGGGTGGCTCAGGGTGTATCCAACAAGGCTAAACCCTGCCAAGGGGTCTCCTCCACCCACCACCTCCTCTGCAGCATGGCAGCGAGGGGACACAAGTAGGGCCACGCTCAGGTGTGCCACCTGAAAATCCCCTGATTGGTAAGACACAAAGGTTTTGGGAAACCCTTGACCAGGGGAGAAGGACAGCACCAGAACCCAAGAGCAAGGGGAGAGCCCAGAGGAGGAGGTGGCAGCAGGGCTGGGGCCGGGGTTACTGCGGCTTTTGGGACACACAGGAGCGAGCATCTCCTGCCTGTCCCCCATGCCCTGATGGGAATCTCTATCCCTCCCACCAGCCATATCGAGGCGCAAGCCCATAGATTCGGTGCCCAACTTTGGGGGGCTCTGCTCCTGCCGGGGAGCAGCCGCCAGGGAGCCAACGCTCGCCCAGCGGCGCATCGGCGCTGCGGAGGCAGGGCATGAATGGAAATCATTATCATCGCCGAGACCACACACAGGCGCGCACGCTCCGCGCTCGGCTCACCCCATTATCCCGCTGAAAGAGAGCCAGGGCCGGTGGTCTCCGCGGGCCTCACCTCCATATCGCAGAGGAGGGCAAGCTGCAATCTGCTCCCTTTTATGCATATTCAGTGTGACCCCAGGACTGCCGGCAAGCTGCCAGAGAGGCCCGGGAGTGGGTATTTTTCTCCCCGGCCCCCATCTGCCCCCCCTTTCCACTTCCCATCTTCGCTGCCCCCAGTTCAGATCAAATGGAGGTGCTGCTGACTAAGCAGGGAGCGGTGGGATGAGCTCCTCGGCGCCGAATCCAGCCCAGCACCCGCCTGGATCTGGCACGAGGAGGGACATAAGCGATGGGGTGCACCTCCCAGGGACAGCATCCCAAAGGCGTCCCCAGTGAGGCTCTCGGGTGGCCACCAGCTCCCGGCCACCACCGGCACCCGCGGGGCTGGGGGGACACGGTGGCGGGGCTCACCCTTCCCGAGGAAGCGGCCGCCCTCCCGGCTCCTCCCCAGAAGCGGCTGCATTTTTGAGGTGGGCGATTTCCTCACTCCTCCGCTCGGGGAATGCTAACAGCCGTGCGGTTTGGAAGGAAGTCACGCCGCCGTAGCGCTTCAGAAGTGCTTTAAAAAAAAAGAAAAAAATTAGCTACCGCATCCAACGCCTCCACACCCCTTCTCCCTACAGCAACACGCTTCCCAAGGCGACCGGCGGCGTTTCCCCGCCTCGCAGGAGGTTTGCCGGGGCGATGCTCCAGCCCGCTGTGGGTTCTCCTTCCCACCGCCTTCCCGGGAGGCAGCGTTGCCGAGAGCGATGCGTGCCCAGAGCTCTGCATCTCCCGACGCCGCCGAGCCATCGAGCGGGTGCTCGGTCCCCAAAATTGAATGCAGGAGGCAGGTGCAGCAGGTGAACCAGGGCAAAGAGAGCAAACTTCCCCAAATACGGATGCCGGTGCCTACGGCAGGCCCAGGGTCACCACCCAGCAGACCGGGGCAGCGGCAGCTTTGCAGAGGTAATTACAGGATTAAGTGGAACAACACGGGGCGGGGAGGGAAGGGGGTTATTAGCCAGATTTGATCCCGGGACCTTTGCGGCGCAGGAGCAGCCTTCTCTCATTAAAGCGGAGGGGGAAGGCGTGAGCGACCCGAGCAGCGCTCCACTGCATCTCTGCCACTGAAAAACGCGGGATTGAAGAGCAGGCGATGGCTAAAGCCGAGCAACCATCACTGCCGGGGAGGGAAAAGCCCCGAGGGATGGCAGGGAAACGGTGCGTCCCTCCTGCCAGGGACCTGCTCTGCTCCCCCGGGTCCTCTGCGATGCCACTGTCACAGCGCAGTGGGCTGGGTTTCTCCTGTGGGCGGGAGGGTGCGTGGGGTGCTTGCACCCCTCAAAAAAATGCATGTGGCCTTACTCGGAACCGGTTAGGACAGGGATGCCTGGTCCCCATGAGGTGCCACTTCACCCTGTGCAGAGGGACGAGGTCCTGGGTGCCAGCACGGGGCAGGAACGGGTCCAGCCACCCGCATGGGGCACCAAAAGGCACCGCTGTGGCGCAAGGGGAAGAAAACCCCAGGAAGGACCAAAGGACCTGAGCGCTTGAGGGGATCCAGCAACTAGATTCAAAGTGCTCAGGTAGGGCTGACTGCTCATCCCTGGGCTGTGCCATCCCTAGTAAAGCCCACCAGCAGCTCAGGGGGGACGAGGGGACTTGGGGGACAAGAGGGGACCCAAAGCAGAAGAGGAACTATGCACTCAGAGAAGCTGTAACCAGGCACAAACGTGTCCCTTAACCAGGATGCATCTGCTACCAGACCTTGCACATTCCCACCTCGTTACAGGCCCTTTCTAACGACAGCATCCCCACTCCCTTACCACCCCTGCTGCAGGAGCGACCCACTACAGATCTGCCCCAACCCCATAAATGGGATCCCCCTCTCGGGGAGCTGCCGGGGTCCCCACCACTTCCCTCCCCTCATTGGGCACCGGTCCCTCACCCACCGTGCCGATGCCAGCTGGGGGATGCTTTGTTCCCCCCACCCAACAAGCAGAATGCATCAGGACCAAACTGCTCCGGCCACGGATAAATCATTCCATGTGTCGCTGGGACAAAAAAAAAAAAAGAAAAACCAACAAAAAAACACAACTGAGAAGTATTTAAAATGAAAGGAAAAACCCCATGCAGCCAAGGCGCTGGGACCGGGCTCAGCTTTCCGGTGGGAGGGAGAGCGCGCGGCAGGGAAAGGCTGGAGGGATGCGGCGCGGTGGGCAGCGGTAATCACCTTCCCACCCGCTAATGGAGCAACCAGTGCCCACTTGGGACACGGCTAATGGCACCAAGGAGATGGCTCGCTTTTCTTTATGAGCTCCCTCCTCTCTTCCAATATTTAAATATCGGAAGCTTCCAAGCGCATACGGACCCACATCCGTGGAGCCGACCACACCGTGCAGCCCCTTGGGTTTTCAGCCCCTGCTCCCCGAAGAACGCGCAGCTCACGCGGGCAATTACAGGGCAGCATCTTCCTGCAGCAGGCACTCCCGGCGATAGATATTGCAATGCTCTCTGGCAGGCCGGAGCCAGCATTACACAAGCCATACGATACGCCAGCGGTGCCAGGAGACACATACAAATTACACTGCACTCAGGAAAGGATGGGCCAGATTCTGACCTCAGCCCCTTTGGCATCAGCCAGAAGTAACTCCATTCAGATCGGGCCAAACCAAGACGTAAGCGACTCCATTCAAATTTACACTGGCATACCTGTGGTCAGAATCTGGCCTGGCTTGAATTAGTTGCAGCCTGACGTTACAAAAGGCAGAAACGGAGCCCAGATTTCCTAGGTTATCGAAAACAACCCGGGAAAAAAAAAAAAAAAAAAAAAAGAAAAAAAAAAAGAAAAAGAAACCCAGCACGAAGCAAACAGTCCCCAGGCTACTCAACCATGTGCACGGAGCTGTCAAAGGCTGGATGCTCGGATGCATCCCTGCTCAGCCGTTGCGGTAACTCATAAGCCACGCTGCCCATGGGAAGGGAGGATTGACACCCAGCATGGGCGTCCTGCCACGTCCCCCGTGCCCGCCCTGCTCCCCCAGCAGCACTGGGTAGAGGTGGTCCCGCTCCCAGGAGGGGCGATTTCAGCAGGGTATCGCCCGCACGCTGCAGAGCTCAATCCGTTTTGCTGTTGCATCCCCTGGCCAGCGCAATCTCCTCGTGCTCCCAACGCAATGGCAGCTCAAGGAGGCATCTGGAGCCCCTGGCCTTGCCGGAGCAGAAAGCATGGCTGCCTCGATGCTACCCTATTTATTAACCTCTACTACCGCTCGACTTGTTGCTTTACCCACCTCTAACCCCACCCCAGCTCCCCAAACCCCTTCGCACGCTCCTGCCACGGCGCTCGGCTCCGTCACGTGCTCCCGGGAGCATCCCTCAGGGTGCAGACGGTTTTCCTCCCACTGCTCCCAGCACACGCACGGGACCGGCGCGATCCCGGCCCAGAAGTCCTCAGCGCTTCAACCCCTTTCCACTCCATATGGGAATAAAGTGATCTGGTTTCCATAACGTCCCTTGTTGCCTTTTCACAACATGCCGGGCACAGATGTTGAAAATAGTCTGGATGAATATTTAAAATGGTATTCAGAGATGACAACATTTGGCCGGCTTTGAAAGATCTCTCACATCGGGTAGAGGATGGTTCATGACAACGGGGCCGGAAACACGCTGCACTTTGACATCTCTTTTTTTTCACCCCCCCCTCTCTGGCTATTGGTACGATATTTCATGCCCCTGGTGTCACACAGCCTGTTATTGCTTGAGTGCCAGCCAAGCCTGCAGCATTTGGAAGAGGCCGTCACGTACGTTTTTAAACATCATGGGGCAAAGCGGAATATGGAAAATCTGTCGCGTTTCCATACCGAGCGCAAGTGTCCTGCGCAGGCTCAGGGAGGGGCTCGTGGGGGCACAAAATAATTGCTTCCTTATGGAGCAGGGCCTGACTAACAGGGTGGGGGAACAGGAGGCAGAGGTGCCGCGGACACCCTCGGCACGGCGGGCTGCTTCCCTGCTGATGGAAGACGAAGCCATCTCAGTATGAGGTCTGTGCTGATGCTCACCTCCTTCAGGGCTGGGAAAGCCTGCTCAGACCTGCACCTCCACCAGCTGCCACCCTAGGTGGGACCTCTGCTCCAGCCGGCCCAGGCTGAAGACAGCATGTTTTGGTGCCCAGGGTGCAGCAGCAACGTCCCTCAGCCTAGACTCCCAGCAGCTTACATTTCTGGTGGGCTCCTCGCTTCAGGCCATCAGCTCCATCCCTGGGCCTGGCTTCTATCTTCCCCAGGGCTGCAGACTCACCTCGGCTCCTTCCCAACCCGGCATTAAACCTGCCTTCTTCTCTGATGGACCCGACTCATCTTCCTCCTTCCACATGCAGATGAAGAAGGGAAGGGATGTCGGGACCCACACAGCCTACCCTGCGGTCAGACTGCTGGACCTCCTGTCACCTCACCAGCTCGCTCCAACCAGGTGCCCAGAAAAGCACAGCAGCTCCCTCTGTTTTATAAATGGAATATTGCAGAAAAAAAAAAAAAAAAAAAAAAAAAGTGCCCTCTATCCATCCAAATCCTTTGGAGGGTGTTTTCAGAGCACAGCTCAAGCCACATCCCCGCTGCACCGCTTACAGGGAGCTCCAGCCTCTCCTGGCTTGGAGAGCAGGCAACAACGAACTCAGCCAGCCGGGAAAGAAGGATCTGTGTCATTTCCATCCATCCAGGGTTTCCACGTCCAGGTCTACACTCAGTGTCATCTCAGCCCGACTACAGGTCCGACACAAGCAGCACGGACGGAGGTGAGGATGCTCAGCCTGGCTTATGTCCTGTACATTCACGGGGTGAGCTCCCCCGAGAGAGGAGAATACATGCACAAGCGCTGCCCGGCTGAGCGGCGAGCCAGCAGGACCATCGCACCGCCGGAGAAGCTCCTGCTCCTGCCCACGGGGCCTTCCTCACCCACCCTGCTCGGCGAGAGCCAAGCGAGGCAGCAGACTGCCGAGCGCCACGTCCCCCATCGTGCCAGTTATCCCTTATCCCAAGAAAGGTATTTCCATCCACCCACTCTCCAGCGGGCCGGGGAAGCTGGGGGAGGGACAGCGTTTTGAAGAAATGAGGGTTCAGCAGCTCCGCGACAGAAAAGCAAAAGCAAAGCCACCAAACGCAGCCCAGCTTCCCTTCTCCCTGTGCCACCGCCTGCTTGTCCATGCCAGGGCCAGCACTGCCAGCCCTCACCTCGGCTGTGGTTTGGGGCAGGGTGCTGGGGGGTGCCGAGGGGTCTCGCCCAGCCTGGCCCCAGGGCTGCAACACCAGTCGAGCGCACCATGCGGCAATGATTTCCAGAGGGAACCCACCCCCCGAGCTGCCCAGCAGAAGGGTCTCTCTGAGGTGGCCGTGCTGGGAAGGGACCAGAGATGGCCCCAAACCTGGGTTGGTGACAAGGGTGAAGCCACCCTGCTGAGATGCCCCGGTGGCTTTGTGCCGGTTGAGACCATCCCAGTGGATAAAGGCCCCGGGCAGGGGGAAGAGCACGTGTGTGCCCCGTGCCTGGTCAGCCGGAGCTGGCACTGCAGGCAGCAGCCTGGCAGGGCTCCCGCCGCTGCCTGCGCCCGCACCGGGGACGGGGCTCAGCGCCTCGGGAGGCTCCGGTACCCCCTGGAGGGGGTGGGGTGGGGGGTCTGCGACACCATAAGGCTTCGTACAGCGCCGAGCACCCCCCGCGTCCCCCCCTTCCCCCGCCGGCTCTGCCGGGGCGGTGGCAGCGAGCGGGGCCGGGACAAAGCGCGGAGCAGCGGCCGGAGCTGACCGGCACCGGGAGCGGGGCTCGGCCGTGCCCGGCTACGGGCGGGCGGGTGGCACCCCCGGCCCCGCCGTGGGGAGGTCCCGTTTTCGGCGGTGAAAGGATGGAAAGGGAAATAAAGGGAGGGTGTGTGGGGCGGGGGGGGTGGGGGGGGGAGGGAGAGGGAGGAATAAAAGGCAACGACGAGGGGAGCGGTGGGGAGGAGAGCGGGGAACCGCTCGGCAGCGCCGGGAAGTTGGAGGAGCAGCAGCAGCTTACCGCGACCGGGCAGGTAGCGGGGTCGGTCCGGGCGGCAGGTCCGGGGGTCGTAAACGGCGAGAAGAATCGGGGCCGCCGCCGCCGCAGCAGCAGCAGGGCGGGCTGCGGGGCGTGGGGGCAGCTCCCCCTTCCCTTGGCTGATCGCAACACAAATACACACACACAAAAAAAAGAAAAAAAAAAAAAAGGCAATAATAACAAATTGCCAGGGAAAGGGGGAAAGGGGGAGGGGGGGGGGGGGGGGGGGAGAGAAAGTAAAATAAGGCGAAATAGTGTAAAGCGGGAGTACTGCTCCCGGCGGTGCGGGCGGGTCCCCAGCGCCGTGCCCGCAGCCGGCCGTGCTCCTGCCCGCTCCGCCGCACCGCCCGCGGCTGCTCCGGCTGCGGGAGGGAGGGAGGGAGAGAGGGAAGGAGGGAGGCGGCAGGGAAGGGGGAAAAAAAAAAAAAAAGAGAGAGAGAGGAAAGGGAAAAACAAAAAAATTATTTAAAAAGAGAGAAAAAAAAAAAGAAAAGCAAGAAGTGGAGAAACTGAGCCCCGACCGCTGCCTGGAAGCGGAGTAAAAAAGCTCCAATAAATCCCGGGTTGAAAAGAAGGGAAAAGTCACCTCCCCGAGGAAATCAGAAGCAGATTTCGAGCCATTTAATCACATGCAGGGAGGTGTGTGTGCGTGTGTGCGCCGCCCGCCGCGGCGCTGCCAGCCCTGCCTCCGCCCTCCCGCCGCCGCGGCCGCCCCGCCGGCAGCCGAGCGGGAAGGGGCCGGCAACGGAGCGGGCCGGGAGGGGAGGAAGGGGGCCGCCCCACCGGCGGACAGCCCTCCCCGTCGGGGGAACCGTCGCCGGGGTGGCCGTGGCCGCGGGTTCCCACCTGCCACCCGGTCAGCCCCTCCGCGACCCCGGGAATCGGTACTGGGTCCATCACCCCGGGTGCGCTGGTGGCTCTCGGAGCGGTAGCCCAGCACGCCAAGGGCTCAGCCAGTGCCGCAAGGAAGGCGGCCGATAATCCTCCCCCTGCTTCCCAAAGCAGAAGAAATGAGGGATTTACCAGGCGGGGAGCAGCCTCCTCTTACGGAGGAGGATGGAGTCTCCGCTCCATCCCGTGGTGCGGGGGCTTTTCACGTGCTGCTGCACCAGGGCCGGCCTTGGCCTCTGATTTTTTGGTCAGGAGGGGAGAGAAACAGGGGGATTCCCACTAGCGAGAGGCTGCCTGCGGGCTTCCCCAGGAGGGCCTGCTCCCCGCCATCCCCAGGCCACCTGCGAGCAGTCCTAGGAAAAAAGGTGAAACTAATTTAATCAGCATTTGTGTGAGGCAGTGGAGGAGAGCAGAAAACCTGGACCTGGATCCCCTCGCTCACTGGGGTCCTGTTCCCAGCACTGCCAGCACCCAAACCTTCCAGCTTGGCCTGGGGCACCATCCTTCCCATAGACGCCTTTGCAATGGATGTGAGGACTGAGGAGGGTACCGGAGGTGGGGAGAAGGGCGAGGTGCCAGTACCGTGCTCGCCCATTACACCCAAGGCCCCCACCCACCCCGTATCACCCCGTGCCCGGAGGACCCCTGGTTACCCACATCCTGTTGCTCCAGGGCAGCAGGTTGCAGGAGAAGCGCTCTCCCCAGCCGGCTGGCAGATGCTTGCTGAAGGAGGAGACCCCAGCTGGCCACTAGTCCCAGGGGAAATGCTGTGTGCTGCGCTCAGCCTTGTTGCACAAAACGCATTTTCCCCCTACTCCAGCAGCAGGGATGTGGATAAACAAGGGCAAAGCCACCAGGGCAGAGGAGACCCAGGCCATGGACAGGGGAACCTCAAGACTTTATAGATTTGATGCTGTGGGTGTCCTGCAGCCTCACTGTCTCTCTCAGGGACAATCATGCATTTAGATAGCCATGAGGCCAAGCCACACAAGCCACAAAGCCCAGCAGCCCACATGCAGATCATAGAATGGTTTAGGTTGGAAGGGACCTTAAAGATCATCTAGTTGCAACCCTCCTGCCCTGGGCAGGGACACCTCCCACCAGACCAGGTTGCTCAAAAGCCCCATCCAACCTGGCCTTGAACACCTCCAGGGATGGGGCAGCCACAGCTTCTCTGGGCAGGGCCAGTGTTTGCCTTGCATGGGGCCAGATGGGCACGTGGGGCAGAGTGAGGCCAGCGATCGTTGGGAACGTGTGGGACTTTGTGCATGGGGCTCAGAACAGGCTGGGATGACCAAGGCAAGGGGGGGGGGGGAACGGGGTACAGCTCCACAACCCTGAGGTGACGCAAAGCAGGAGCTGCTGTTTTCACACTCCATGTCAGACCCCCTGTCCTGGGACCCAAATGTGAAAATATAGGTGCTGGCCACCACATGGGCAAGTCCTGGGGCTGCCTCACATCAGTGAAAGCCCAGCTGAGAAAGGCAGAAGCTGTTTCCTGGTTCCCATTTCCACTGTTTCCTGCATGTTCCCTCTTTGCAGGATGGAGAGCCCGAGAGGAAAATGTGAATATGGGTCTGGCAAACAGAGGAATGCTGAGGACATCAGCAGGGATGGGACACTCACTGTAGTAGGAATCGCACTGCAGAGACCCTGCTAGGCGTCCCTCAGCATACCAACATTACCATGAACCAGGTACCCACTGCCCACCGCATTGCACTAATTCCTGGACAGATTCGCAAGGGCTGGGAGGAGGAGAGGGAGAATGCACTGTGTGGTTTCTGTCACCCTGGTGTCTGCAGGAAGCTCTGCTCCCTGCAAGCTCCTGTTCTGTGTGCACATCCATTCCTGCTCCTTGTGAAGGCATGACGTCTGGTGCCAGCCCAGCTTCTCATTTAGAGATGGATTGCTGGAAGGACAGAGACATCCATGAGCAATGCTTGCTCCATGTTGGAGCAAAAGCTGTGGCTCCAGCACTGAGTCAGCTGGGGCAGATACAGAAGCACAGAACAGTTTGGGTTGAAGGGACCTTGAAAGATCATCTAGTCCAACCCCGCGGCAGGAACATCTTTCACTAGATGAAGTTTCTCAAAGCCCCATCCAACCTAGCCTTGAACAACTCCAGGGATGGGGGATCCACAACTTCTCTGGGCAACCTGGGCCAGTGCCTCACCCCCCCTCACAGTAAAGAATTTCTTCCTAATGTCCAACCTAAACCTACCCTCTGTCAGTTTAAAACCGTTGTCCCTTCTCCTGTCTCTACAGGCCTTGGTAAAAAGTCCCACTCCATCTTTCTTATTAACCCCCCCCCTATATATTAAAAGGCCATTATAAGGTCTCCCCAGAGCCTTCTCTCCTCCAGGCTGAGCAACCCCCACCTCTCACGCCGTCTCCGCAATCCGTATCTCACGTCCTCTCCTCAACGCGCACCCACAGCCGGTCTCTCTCTGCGGGAGACTCGCTTGGCCTTTGCTTTTGACCCTCAGGGAGATCCGGACCATCGTTCCCAGCTCGGGGCTTCCCGGAGCCCCGCCGGTTCCCGCGGGGCAGCGGTGGGGCGATGCGCGGCGCTCGCTTGCCCTCTGCCGGGCTGGTCCCGCCGCGCCGCCGCGCCGGCGCTCCCCAGCGGGGAACCGGTCTCGGCAAAACCCCACCGGACTCTTAATTCAGCCCCTGGACTAGCCCAGCAGACACGACCAGTGGTATCCTTACAGCTCGGGTCACCCCCCCTGCCCTCCTGCTCAGCTGCAGTCGGGGTAGGACAAGGGGGGACGGGAGGTGGCTGCAGGAAGGCACAGCGACACGAGGACCGGTCACCCCAAGGCTGTGCCACTTGGAGACCTGCAGCAGGATGGCCACAGCCCCCAGCCGAGGAAGGAGAACCTGTTGGCATCAGGCAGCACCTTCCCCCTCGCTGCATCCATGGCGCAGCATGTAGGAAAGGCTCTGGGAGATGGTCCAGAGGAGGCCACAAAAATGCTCCGAGGGCTGGAGCACCTCTGCAATGAGGACAGGCTGAGAAAGTTGGGGTTGTTCAGCCTGGAAAAGAGAAGGCTCCGAGAAGCCTTCTTAGAGCCCCTTCCAGTTCCTAAAAGGGGCTACAGGAAAGATGGGGAAGGACTTTTTAGCAGGGTCTGTTGCAATAGGACAAGGGGTAATGGCTTTAAACTAAAAGAGGGAAGATTCAGACTAGATATAAGGAAGAAATTTTTTATGCTAAGGGTGGTGAGACACTGGCCCAGGTTGCCCAGAGAGGTGGGGGATGCCCCATCTCTGGAAACATCCCAGGTCAGGTTGGACAGGGCTCTGAGCAACCTGATCCAGTTAAAGATGTTCCTGCTCATGGCGGGGGGGGGTTGGACTAGATGGCCTTTAAAGGTCCCTTCAACCCAAACTATTCTATGGTTTGATGATTCATGTTCCCAGGCAGGCTCCTGACACCTTGCTGGGCAAGTTGGGGAAGAAACCCCATTTACCACCTTCCCCAAATCCTTCTTTAATCTCGTCACTGGACAAGAACGAGGTTTGCTGCCGGAAGGGAGGACTCTTTCCTTTTGCTGGTCCAAGCAGGTCCCTGCCCCACTGCAGTGAGAGAAAAGGCTCCCATTTTAGCCACTGGGTCGTCTTCAGGGTGATTCCATAATTCTTATGTTTCACTTCTTTCTGTGCTATTTAATCTTCAAAGGGCACCTCCTGTGCCTCCATTGCCCGGCTGCCAGTCTTCTGACAGACACATCTCCCTTCCCACGCACAGAGCCTGTGCCCACACCCAATTTCTTCTGGAGCGCAGGTCACCCCAACTGTCCCCAGGAACTGAAATATGGTCTTCCCAGGGCATGCAGCGAGGTACGAACACCCTGCCTCTCCGGTGTGCTTTGCACAAGCCATCCTGCCACTGTTTCATCACACCAGCGGCTCGGTACTTGCCTGTGGCTCACCAGCCTGTGGGGTCTGTCCCCTCCAGCCCTGAGCCTCCTGCTCACCACCAGCCTTCCTGCAAGCCCAGCACACTCATGGTGTGTTTGGGTCCTTGCTTTTGCTCTGCATGGCTGGAGAACCGAGACTTCCCAGGTTGCCTGCCCACCCTGGGGTCCAGGTGCAGGCGGTGCCCGGGTTTTGAGCCCCGTGGGGGTACTGGGGCAGCCCCAAGGGGCCTTTCCTGGGACCAGTAGCACTGCTCTGTGCCTTAATGACTCTTCTCTGCCACCTGGGAGGGTCGATGGTGGCTGCTCATGGTGAGGTTTTCAGGTCTGAGTGCCTATGAGCCTGCGTAAAATCGGCAGGATGTTGCCACAGGCAAAAAGACAGACAGACAGACCTTTGCCTCTGCCTGCTGTCTGCCAGGGGAAAGCTCAGCATCTGGGGCTCAAGTCTCATTTATACATGAGCCATGTCACCACTGACATAGAAACCTGTTTCCAAGCATGAGATCCAGACCCTGATGGGGAAGGGATTGAAAGATGTGCAATGAATGTGGCTTGGGAAAAAGAAACAAGGTGCACCATCACCGCAACATCCAGCATATAACACCACTGAAGAGTGATGTTTCACGGATTTTCTCTGCCCCGACCCTGCACACCCTGCTCAGAGGATGCTGCACATCAACGTCACATAGGTCAGGCACAGATCTGGAGCTTTAGCTAACAGCACAGGACCAAGGTGGGGCGGACCAAGGACCACCCTGCCCTGCAGCTTTCCCGGCAAGATGGAGCTGGGGACAGGCTGGAGGGATGCTGAACCTGCAGCAGTCTGTGCTGAGGCCACGTGCTGGTGCCATCGCCCTTCCCAGCCTGGGGATGCTGCGGGAGGAGGGTGCAGAGGCCAGGTAAGATGTGCAACACCTCTCCAAACACCCTCTGTGCCCCCAGCAAGATGCAGCTCCGTGTGAACTTTCAGGTCCTGCTCTTTCAGCATGTTTCCAGCTCTGTGTTATCCCCCTGCAGCTGCTCTCGCCCCCATGACTGGCGTGTCCCTGCTCATGCTGACTTGCCACGGTGAAGACATGCCCTGGGCAATGCTGAAAGAGATGAGCATGTCCTGCTTAACCACAAGTCCCCAGACCTACCAAGTGGGGGTCAGGAATTGATTTTGTGCCTCTTCCCCTCTCTTGGCAGCTTTCTGAGCAGCAAGCCCTGAGCCTGGCCCTTTCCAGCCGCGCCACGGTTCCTTTTTAACTATTTCCATTCCCACATTGCTGCCGTGGCTGTGTGTGCAGATTGCTCGAGAGTTTCACCACCCAACCTTACAACCCTGTCTGTAGTCACCCCCTGCTCTGCTACGGCAGCCGGTGAGTCCCTTCCCCACAGCAGGTGAAGGGACACGCGTGTCCCGAGCCCTCCCTAGAGGCTCAGCGGCCGCGGGGGCCGGTTGGGCGACCCAAGCAGCTCCGTGGCGAGCGATGGCGGTGGGTGTGTGGCCTGATCCGGCCCGGTGGGCGGCACGGCGCCGGCCGGGCAGCCGCGAGGTGGTGCCGTTTCTCCGCAGCTGCGGTCCCGCAGCCCCGGAGCACCACCAGCTCTCGGGGGATCGGGCGGGGAGAGGCTCCGGCAGCCCCGGAGCGGGTGCCTCGGTACGGTGGATTCACGAAAAACCCGTCCCCTGGGGTGCCTGCAGCTCAATTTGTGTTTTCATCAGCGGGAGGATGCTGTGCGTCGTCTCGCACGCCTGCGCCGGTGATTGCGGGAGCCTCCAGCGCACTCCACGCGTGGCTGAGTCTACCAGGGAAGCACGGCCACCCGCCAGCAGCGTCTCTGCTGAGCGGGGTTATGTGGATGCAGAGCAAGGATTTCAGCTGGAAAACATCCCATCTGACCTCTGAGTGCTGCTTTTCAGGGACCCAAACGCTGTCCACAGGCCTGAAGTCCGCAGCAAACCTCGGCTTTAGTACAAGGAGGTCTTTTAATAAGCTTCATCAGGTACCTCAGTATCTTCAGATGCTGAGGACCCTATTCTGCCCTCACTTCCCAGCTCCAGTCAGCTGCCCACCAACCTTGGGCTTACTGGAGGAGCTGGGCGATGTCCTCGTGCACTGGAGGAATCCAAGCTGTGCCGGCTGGTGGATAACACCTCATCTGCAGCACTGGAGAAACAGGCATTCACCACAGAAAGCAGCTGCTGATGTTGCAATCGGAGCACAGCACACTCCTGGTGCCGCTGGGGTGTTCCCAGTGATGGATCGAGGGAAGAAGTCCACAAACCTGCCTGGCAGATGGAGGCTATCCTGTGCGATCCGGGAGCAGCTTGCTAGGCTGGCTCTGCCATGGCTGGGGTTGCGGTTTGGCTTGTGTCTTGTTTGCTCCAAACCAATTCAGCCTTTAGGGGTAGATTTGGGCTGGGGTTCCAGACAGCCTCAGCAGCTCAGGCCATGCCTCTGCCACTCAGTCAGACATGGCGTGGGGTCCCTTGGTCTTCTCCCAGCCTGCTGGTGGGATCACAAGTCGCAGCACAGAGATGCCAGCCCAGGTCCCCAAGTCTCTGCAGTCTCTGCTAGCAGCCTGCGGCTTCAGAGCCCGCTCAGCTGCACGCAGCAGCACCTTGCGTGATGCAAACAAATCCCCGTGGTTTTGAAGTGGCGGTAGGATTTCAGTGTCTGCTTCCTTGCCCGCTTCAGGAGTGCTGGCACATGGGCAGGCCTGTAGGGATTGAAGGCAATTCCTGGGAGGCAGCAGAAGGAGCGTGAACACCTGCTCAAACTGATGTGCTGGCAGGATCAGCCGTCTGTGCCGCTGCCAGTGTTATCACGCCCAGCGGAGACCGCAGAGCACGTCCCCGCTCCCAGCAGCAGCGGGACGGAGTACGACGCTCTCCCAAAGCCAGCGTGTGCAAATGGGGTGTGCGGGCATTTTCCAAGCACGGCTGCCACCGTGTTGCCAAAGACCCTCATTGCGGCACCCCGCGTGGGCCAGCATGTCACCCACCCTCAGCCCCCAGCGTGGCACTTGCTGGGGCTGCAGACAGCTGGAGGACTCGCAGTGGGGTTCATGCTGCTCCATGACCATGCTCCTCCAGCCCCAGGTACTGCTTGTGATGGCCACCTCTCTACCTGGCTTCTGCTGATGGCGGGGCTGAGCTCCCAGCGGGGGAGAGCCTGGGGGGTACCTTGGCATGGCTGTGTCTCATCGAGCAGGCGGTACAGGCCCTGTGGAATCGGCTAAAGGTCTTTGAAGCTGGTCTGGAAATTAGTCTGTCTGGAAAATGGTGGGGGTACCCAGCCCCCAGCCACAGGGAGGGCTGGAGGGAGCAGGGATCCGAGGGGAAGGGCTGGGGTAAAGGCTTGGGAAGGAGGCACCAGGGGGAACAGGGAGAGAAGGGAGGCAGGAGAGGGAGAGGAAAGGTGGGAGGAAAAGGAAGGGGAAGAAGCTCATAGGAAAGCAGAGCGTGAAGGGGGAAGAGAAGGAAGACGGGTTGGGGGGTTGGGGGGAAGAGAGACACACAGAGACACAGAGAGTTTTGTAACAACTTAAATTCATTCCAGACAATGTCCAAGGAGCCCTGGCAGCACGGGTTGAAACAAACCCTGCCTTTGATTTTATGAGTTCATTATATGTTGTTTGGGACAGTGATTCACGCGTCTTGGCTGCTTCACATTTTCCCTTGTGTCACAAATGAAGAGGGGACCACGAGATGGATTCTTTGGGTGGAAAATATTCCCTCAATTGTTAGGTAGACGTCTCTGTACCATGCAGAGGTCCCAGGAGAGTGGTCTCCTGGGCTGCCCCAGCTCCCCGCCACAGCACACACAACCTCTGTGCCTTGCATCTCGCTCCCTCTTAAAGGGAAAGCACTTACCAGGCAGAAGGAGGCCAGAAGATGCCCCGTGGTGGCAACGCATGTTCTGCACCCGCCCTTTGCTGCAAAACACAGGATGGCCACCTGGGAGAGCTGGGACTGACTTGGGGAGGAGACACAGCCACCAAGGATGGTCCTGTGAAAAAAGTGTCCCAGAGCCCATCTCTCCTGAAGGTGAGGGACGGTGACGCCAGGGCCGCAGCCTCAGGCTTGGGGACCACGCCGTGGTCACACTGCAGCACAGCTGTGGGTGTTCCTCGGCTCCGTCCCCATACCGAGAGCATCAATGCGCTTACTGGTTGCTGCTGCCTGAAGGTGTGAGGCACTGGATGAGCTCCAGGGAAAACCATTCAGGAACAGGTTGGTGGCTTTCCTAGACCATTTTGGTTGGATATATTCACAAATCTAATATAGGCCCTGGTCAGAAAAATAACAAATCCTGCCCGAGCCAACACCGAAGTTTGCATTGGAGCTGATTGAAAAACACCAATGACTTGGTTGGGTATTGTTACTATGTTTAGCTTCCTGTGTCATTTCAGGTTTTCCAGCGAAAGGAGGAAAAAAA
Organism: Vanellus vanellus; assembly: GCF_965231255.1. NCBI lineage: Eukaryota > Metazoa > Chordata > Aves > Charadriiformes > Charadriidae > Vanellus > Vanellus vanellus. The sequence goes on from NC_138919.1 coordinate 958,680, forward strand.
TGCACTGATTTTTAAAACATGTTGTTGGTAGAGAAAATACAGGCCTCGGAAACTGAACACCAAAAGCTTTTTGCCTGGCATTTTCTGGTTTTGATTTATAATTTCTCTTCCAAACCCAGACAAAGTTCAGTACAATTTTTCATTTTGAGCAGAAAGCCATTTTTCAGTGTGGTCAGTTCTAGCCTGAGCCCTGGGAAACGACAACACTTCTAACCTGAACAGCCATGACCCAACCAACCCGAACAGCCATGACCCAGCCTGCAAAGCTTCCCACGCTGGTGTATCTCACACCGACCAGCGAGAAGATGCCTTGAAGAACCCCACACTCCTCATCGGGGCGTGGAAGCTTTTGCAGACATCTGGATTAGCTCATAAGGAGAGCTGTGACTCACTAACAAGTTTGTGCCAGTGCCAGATGAGCTTCTCGTTGACTCCCAGGTAGAAACACCATACAAGAAGCCCACCTTGAGGTGGGCTCTGTCAAACGGGACAAGAAGCACTGAAGCGGCATTGCTGAAAGCTCGTAGGCCAGTGGGGGAGGACTGATAGCCCAACCCTGCAACCACAGAGATGTCCTGCTCCGAATGAGTCCCAGAGACCCGGTTACCCCACGCTCCCTTCTTCCTTCAGGCTTGGGCTACGGCACTGCCAGTCCTGCGGGGAGTCTCTTCTGAGGATAATGCGCAGTCTTTATTCTGCTGGGATTGCAGGCCAGCATCCTTCCCCAGCACAAGCTTCACTTCAGGAAAATTAGGGTTTTTTTGGTTTGAATGTTGTTGTTTTTAAAGAGAATTCTTAGGAAAAACACTCGCTGAGACGATCAGCTCATTTTCAAAGTTATCCTGGGGCAAAAGACAGAGGGTGTGGGCTGCGATACACACCCACATCTGTACAATAAGGAAGGCAAGAGCGCAAAGCAAAAACAATTGCATGAAAAGCTTTCCAACAACAAAGTTTGCAAACCCGCAGAGCCCAGGCTATTTCTTGTGGTCCGTGGGTAAGAGTTCCCAGATAATGGGGCCTGACAATGGAACAATGGGGGCCGAAAGACGCGGCTCATGATTAGGAGTTATATAACAGCGGCTGGCATTTATTAATAACACTCGTGTTGTGCTTTATTTTCTTAGTTAGCACTTTTCAGGTTCAGAGCACTTTACAACCCCTGGTTATTCCAGATTTGATGCTCGGCATGAGGTGACTAGGAGGAAATGTTGGCCTGTAGCAGCAGGAACACCCTTCACGCCTGCTTCTGTTGTAGACCTTAAAAGGGGAGAAAGGGAGACGCTAAGTGATGGGCTTGCACTGACTATTTGGGACCTCTCCTGTTCCCTTACGGTGGTGTAAGACCACAAAGAAACAATATCTGGGAAAACAGGGATTTCCTGGGATGAGTTACAGAAGCTTAAGATTTTCAAAGTGCTCCTTTTCCTGGAGAACAAACAAAGCTGGGCCTTTTGTTGGGATGCAAGAGTATGGTTGGGTGCGATCCCAAGTGAGAACCAGCCCCGGAGGAGCCGTCCACAGTCGGCCTGCAGCAATGGCATCTGCCTCTCTTGTGCGCAGCTTCGGGAGCAGGAGGGAAATGTCCCACTGGAGCAAAGACAACCCTGATGGCTGCCTACCACATCCTTGGGACGTGCAGATCGAAGCAGTAACCATGGCTCCTCTTGGAAGACCCACTCGGTGCAGTCTGGGTCAGGCTGGAGGTTTTCTTTCCCCAGCACGCATGGGACCTTGACGCAGAGCAATAGTCATTCTGCCCGGCACAGGGGATGAGCGGTCCAGTCTGAGCAGGTTGTCTCCTTCTGGTCTGGGTAGGCTATTTATTGCTCCTCTGACTGTTGCTCGTGGTATGTGCTGACCGCTCAGCCTGCTCATGAAAAACAAGAGAATTCCCGTCCAAGCTCCGGTGCCAAGCAGGCAGTGACGGTTTTCTTCTGAGCAGGCCTGGGAACCTCTTCTCAGCCCTGGGCGGCAGATGTGTCAAAAGCAGCTCAGACCTGGAGGACTTGTAGCCCGCGACCAGTCTTTGGACTCAAACACCCGAACAGCTCATCAGATGGTCCCCTGGCTTGTCCAAAAGCAGAACTAGCACAGATAAGAGAGAGACCTGCCCATGTACGTGCAGGTGAAAGTGAAGGGGTCCTCATGGTCCCACAGCTCTACTCCTAACCTGGAGGCATGGGGGACCTGCAGATTCCCACAGGAGGACACTCTGCAATGAGAAGGAGGCAGGTTTTGCAGCTACAGCAAGGCATGGGACCTTGTGCTTTTCTCCACTGGTTATTGGAGCACACGTACTCAGGCGAGCAGTCTGGAGGCATGGAAATTCACACTTCCAGCAGTTCCTCTTGTAGGAAAGGCCTGGAAATGCTAAACAAAGCCAAGGGCAAAGAGCCACCCTAGGGACAGCCCTATGACAAGCCCAGGGAGTCCTGGCGAGGTGCTGGTGCAGTCCTGGCTGCAGTTCTTCGGTCACTGATTGAAGGCACAGCACTATGATGCTGAACTGTGATTCTCCGAGCACATTGAGCAGTAGCCAAGCTGATGCACGCTGTAAGGAGGAAATCTCATTTGTTGGTGTGATTTAAATCATTCACATCTTCCCAGACATGCCCGCTTGCCGCAGGAGAGATCTTGAGATAACAGATACCATGACCCTGCTTCTATTTCAGAGGCACTGGCAGCATCAAGAGCACTTTTTGCACTTGTGATCCACCCTCCCATCTGGGGAAAAAATGCACGCACCGCCAGCTAATGCTCTTTGGTGGAGAGCATATTGCCTGCTGCACTCCAAGTGCCAGAAGCACTGTGCAGGGACTCCAGCCACCTGCCAGTCGGCAGCTTATCATCTCGTTTTATTTAAAATTGTTTGGAAAGGCGATGGCAAGGTAACCCCCACAGACTAGTCATTGCACATCTTCTCAGCCCTTTGCTGTCTGCATGCCAAACGGTGTGTGAGACGGAGACAGCAGGATGCCAGCTGCTCGGCATCCTCCGTGACGTAGTCGAGGGGATGAGTACAGGCAGGGCTGGTACCAGGCATCACTGGTGACCACGGAGAGTGGGTCGGCGTTGCTCTCAGGTCTTCGTCTGCAGAACACATTGCTGATGGTGGTAGGGGAAATAAGGGTGTCTCCTGGGGTTCCTCTCTCGTCACGGGTCTGGCTCAGCCTCAGGAAAGGGTCAGTCCTGGGGCCTCTTCCCACCCCTGTATGGCTTCATGCGCGGCTGGGATGAACGACAACCAGGCTGGGTCAGGCCTGGGGGGACCGCACAGCTGCACAGCCGTGCTATGTGACATGGGTACGAGCAGCGGGATAATGCCCCTCGAGCCCCCACCTCAGGACATCTGGCCCCGATGATCTCACCCACGGGATGGCTGGGATGGCGGTGCGGATGGGATCCAGCTGCCTGTGCCTGACTCCAGGTGAGGCGGGATGAGGTGAGACTAGCTGGATGAGACAAGGAGCCAGAGGAGATGATGAGAGTCATTTCAGACCTTTTAAATCAAGACTTACATGTGCCCTTTCCTGCTGAGCGTGAAATCGGGACCCTCCCAGCTTCAAAGATGGTGGGCATAAAAGGTCAGTTATTTGTTCCATACCTCCAACCTGAGAGCTATAGCTAGAAATATCTAACAGCACACTACATCCAGGCAGGAAAATCCTTTTTGTTATGCACCCTGAAATACCGCACAGAAAACGCTTAATTACAAAGGATTTTCTTTGGGGGAAAAAACATACTGACCCAGGCAAGCTGATGAGGAATGAAACATTCTCCTTGCACTTACTGGGAAAGGATCACATCCACCATCCAGCCTGAAAGGACCTTTTGGTTCTTTTTTTACCTTGTGTTACCGCGACCACACCGGCACCATAATCTGAATGTACAGAGTCTGTTCAAATGGGATCAAAAGGCACTGATGCCGTCTGAAGGAGGCCTCTAGAATGCCCCATCGTGACATTTTTTTGCTACAATTTAATTTGATGGGAAATAGTACAGATAGACAAATAGTATAGTTTCAAGGTAAGTTCAGTCTGAAAAAGTTTCCGGCCAACAACAAATCCAGTTCCTGTGGCTATTTGTTTCTGGCACGGGTCTCCGCACTCGTCTTCCATGCCTTCCCACCTCCAGACAAGGTGCATTTAAACAGTATGGCTTTGGCTTGATGTCACCTGGTTCCAACGCTAGTCTCTCTAGATCCTAGTGACAACTATTTAATGCCCTGTCTTCTTGTATTTCTTGATTTGGTCTGCCTGGTTTGAGGTTTTACCCTGTCAGAGGTTTTTTTTTTTTATTGGACCTGTCCTTCTAAGCATGGCCTGCACCTTGGAGTTCGAATTGAAGACCTTTTAAGAGGGCAGAACAAACTCCGTGTTCTCTGAAGCTGTCCTCAGCACTGGGATTTCCTGGTCTGGCTCCAGTGACTCTCAGGGCACAGCAGAGCCAGCCTCCTCCCTTGGGAGCTCAGTGTCACGGCAAGAAGAAAGGAAAAACCGTGGTAGCGATGACTGGAACTGCAAGTCTGCAGGGTTCGTTAGTAGAAATTACTGCCGTATTTACCAGTGCACTCCTCTACGCCCAGGATTAAGTCCTCACGTCCCATGCTTTAGCAGGCTTGCCCAGAGCACATGAACAAGTGCTCTTATTCTTTTGTGTGTACGCGCATCCACCGAGACATCTCCCATCCGCATTACAAAAGGGTGGAGGTTCGCAGATGGCCTTTCTTAGGCAGATGTGCTGCGTAGTGCTTGCCAGCACTTTTTGATGAAAAATGGCATCAAAATATGAAATTTTGATGAAGAACAGAGGAAAAAACCTGACTGAATTTTCACGATTCCTTTCCTGACTCCTGGCTCGCTACAGAGTTGGTCGAACGTTTCTAAATTCAGCCACGCTTCACAATTTTTGACCAAAAAACAAGGATTTTTTTAGAAAAACGTTTCTCAATTTTTCCCTTCTGGTTTGGCCATATGTCCTACTCACTGAGAGGAGACTCCAGTTGGTTTTTCTGACTAGAACCACACTTTAAAGAGCGCAGCCATTCCCTAAATTGGGGCTGATAAATCTTGCAGGCATAGATGAAGATAAATCACATTTTGAGCCCAGAGTACAAATTCTCAGGGTTGAAACATTTGTGTGGTATTTGTTAAGCAATTTGAAGGCATATTGAAGTAACTGAGCTGGACAACAGGGCTGGACCTGGACCAGGACAACAACTGTGTACAGACACTCAGCGCATAGGCAACAGAGATGGAGGGGCCTAGACGAATCCCACTTCACTCAGAGCATTCATGGAGGATATCTCCTTTCTTCTACGCAGGGTATCTTTGGTTGTGCTTCTTCCACCACTCCCTTTGGGAGGATGGAAGGCTGCTTAGTCAGTCCCCATGGGAAGCCTTTATATTGAAGGCATGCTAAAGTTCCTCATGAAGAACAAACTCGCTTCACCCCGGAGGAAAGTCATGGAGGGCTTTGCACTTCTTGGGTCTGTTTGCTGGCCGGCGGCTGCCACTGCTGCTGTGGAAAAGGCAGCTCCTGCACCACTGGGGTGGCCCAACGGGACCTCCAGGGTCAGCGGTGGCCGGTGAGAAGGCAGACTTCCCGGAGAGCTGCTGCGTGTCCACCACGCCTCATCCAACCCGGGCTCAAAGCTTCAGCCCAGAGGAGGCCTGCCTGCTCCATGGGAAGGGCACAGCTCCTGCGGCGGGACGCGGTCCCCTCCGCCACCACTGCCGCCGCACTGTGCCTCTCCCAGACCACCCGGCAAAGGCTTCGCGGTGTGCCCTCACCATCGCAAGAGCGGGACCCGCAGCCGGCGGCTCCCTGTGCCTCCAGGCCGTGAGCCCTGTGGCGGGTGCTGGTGCTCCGCCATTTCCCCCCGTGAGGGAGGCCCTGTGAGGCCCCAAGGGCAGACCCCAGGCCGCCCTCCCTCCCTGTCCCGCCACCGGGGAACCCGCGGCGTGGCTGGGGGGCCGCGGTGGCCGCCTGGGAGCGGCCTGCAGGCGGCAGCGGAGCCCGGTGGTGCGGCTGCGAGGAAGGGGCCGTGGGGGGGCCGGGGAGGGAGCGACCCCCCGCGGGCAGCGCCCGGCGGCGGAGCGGAGCGGGGCGGGCCTGGCCCCGCGCGGCCGCCAGGTGGCGCCCTCCTCCCGGCTCACGGCGCCCGGCGGCGGCGGCGGCGGTGGCGGTGGCTGCACCCGGGTGGGCCCGGGCGGCCACGGGGACGGGGCAGGGAGACGGCAGGCGGCCGGGCCGGAGTAGGCCCGCGCCACAAACCCCTCTGCCGCCTGTCGCAGCCGTTCCCCAAGGCCCCGGCGAGGGGGGGGGCTGCCCCACCTCAGGGCCCCGGGGTGGGCCCCGGTGGTGTGCCGTGGCCCGGGGCTCGGGACCGCCGGCCCTGCCCGCCGCGGGGTTCGGGATGGGGGGGGGGGGGGGGGGGGGGGCACCTCCAGAACAACGCCCCCGTGTTCCCGGGAAGAAGCTGCACGGCAGCCGGGGCCGAAGGCGCCTGCCAAGGGCTCCCTGCTGTTGGGTGCCACAGCGCTGCGTCTGCTGCCACCCATGTTACTGGCTGCAAAGTCCGGCTTCATGGCGACACATTGACCCACACGCTGCCTTCTCTGGCTCAAAGAGGTGTCCCAGAGCATCTCTGGCTGCCGTTCCTGGTGGGAAGGGAGGAGGCAAAAGTAGGTTCTTTCCTAAAATACAGGCGAAGAGTGGAACACCAAGTCCAGGTCAGTGCTTAATCTCGGCTCCAGGATGAAATATAGTCCCTGTCCCAATAAAGTAGATAAACTGAGCCAAGGCTGGAGGCCCAGTCCTTTGTTAGTACCATCTCCTGGAGAGAAAGTGTCTTTTGGCAGTAAACAGGATGGAAGCAGACCAGACAACACTTGAGGACACAGCCAGCCTCAGAGGGGGTCTGGTGGCTCTTGCACAACCCCCTGAGGAGACAGTAGACCTGAACACCTGTACGTGTCTCCCCAGAGTGAGCCAGCATCCATGACAAGGAGCTCGCCGTTGTTCTCTCTTCCCACCCCAGACGCGGAGCTGGCTCCCCTGAAGGCTGTCCTGCCCTGGCACCCGGAGATGCAGCCTTTGCTTCCCTGCTCAGCGTTCCTGCTGCTCAGCTCTGCCTCCTGCCGCCTTCGCAGCAGCCACCGCTGGAGCTGCAACATGGTGCGCACTGGGTACGCTGCTGGTGGAATCGCCATCCTGGGAGCTCCAGGGTCCTTACCGTGGACCCCCAGCAGCTCTGGCGGCACTGGTTCCAAAGCCCCAGCTTTTTGTAGTGGCTTGTAAGACTCCCCTGGGGGGAAAGGTGCAGATCCGAACCAATGGGGGTGGCCAGTGAGCTTGGCTGGTCGCCATGCTCTCTGCTCTCCAGTATTGGGAGATAAATGGTTTCCAAGGACCAGGTAGCAAGGCACATGACATGACTGACCTGGTCAGGCCCTCTGTGCACAATTGTGCCCCGGATCTGCCAGTTACCCAAAGAGATGCTCTTCACTTACAGCTTCCAGATCCAAGGAGGAGCCTTTCCCATCACACACTCTCTTGGCCCTCTGCGAGTATGGCCTTCTGCGAGGGCTCCTCTCCCTTTCAAGGACATCTGTGTGATGCTGGAGAGCAGTATCCATACCCCAGTGGTGGTCTGTGGGCTCTTGGTGGTCTATGCCCTGCTCCAGGGAGTTTGGCAGGAGGCTGAGTTTCTCTGAGCAGGGCATTGAACCTCCTCAGGAGGAACGGCAGGGCCTGAAAACTGAGAGGCAGAATCAGTCCTCCTGCATTCACTGCACCTATGCTGGGCTTGGGCACAACTGCACCAGCCACGTCCCACACATCTACTTCAGGGCTTGGGTGTCTCCCTGGCAGAGTCATCCAGTGCGAAAAAAATATGTAGACTGTTTTGCTGTTTGCAAACTAGCCCTGCTTTTTTTGTGAATGGATTCATTCACCAGCCGCCTGAAAGAGCCATTTTAGCCAATGGTCGGCTTGCGAGTGCTGCCTCCCAGCTAGTCGTGATTTGCTCTTCATGGCTCTGCCTCTCTGATTGGGCTCCCAGGCGCCACATGATGCAGTCCCTTCTCCTTGACGGGGTGTCTGACATTTTTAAGCAGAATACCAAACAGCTAACACTGAAGATCAACCATGTCTCCTGGATGGTGCTGCTGTTAATGTTTGGTTTTAATCACTGAGGGGGAAGGGAGGCTCATGCACATTTTTTGCAGATGAACCAGCAATCCGTCTGACACCTTTGGAGTGACACTGAGTGAAGCCCTAGATACTCCCTGCATCCCCTCACACGCATGCTGGTGAGGGGGTCAGGGCACAGCTCCACCAAACAGGGACTGGGCATGTGGTTGGGTTTACTATACACATGGGCAGCTAAGGAGAACTGCAAAGGAGCGGAGAGAAAGGCAGCCTGAGGTGGGTCTTGCACAGAGGAAGCAGACCCCACAACTTCACACCCGCAGCCCTGGGGAGATGGCGAGACAAGAACCCATGTATGCTCACCCCATGGGGCATGGCTGCGGTCAGCATGTTCCACCCTGGCCTGTACTGCTGCTGTTAACCTCAGCATTGTTGCATGTTTTTCATCGTGGTGACAAACGAGGAGCTGGGGGTGCTTGGAGGAGGCAGGTCCACCTCAGCTGGAGCTCTTGACCAGCAACGGTCAGCAGGATAGGCTCACCGGGGACCTGCTGGTGGACCAAGCAGGGCGTGCAGGGAGACTGGCTTTCCCTGCCAGCTCCTGGTGGCCATGCTGTGCTGCAAAGGCAAGTGACAGCAAATGCTCACGCCAGGGAAGGCGACGAGCACAATTTTGCACATTGAGAAAAGTCCCAGTTTAGCCTGGGCTTGGAAGTTTGAGGAGGCCGATTACTGCCTCCAGACCATTCATCTGCCTTTCTAGGAACGATGAGTGATGGGCTTAGATCATCACTCGGGCCTGAGTCAGATATCTCAAGAGCTGGCATTAGACATCTGCGAGCTCTGTCCCTGTGAATCTGGGTCACCCTGGCAGAGCCGGCGCGCCGACAGAAACTGCATTCCTGGAGACTGGCCTTAGCTGAGGGGACCAGAGCTAAACGGGGTGAGGTGGCATGGGAAAATAGGGATGAAATACCCTTTGGCAACAGAGACAAAAGAGTTAACCTGCTGCTGGTGCCAAAGCCAAACTGGGATGTGAAAGATGAATGGAAAAGCGCCTCTGTACCACTCAGTCAAGTGTCAGGAGCCATCCTGAGCTCGTGCTCTCTCCCAAGACAAACAAGATCATCTAAATCTGGGGTTTGTGCATGGGAGAGCAATTCACCAGTTGACAGAAGGGCCTTGACACACAGAATGAAGAGACAGAGACCTCTGCGGACCTGAGAGAGAGACTCTCTGCTCTGAGCTGGACTTTGTAGGGACTACAAGGAAGGAATCAGGACGTGATCCAGCTGAGGGAGCTGCCCTAGCACAGCACGTGGTGTTGGAGAAGGCGAGCTCTTGGCCAGTGCTGGCTGTGGAGAGGAAAGCCACCTTTGCTTCCCCATCGTGCTAGTGGACATGGGCCTGCAGGACATGGGGCAGCCATCAGGTCCCATGGAGCTTCCTCTGCCATGTGCGCTCTGCCCTACCTGAAGGAAGAAGGGGTTAAAGCACTGATCCTCCTGCTAACCACCTTCTGCTTAAGCCCCAAGACTCAGCGCAGAGAAGGGAGACTGCAAAGTGCATGCCTCACTGTGGCTTCACAGGGCATGGACATGGTCACCCTGCAAATACCGGGTGAATGGAGGAGGACCGGCTGGGTGCCCAGGAGCGGGTGTGCCTGTCAGCGTCTGGCCGCAGCACGTCTCTTGCCAACGTGATGACAAATGGGACCCAACCTAGAGGATGCCACCCACCCTTGGTTCTCCAGGCCCATCTCCGAGGCCATCGCCCCAGAGCACAAGGGGAAAGACCCATGTCTTCAGAAGTTGGCACCCACCACATCTCGGGGTTCTGCTGGTTCTGCCTGTTCTGCCCCCTTCGCCCTCCCCCCCCAGCTTGTCTCTTAATCACAAGCAGCTTGGGGAGACAATGAAATAACCGCACCAAAGAACCAGGCTTGTTCCCCTTTGTCTTTCACTCCTTTGAGGCTCAGCAGATGAGGAGAGCCATCACACCCATGGCCTGGCCGTCACACGTCCGACTCATCGCCTCCCAGGGCAGCAGAGCAGGAAGTGCCTCGGCACGAGGTGACCACACGTCGGCACAAGGTCACCGCACGCCAGCGCCGTGGCGGGTTGGTGAGGCAGGGCCCAGCGAGCCAGCACACACCCCACAGGGCTGCCCTCTGCTCCCCGACCCCTGCCAGCACCGAGCACCTCGGCACTCAGCTCTTTTGCTTTTGCCTCCAGACAAGCCGTCATCTCAAGCGGGACCACTGAGTTCTCCCCAGAGACAGGGGCAGCCCCCCTCCTTCCTCCAGCACATGGCACGGAGGCTTTTAGGCTGGTTTTCGCTGGAGTTCACACAAATCTCGCCTTCCCCGTTCCCAACCCCCCCCCTTCCCCGCGCAACTGAACTCAGCCATTGAGCCCAGCGAATGGTTTATTTCCCAGGTTAGCACAAAGCAGGGGTCTCTGTGTGCCCCTGGAACCAGCAGAACAAAACGCACAAAGACGTTAGAGGGCCATTTGTAACCAAATCCCAACACACCAGATACTGTTGGGATTATGTCAGAAATATTTTCCCAGAATGCCCTCCCCCCATGCTCCCTCCTACAGATGTTCGGCCCCCACACCACAGATGTTGTTCCTCTTGCAAAATGAGCTTTCCCCTTCCTCTCCCAAATGCCCCTGATGTTTTGCACATTGCCTTCGCCGAGGTCTCTTTTCCACCCTGCCCTTTGCATCCACCCCCCCCCTTCCCCGGTCCCTCGCTGACGAACGCGTGGAAAAGCCAACCTGCTTCCTCATGCGGGGCCAAGCGAGTGGCCGCAGGGCTCTGCGGGGACGTCGGCTGCTGGATGTCACTGTCCCTCTCACCTTGTCCCCACCATGCCAGTTAGAAACGCCCTGACCCCGTTTTGGCCTCAATCTGTGCATGACCTCCGGCCTCTGCAGGCCTGCTCCAGGGGGGCTCGCCGGAGTGCCGTCCCTTCGGAGGAAGATGGAGAGATGCGAGCCAGACCCCTCAGAGGGTCCCGGCGCCTTCCCACGGGCTCGACGTCATGCCACTTTCCTCTGCTGTGTGCCGAGCTGGAGGGGGACGGGGTCTCCCTGCCTCTCCGCAGACGGCTTGGCGGAGCGCGGCTCCTCACTGGCAAGGGCCTTCGGCAGCAGTTTGTTCCTCGGGGATGCCGGGCGCGTTTCAGACACCGGAGGGAACGGCCAAACCTTCCCCTCCAGCACCGGCAGCCCACGCGGAGCACGCAGGGGGATGGCCTGGCAGCCTGTCAGGGCCCCGCTCCAAGCTCTATGACAGACAGACAGACAGATCTCCTTCGGGAGCGGGCTTGCACTGCCAGTGCCCCCGCTCACCAGTGCCGGGCTCCTCCCCAGCTGGCCGGGCTGCCGGCAGCCAGCCTGTGCAGAGCCATCCCGTCTCCCCCTTGCCCTGGCTCCATGAGCTCCAGCGGGACAACCGGGGATCCCACTGGCCCCCCGGCACACGAGGGCAGCAAGCTGAGGGCATGCATCACCGTTGCAGGATCCTCCTGACCCCAGCACGCACCCGGCAGAGATGACAGCCCCGGGGCTCCGTCATGGCAGCAGGGCTGGGCACGGGGCTCGTCTCCATCCTTCCCTCCTGTGCTAGTGGCGGCAGCCGAGAAAAAAACATTTGTTCTGACACACGCGAGGCTGCCAAGCTGTGTCAGGCGCTTTGATGGCCGGGGCGGTAACCTCGACCGCTTCCTCCTCCAGCGGGAGAGCCAAATCCAAGAGCCATAGAGCATGCGGGAGCCCAAGACAGGCGACACGAAGCAGGAATCTCCCAAGGACTTCAGATGACACCTCCTGTCCAGGACATCACAGCTCGTTTATGTGTTACGAGCCAATTCTCTCCTGTCTTTTTTTTTTTTTTTCTTTCTCCTTTTTTGCTCCCCAGTAGGTTATAAAACCCAGAGCAGGATCCCGGAGAGGTGTAAGCCAGTGGAGCTCTACCAACCTTCAGGGCGTCTCTGCGATTTACACCAGCGTGGCCCAGCCAAAGCCCTTTACTCATCACCTGCTCCAAGCAAGAATTCGAGTCTCCGCTGGTCTCCCAGGGAGCCGGGGTGCAGCACAGGGTTTTTCTTCAAAGATAGAGTTTATTGCTAAAAATGTTTTGATCAGTGATAGCTCATATTTACATTGATATGTTTTTAAAGGAATATTCAAGTAAACATTTCCAATAGTTTCTGGCATAATCTCTAGCTTTTTTTTCCTATACACAAACGTTAAAAATAAATAAACTGTACACAGAAAATTTCCTTTAACATCTCTACATGACTATATGTATTCCCACACAACAAAACGATTCCACTCTTTCATAGATTTGTACTTTTCTTTAAAATTTCCTCCTTAATTAATCGTTATACACTTAAAAAAAAAAAAACAACCTAGAGAGCTTGGCAAATTAGTTCAAACATCAGTGACAAGGTCTGAAGAAGACAAAAAAAATAATACAGCACAGAGAAACAACCGTCTTCGGGGATGCTGCCGTTCTTTCTTTTCTTTTTTTTTTTTACCCCCCCCCCCCTTTGATAAAATCATCTTTACAGGAAATTTCTGCCCTTCCCTTCAGCAGGGAAGTGCTCAAGGTTCTGTGGGGATGGGTTTAAAATGTGGTCCTATGTCTTTATAATAATAATAATAACAATAATAATTATAATAATAATAAAAAAACAGCTGCGATTTCCCCCCTTTCCTTTAAAATCTCTCTATTTACACGGCTGGTAATTTTTTTCCTTTTTTTTTTCTTTTTTAGTTTTTTTTATTTTCCTTTTGTTAGAAGGCTATATACGTATAAAAATAGACATCTGATTGTAGTGCTTTACTGTGCCTTTGGCCTGCCCTGCAGTTCCTGGGTTTCGCTTTTCCCCTTTCAAATAAAATAACATTAAAACAAGTCCAAAAGAGAGAGGAAAAAAAAAAAAATTAAAAAGTAAAAATAATACCCCCCCCTCCCCCCGGTTCCTCCCCCACCCGGAGCTGGGGGAGGGTGGGGGCAAAAACAAAACAAAACAAATTAAAAGAAAAGAAGCCCCCGAATGATCCAAACGCGAGAAGGCGGCAGTGCAAGGGGCCGAGGGCGGCTAGCAGGAGCACTTGCACTCGGAGATGAGCGGGTACTGCACGGGGATCCAGGTGCAGTACTTCTGGCTGGACCAGCCCTGGCAGTGCCACCGCAGGAAGGTCTTGGTGACCGACTTGACGGGTTTGCAGAACATGCCCTCGGGCAGCGAGCAGGACTTCTCGGCGAAGCAGTTGCCCTCCTTGATGTAGCGGGGCCAGAAGCGGACGCCCAGGTCCTTCCAGGTGTAGAGGACGGGGCAGTAGGTGTACGCCCACAGCCACTGCAGCACCTTCCTCCGCGCCTTCTTGCCCACCTTGAGGCGCGGTCCCTGGGCCGGTCCCAGCTCCAACCGCCGCAGCTCGGCGGGCAGCGCCGCCCGCCCCCGCCCCGCCGCCGCCGCCGCCGCCGCCTCGGCGCCCGAGGCGTTGGTCGGTCCCGGCACGGCCACGGCCATGAAACCGGGGTCGAAATGGCTACCCAGCTTCTTCCTCAGAGTCCTCTCGTCCAGGTCCTGCTCTTTAGGGTCGTACTCGGGATCCGGGTGCTCCACGATGTCTTTGACGGGCAGGTTGTCGCTGGGCGAGGGTCGCAGCCGCAGGAAGGGCTGCCCGCCCCCCGGGCGCAGCAGCCCCAGGCAGGAGCAGAGCAGGAGCGCCCGGATCGCCGTCATGCTCCGGGCGGGCCCCCGCCGGCCCCGGCTCGGCGCTGCGGGCTCGGCTCCTAGCGCTGCCCGGCGGCGCCTGCCAGCTCCCGGGGACTCATAAATAGGCAGAGACAAAAGTCCGGCGAGGCCCGTTACTTTAAATAGCTCGGCCGGGGTTGTGTGACAGACGCATCTGAGGCTCGCTCCGCGCCCGCGGCCGCTGGCTCCCCGGGGCTCCCCGCCGGGCCGGCTCCAGCCGCGGCCGAGAGCGCCGGGGGGTCCGTGCCTCCCCCGCGGGCGGCGGCGGGGCAGGGCAGGGCACGGCGGCGGCCGAGCCTTCCTCCTCCTCCTCCTCCTTCTCCTCCTCCGCCGCCGCTCTCGCTCGCTCCCCCCCAAAATTCACAGCGGACTCGTCTCCATCGCCATGGTGACAGCTGGGCCGAGCCCCACGACAGCTTGTCTAGACGGTGTGACAGGGTTTGGCGTGAGACCGGAGCCCGAGAATAAAACCCTCCTTTATAGCCGGGCGAGCCGGGCGAGGGGGCGGGGGAGGAGGGTCACGGCGCCGCGGCCCGTTCGGGCGGCCCCTGCGCGGCCACCGCCGGGGCGCGGGGCTCAGGCGGCGGCGGCGGCGGCGGGCGGCGGCGGCAGCGCCCGCGGCCCGGCCGGGCTCCTCCTCATGGCGAGCGGCTGGGGTGGCCCGTGGCCCCCCGGGGCATCTTCGGCGTAGAAGAGGTGGGGTGGGTGGGTGGGTGCGTGGAGGGGGTGGGGGTGTCCCCGGCACCGGCGCGGTCCCTGGCGTCGCCCGCCGCTCTCCGCGCGCCTCCTCGGCAGGGGCGGGCTCGGCCGCCGCTCAGCAACCCCGGCGACCCATCGCTGCCGCTGCTGCCGCTGCGCCGGGGGTCCGGCCGCCCCGCCGCCCTCACCGCATCCAGCCGCGGCTCCGCGCCTCGCCCGCTCCCCGCCCTGCTGCTGCTGCTGCTGCTGCCGCCGCCGGCTCGGCGCGGCTCGGCGCGGCGCGGTGCGGTGCGGTGCGGTGCGGTGCGGTGCAAGCCGGCGGGGCTCGGTGGGGTGTAGTCCGCGGCCGCGCAGCCCTCCCCGTCGCCCCCGCCGCCCGCCCGCCGCGCACTGCCGCGCCGCCCGTCCGCCGCCCAAGTTAAATACGCGCCCGGCGCGCGGCCGCCCCGCCCCCGCTGTCACTTTCGCCGCGCGCGCGCTGAGTGACAGCCGCGCCCGCGCCGCCGCCGCCGCCGGGTCCTGCCGCCGCCGCCACCGCCACCGCCAGCAGCCGGCGCCGCGCTGCGCGTACCACCCGCCGGCCCCGGGGGCGAGCTGGGGGCCGCGGGGCCCTGGCCCGACTTGCGGCGCGGGTGCCGGGCAGGGAGACGCGCCGGGGCCTCGTCGCGGTGGCACTTGCCCTGCCCTCGGCATCCTCTGTCAGCACCGGGGCGGCCCGAGTACCGGCACAGAGCTCCTGGGTGGCTGAGCCCTCAGCTTTCCGTGACCACCCTACTCCACCAGAGTCCACTCCACCTTCAAAGCCCTCTTCTGGTTTCCCGCAGAGCTAAAAGATGAGTAGGGCCCCGTGCCCCAACAGACACCTGGGACAGCACACGGAAGCATAACTGCCGGACCCACTCTGGCATCAGCATCAGCATCAGCATCAGCTACAGCCCTCCAGGAGCATCACTCTCGCCCATGAGAAATCGTCCCTGCATCCCTTGGCGGGACATGCCGGGTTAAATCAGTGGCTCTTTCCTCACCCCCTTCTCAGAAGTGTGGGGCTAAATCCTCTTGGTGCAGACCTGGACCCACAACCTTTGAGGGGCAGAGGGTGGGAGCCTGGTGTGTGTCAACACGGCGAAAACCCCAAACCCTTCTCACCTCCTTTACCTCCACATTGCTCAGCACTGAGCTCACACTTGAACCACGTCCAGAAATTGGACACACAGCTGGTTCCTCCAGGCTGACAGTGTGTAAGAACATTCCTGCCCATGCCAGTCACTCCCTCCCAAAGGCATGAGATAACCAGCTACCCACTGGGGCCAAGGCAGGGCGCGGAGGGAAGGAGGCAGATTGTGGGGCCAGTTTCTCGCCGTGATGTGCTTACAACCCACCAAGCAAAGCGAAGGGCGCCACAGCGGCAGCCCAGCCAGGAGCACCCCACCGGTGCGTGCTGGAGCCTGCGCGGAGCTGGCTTCGCTCACCAAACTAACAAATGGAACGTTTCCCCCATTTTTTTTTTGGTCTTCTCATTATCCCAGAAATGCCAAATGTTGGGTTCAGGCAGGAAAAGAAACCCTCCCCCCCAAAAAAAAATAATAATAAATGGAAAGGTCAGAGATCCAGCCCTGAGTCTGCGTAAAGTCAGAGCATCCCCTGGACTTCAGGGAGAAAAAGCTGTTGCATGCCAGCTCAGGAGCTGGGCACGGCGCATCCTGGTTATTTACAGTGCGCAGGATTAAAGCGCACGGTTTAAACGTATGCAGCCTTTCTTCCCTCGCTGTGTGTTTCTGCTGGCATGGTCCCGGCTTGGTTTGATGAACTCTGAGTCTTCCTTCAGTCCTTTGGCTCACACACACTCTGCAGTTAGAGTCGTGCAACGATGCCCTTCCCCAGCTCCTTTATCATTAGCTCTCAAAACAGTTCGCAAGAGATGCGTCTTGTTATCCCTCTGTGTTCTCATTCCTGATTTCCTGACCCCGATAGGCGTGTGGTGCTTGAGCCGAAGTCAGCCTCGACGCGCTGGCAGCTGTGCGCTCTGCCTTCGCTCGCTGCTGGGTGGGAAAACGCGGGTCTCTCAGCAGTGTCAGAATTAAAGCAAAACACGGTAACGAGAAGCAGCTCAGGGCAGAGACACCCAAGAGTCAGGAACGGGGGCAATTACTCAGCGAGATGTACTGCTGTTGGCACTGCTGCCTTAGTAAATCCCGGTGAGGGGATTAACATCTGACTGTAATTGTAATAATAAAATCCGACGTGTATACAGCATTTTTCATCCTGAAGGATCCCCGAGCACTCAAGTAACTTAATTCTTTCAGCTGTCTCCTGGACTTT